>NC_141164.1:59193723-59537890 GCF_053477565.2 Lygodium microphyllum | reverse complement strand
TTTTGACCTTCACCCATTGACCTTTACTCGACCTCTAGCTATTTGCTTGTCTAACATTTTTTTATAAAGATCATGACTTGCTTTTGATTTAAATTCCTTCAACAAAGAACTGATGGGCTTATACATCAAGTCCCCTACATGGTATGGTCTAAGTTGATGCATGAGGACTCATAGAAGTGGTTCTCTTAGCACCTCACAAGAATTCATTTGTTAAAAGATTTTTGACACCCTGGAAATTAATGGACTCGTGTGTCCCATCAGGAGCAGTGCAAACCATGCACCAAAACAACTTCTTTGAGTAAACCACTCCTTGTAATAACAATGAGTAGAACCTATGTCTGCAAACACATTGTGCTAGGAAGTGTCTATGTTCTAGTTTTCTTGTAGCCATTTGTGTGTGCCATTGATGGCTTCACACATATGTGGAAGACAAGTTAGCTCTTCAAACTCAACCATGGTGATCTGAAAATGTTTGCATGTTGGAACAATGATTAACTCCCTAGCAAACATTTGTGGAGTGCAAAGTATGTTGACAACAAGCTCAACATATATCTTGATGGTTGGGTCTCCTATGCCGAATACCTTGCCTAAATGCCATAAAACATAGGTCACACCTAAATCTGCTTGCATGGGTTCTCTAAGCAAGAGCCTTCTCATTTGAGCATGGAAAATGTGGCTCAATATAGTATTTTAACTCATGGAATGCTTTGTATGATATATGATAATATGTCACATATCAATTTTAATTCTCTAGCCTTGCATTCAACCATATTTGAGACCCAAGGGGTTTACCATAGACAATCCAAGCAATCACATAAGTCTAGGGAAGATGGGTTTATCCCAAGAGTACATAAGTGCAGGGGAGGGATGTTTACCCCAAGAGTACATAAGCGTATTGTTAACTTTCATACAAACAAGGTGGAAAATCTAAATCAGAACATAAGGCCAAGGCAAAAGTGAAATGGAAGATGAAAGCACACCAAGGAAAATCTGGAAACACAGGAAGTGCAAAGAAGTCCTAAATCAAGGAGAGAGGTGCACAATAAAAAGTGCAAGTCAATACTTTTGTAAAAGAGTGCAAGGCACACCATGATTTATTTTGTAAAAGAGTGTCGGTACGGGCTCTCACCCATACAAATTGTAAAGGTAGATGGGCAGTAGAAAGGAAGCTAGGAAGATAGGAGGACAATGGAAAAAAGGGCCTAGGCCATGGCTAGGGCCATGTAAAAAAGGGGATGACCGCCCAAAAGGGATTTAGGGTTTTGTATATAAAGTTGAAAAGTAAAGAAAGAGCTCATTCTTTGGTGTGTGGAAAAGTGGACTCTTCTTCTTCTCTCCTTCTCTTCTCTTCTTTTGCTTACTTGCTTGTGAGTGCTTGAGGGAGGGAGTGTGAGTGAGTGAGTGAGGGAGTGAGTGTGTGAGGGTGAGGGATCTTGCTTGCAATGAGATGCATTGGCAAGGGTCTTTGAAGAAGCTATTAGAGTGGACAACTAGCTCTAGGAGAGAACCTCCAAAAGCTCGAATCGAGAAGAGTCCAATGCTAAGGATCTCGAGAGGGCTTCAACATCGAGTGAAAGATTAGGCCCAAGCGCTTAGGATAAAGGGAAGGGCACTGATTCAGGACAAGAGCTAGTAGAGATGAAGATGGAAATAGCCAAACTGCAGGAGATAATGAGACAACCAACGCGCCCACACATTCAATGCATGCATTGCGATGGAAAACACCTTCCAGCCGAGTGTTAGGACCCTACGTCATGATCTTGGGCTAATTGAAGTAGATTTGACCATGACACCATGCATTCTCGACTATCTCGAAGATTGTCATACTCGCAGCCTTATGGTCAACTACTACCGACTAGTACTAGTGATGATGTTAGGTAGAGGGAGAGGTAGAGGCCTAGGAGGGCAGATGCAAGAGCTAAGACTTACGGTCACCCACGACACATTTCTTCGCGCTACCCCGAGAGGGAGCAAGCTAATAGAGACAAGGCTGACCTAAGATGCATTGAGTGTGAAATCACTCATCTCTTTGTCGATTGCCCTAGAAGGAAGCCATCCTCTAGTTTGGCAAATGAACTATCAGTCCTAGTAGGGTTGTTCAGTGTGTCAAGACACTTGATGGGGAGGCCACGCCCATCTTGTTGCATGTCATGATCTGCATGCAAACAAAGCATACTGGCATATCATTGCTAGGGCCTAGCAATCTTGATGCAACCTCAATCAGAAAGAAGAGTCAGAGATGGAGGAAGAAGAGACTAGACACTAAGGTCACGCTCAAAATCAAAAGTGCCACGACACTACTTGTTGGATAGAAGGTCATTGACGTAGAGATAGAAATGTCGGCTCCGAAGATGGCTACGATGGAAAGTGCTAGGATCGGGGAGTATCCCAACCCGAAGCACCAACTCGAAGCCATTGAGAAGGTGAAGGAGTGGGTGAAAGAAGCCCAAGAGCACCTCAAAGATGCTAAGCCCATACTAGAAGATGAAATCGATGATCCCTCAGGCATAAGCATGTTAGTCCTACCCCCAAGACTAAAATCGAGGGATGTGATTGCACCACAAGCAGTGCCTCTTAGACAAATTCTAAATGCTACTAGCCAGCAAATTAGTTAAGGCCATTGGCTAGGAACTATAGGGTTAGGAGGGAAGCAAGCAGCTAGTAACCTCCTTAATACATTGGTGACCACCCCTATGACTCTAAGCATAGGAGACCTACTGAGGCAGCACCCAGCGCTATGGTAAGAACTGAAATAGTGGGTCAAAGAATCAAATGAGCAAGCCACCGTAAACTTGCATGAGCACGACGCGAAAACACAAATACCTAGCCTAACGTTACACTCCGTACCTAAGTCCTTGCATGTGAATGCCTTCTAGGAGGGCACAGAGACGCATGCAGTCCTGCCAATCTTAGCTCTTGGAGATGTCACGAGAAAGAGAATCGTAGACACGGGAGCAGGAGCTAGTGTGCTAAGCCATGCGACACTCCAAACTTAGGGTAATCCATCGGTCAAGATTGCTAGGTTCAACATCACACTAGCTAATGGAATGAAGGTGAAACCATTCGAAGTGTTAACTTTATAGTAATGAAGGGAGTGGACTACAACATCCTACTAGGCCCTGACCTTGGATGCGCAACGTGAGAGTCATAGAAGATTGGGGCAACAGTCTCATCTTCCTAGGCAATCAAATAAAGGTTGTAAGGGTAGAGAGTAGAGATCGATGCCTAAAAGTCTACACCGGTTGACCTAGATGCCATTTCCACTATGTTGAAGGGTGACAGCCAGATTGGGAAATCCTATAGGGCCTTAACCAAGTATATTCTGTGTCCTGAGGATGAGCAAGACTAGATGCACGTTCTTGCTACCATCAACCTACCGTTCTCAAATAATGAGTATGAACAAGCCAACAAGACAATTAGCAAGACCAAGGACACACGCTCAATACCAATCTGCATGATAGCTGAAAGTGTATGCGGAAAACCCAACCCTGTCACATTCCAAGTCCCGAATAGTAGACGAGAGCTACTGGAGATCCTAGGACATCTGATGAACAAGTTGGCTGACAATCTAGCAACTAATCTCAAGCCACTCCACAATCTCTTGGATGAGCCTAAAGAATGGCAATGGTCCAAGGTGCACAATTTAAACTTGATGTACCATTGGGATTTAGTCCCCAACCAACGAGAGGAGACATATTAAAACTTGGATAATGATGAGCAGTTGGACAAAGGTAGCTCTGACGACGAATATGAAGACTGTTGTTCCTTCGATGATGAGAGCAAAAGGGAAATCAACACTATAGAATACAACAATGGGGGACATGTAATCGAAAAAATATGAGTGGACTCTAGACCACGCAACCAGAATGCCCATAGAATAGAGAAAGGAGTTATGTGCAAGGACTGCGATTGAACTTGTTTGGAGCACATGGGCTCAATCGACTATAAACAGGCATGCCTAGCCCACCCGAGTGATGCACCACTGTTGAGAATGGACCCACTTTCTGAGCTGCAAACAACCACCAAGAAAGACTCCCTCTTCGAGTGAAGATAGAGAGTTTGATTTTGAGTCAAAAGTTAGCTTGGATAGTGATCCTAAGATACCTCGACCTTCCAAGACTAGACACACCAAGGGGGACCTACCCGTCCACCTAAGACACCAATGATTAAGGGAGGAATGATGGAAGTTGCCTAAAGATACGCAGACATAAGAGCAACAAAAACCGCAAGATCTACCGAGGCGATTCATGAAATTCAAAAAAGGAAATAGGGTAGTGATCTTGATGGGAGCCAAATGACAGGGGCAAGCAAGTGAAGTAACCAAAGGACCCGCCAAGGTTAAGGAGGTCAATTTGGCCAGGGAAGGGCAAACACCCTAACCTATCTTTATAACCAATGACTTGACCAAGGAAGAGGAAGCAAGTAAGATGTCCTGGCTTGATCCCTAGAAGAGCTCAAGAGGGTAGGCTCGAGTGTGGTGACTCACAACATATCCATGACACTAGATGCAATGCCGGTCAAGTAGCAACCATATCCCATGAATCCAAAGCACACCCACACTATCAAGGAAGAAATTGACAGGCTAATGAGGGTAGGGCTCATCTACAAAATTGAGCACACGGACTAGATTTCGCCCATAGTCATCATATTGAAGAAGAATGGAAAGATTAGAGTGTGTGTCAATTACAAGAAGGTAAACACGGCTACAAAGAGAGATAACTATCCATTGTCGTACATTGAGCACATGCTTGAGAGAGTAGTAGGCAAGGAGGCCTACAATTTCTTAGATGGCTTCTCTAGATACAATCAAGTGCAAGTGCATCCTACTGATAGGCACAAGGCTGCATTCGCCACTGAATGGGACATCTTTGCCTACATAGTCATGCCTTTTGGGTTGATTAACACGCCAGGTACCTTCAACGATTGATGTGCACTATATTCAAAGATATGCTTAGGAAGGAATTAGAGGTCTTCGTGGATGACCTCTATGTTCACTCTACTTGGGGGAAACACTTAGACAGACTCCGAGCAGTCTTTGAACGATGTCGACTATATCGTCTCTCATTGAACCCCTTGAAGTGCCAGTTTTGGATGAAGCATGGATGCATCTTAGGGCATGTAGTGTCAAAGAATGGCATTGCCACAGACTTCTCAAAAGTCAGGGTCATTGTCGATCTTCCACCCCCAATCGATTATAAGGGCGTCCAATGCTTCTTAGGCCATACAGGGTATTATCGGCGGTTTGTGTTGAACTATGCATTGATTGCTAGACCTCTATACAAGCTGTTGATCATATTCGAATGGACCAAGGAATGCCAACGCGTGTCTAAGGGATTGAAAAAGGCTCTAACCATGGCACCAATTTTAGCAGGTCTACAGAGGCCGACACAACTAGTGGGAGTCTGCCTAAGATTTGAAGAATAAAGAAAGTATCTACTGTAAGCAAGCCTGATCCCACAAGAGGTGGATGTGTTAGGGTTCTCAAAAGGGGTGCAGTAGGAAGCCCGACACGAGGAAGAGGTCGGAATGAACTTCAAGATGGGACCTTATGAAGAGGAATTAGTCCCACAGCCTCCCTCCCCACCTCAACCAAATGACCAATAATATGTGGACACCTCCAAAGAAAGAAGAGCTGCACTCAAGGAAAAAAGGAAGCAGATGGTGGAGGACGCAAGGAGAAGGCTGAAGAGGCTAAACCTATACAAGTACCACCCGCGCCTATTCCCTCAAGCCAGGATATTATCCCAACAAGCTTCCATGTCGATTTGGTGATCTGAGAAGAACATGAGACCTCCAGAAACCCCTTTGACTTGAACTTCCAGTTCCCCACTAACTTGCATCGGGTTTTACCGATCAAGGTGGTGGAAGAGGTAAACAATGTCGAAAGTAGATACAGGGAAAAATGGCTGATGGAGAGAGCGCAGAACCCCACCCTCTGGGCACAAAGGATGCAAAATTTTGGCAAGAAAAATTTTTGGAGGTCCTGAGATCAGTGCTGAGCTATGAGTGCCATCCTACATGGAGAAAGCACCTCTGTGACATAAATATGGACACTTGGGTGGTGTTCTGCAACACCCTCCCATTCGAGTGCAACAACCCGATATTCATGCCATACCCCCAAAGAATGGGAGTGAATCAATGTCCATAGCTAATATGACTTTCCCGTGATCTACAATGCAAATTGTACCACACTGTAGGAGGCCCTTCTCTTCACCCCCGAAAATCTAGGCAATTCTATAGTCCATTTTGTAGATGAATTCTCCTCGTGCCCTGACCCCACATTCATTACTACCTGTAATTACCTTAGGCTACTTAGGATCCTACTTAGGCAAAATCCCACCCCACAAGAACACAAACTTTCACCCCTTTTCCCAACACTATAGATAGCTACGCCATGGCTTGGCTAATAACGCACGCCACTTTTCTCCTCTTGGTTTGTTTATCCATTCTAAAATATATGAATGATAGCTGCTTCACACGTTGCAATCATCCATTTCTCTCTACCACCACTCTACAAGTCCGCCTAAACCTCAAGGGGTACTTGCAGAGTCGGCAATTCCTAAATAAGTCTCTTAGGCCCCCTTCTCCACCCCACTCGAATGAGGAAGCTTAGCTCTCATCTTGCCTATGTAATTTACACAGAGAGAGAGAGAGGAGAGAGAAAAAGATAAAAGAAAAGAAAATGAACGAGAAAGAAAGAAACCAAGAAAGAAAAAGGAAGCAAAGATGAAAAGCAAAGAAATCACAATGAACAACATTCTACCCCACGTAGGCCATAGTCCCTGCACCTATGGGTTCTCAAGTTAGGTGTGTCTGGTGACCTCAATCGGCCAGGCTCCATCCCTAACCCCCTAGCCTCATTTTGATTCCCCACCTCATGCTTAAGGCACATCAAGGGTAGGACATACCTAGGGAGGTAACACTCACCTATGGTTATACCTGTTACCCTAAGCCACCTACACTACTACACCTCCCTTATGCACAAATTGGGTCCTTAAGTGTAGGGCAACACCCAGGCTCAACCCAACTCCCAGTTCCACTAGCACGAGCACAATGCACAACACTGCATACCAAGCACACCCCCAGGTAGTGTACCTTCTTTCTTTTTCAGGTACAAACAAAGGCTCCAAACCCTAGCTTCGAAGGCCCCATCATCCATGCAATGCACCCTCGACCTCCCCCATCTTAACTGGGTGATCCGTTTCTTCCCAAGCCCAATTCCTCTGTGACCCCATCATCATCGACTCACACATCCACCCTTTCTCATCGAACCTTCATCAACTCAAAACTGCAAGTGTCTTAGAACTAGCACAATATTCCCATGCATGCAAAACAAGGTAGAGGCAAACCAAGGCAGCCCCAATCAAAAAGTGAATAAAGAAGCTCATTTGGAACAGCATAGGAGAAGGCAACCCCACAGAGGGCCAAAAGATGAATCCATCGAACACCATTTTCAATTTCAAAGATAGATCCGCGTCCACCTGCCATCCTCGAAGCAAGGATCCGTCTAACATCATTTTCAATTTCAAAGATGGATTCGCTCGCCAGTCTATCTCCACGTAGGGATCCTTCTAACACCATCGTGAATTTCAAATATGGATTCGCCCACCACAGTCTATCTCCACGCACTGATCCATAAACGATATTCAATTTCAAAGGACAAAACCCCTCAAGGGTAGCATCAAAGAGGGACCCACCCCAACTTCAAGGCCCAGTCCAACCCCCACACGGGCTTGTATACAAACTTTTAAAAAAAAACCATCTAGCTACACCCATCCGTCCTTCCAACCACTCCACATAAGTGCCGTGGGACTGGCACTCCTCTAGGAGGGGGTTAATGTTAATTATCATACAAACAAGGTGGAAAATCTAGAAATTCTAAAGCAGAACACAAGGCTAAGGCAAAAGTGAAATGGAAGATGAAGGCACACCAAGGAAAATTTGGAAACATAAGAAAAGCAAAGAAGTCCTAAATCAAGGAGAGGGGTGCACAAGAAAAAGCGTAAGTCAATACTTTTGTAAAAGAGTGCAAGGTGCATCATGATTTATTTTGTAAAAGAGTGCCAAGCTCTCACCCGTGTAAATTGTAAAGGTAGACAAGTGGTAGAGAGGAAGCTAGGAAGACATGATGACAATGGAAAAAAGGACCTAGGCCATGGCCGAGGCCATGTAAAAAAGGGGATAAGGGGATGACCACCCAAAAGGGATTTAGGTTTTGTATATAAAGTTGAAAAGTAAAGGAAGAGCTCATTCTTTGGTGTGTGGAAAAGTGAACTTTTCATTTTCTCTCCTCTTCCTTTGTTTGATTGCTTGTGAGTGCTTGAGGGAGGGAGTGTGAGTGAGTGAGGGAGTGAGTGTGTGAGGGTGAGGGTGAGGGATCGTGAAGGTGAAGCCCTCCACCATCTCCTCTCTTCTTTTTCTTCTCTTCTCTTCTCTTCTCTCGTCTCGTAAGTAGCTATGGAGGATGGAGCTTGGAGGAAGAGGCTTGAGGATGCTTGAGCTTGCATCACGAATTGTTGAGCTATCAGAGTGCTTGAGAGAAGGAGTTACTCGATCGAGCATCAAGGTAAGCTCATTACACTCATACAAAGGGATAGCATGTCGGCTATGTGAGAGGTAGCCATTAGTGCTCGCTTGAAACGCTTGAAGGAATAAGGGTCCGTGGGTTTTGGCGGTTGAGCGTGAGCTCCCAACCCCATTAACTCCCCCCTCCAACCTAAAGGTAAGGGAGGGGTGGGGGTGTTTTCTTTGGAGAGAGAGAGAGAGAGAGAGAGAGTAGGAGTGGGAGTGGGAGTGGGAGTGGTAGGGGTAGGGGTAGGGGTAGGGGTGGGGTGGAGTGGGAAAAGGAGGAGAGGAGGGAGTCCAATATATTCCCTAGCCACATATAGTCCATTATACTAGCAAGGTTGATTGTGAGTCAAGTAACTAAGGTATTTTAGTCTACCATACACTTTGAAGTAAACCTTGAAATGTATGTGAGTATAATCCAAAATATCAATATGATATTTTGTATCTCATGACCAACCTTTGATGAATATGAAAATTTATATTTTGAGACTTACTATAAAATCATATGATGCCTTTAACAAATCTAATTGATCAAAGACAAGACTCATATCATGTAAAATATTGGCCTAAAGTAAGAGAACATGGCTAACTAATGGATATTGTGAACAAGATCACCTTTAAAGCCTATAGAGTAGGATAAATTCCAATTTATTTTAGCTTGTGATTTAACAAATACTTGATAAAACCCTCTACCAACAAATCTATAATAGACCAAACTATAATGAGCTTGATAAATGCTCACAAACCACTTTAAGATCTCCTCATCTTAAGGTACTCTATCCATGAAGAAGAAATAAAGACTAGTAGAGAAAAAATCAAAATAATGCCCATTAGATAGCTTCCATAGGAAGTTCCACCCGACCTTATGGATCTTCTTGTTCATGGTGGTAAGAAGAGTTGTTCTCTTTAGCATCATTGGCTCATTGACCAACTGTACACATCCAAAAATGTTCTATACTATGCTCTAGATGCAAAACTTGGCAACAAACAAAGAGATGGTGCTGCTTCATTACATAGTGAACTGTTGTAAGGTTTTGCATTGTGATTTCAACACATCATCTTCTAAACACAAAATTGCAAGTGTTGAGTTCATTACCATATTTCTGGAGTCAGTTTTAGAAAATCATAGTTCCTTGGCATCAAATTTACAAAATGACACACAATGGTTAAACTTTGTAGGTCCAAGCTCCATGGTTGTGGCCTCATTATGGTTTGGGTGGAGACCTAAAAGTCACCTTAGTTTCAAGAACATTGACAAAGAGCTTCAGTCAAGGATGTGACTTCTTTGCACATGCACCTAGGGAAGTGGGGGAACAATTGGTTTAGGTCATATGCGGCAACATCTTTAGCCAACAATGACCTTGAGTTCACCTCCTCTGTTGGTGATCACATAGTTGTTGCCATTGCCACTGGTTCTTTGAAAGTTGCCTCTCTCTTGTAGGTTTCTCGGCCTATTAGAGAGCTTGTCCTATGTTGTTGTACTAGTTCCATTATTTAAGAAGGGAGCAAAAGAGGTTACATCAACCTTTCTTTTATGCAACAGCATCCCTTGTTCCACCCACACCTATCTCCCAAAGTAGAACTTCTTCCTTCTCTTTCACTCCAAGTGATGGTCTTTTATCCCCATGCAATTACCACAATTTTCCCCCTCAATATCATTTCTATCTCTCCCCAAATCTTCTATTTGAGAAGCTCATGGTGCCCCTTCCCAGTATTTGATCCATGTGTTGTTGCGAGAGCTTCATTGTGTTCAATATGCTACTTCTTTAGGATATCCTGGAATGTCACAAGAGTTCACGATCAAAAGCTTCACTTAACTTATGTTGAGTAGGGTTTGGGAGAGACTTCCTTAAAAATTTATAGAAAAGTGTAAGAGGAAGCTATCAAACCCCCTAGACAAGCATTTGTGATAGCCCTACAAGCATGTGGCACCCTCTTAGAGAAGGTGCTATGGTTGATGATGGTTTAGTTGCCAAAGCAATGGCTTTGGACATTGGGAAAGCACTCCATACACACACTTCAATTGAAAGGTGTCCCTCCAATTGCATATACATTTGTTGCTCTCCTTCAAGCATGTCAAACCTATTAGCAGTCATGTTTGTCATGCCTTGTCATCTCCTACTTGTGAACCTCACAAACGAGGACTTTAGAAGCTTTAACCTGTCTATCACTTGTTTTGACAGAGGAGGTAGCTCATTCTAGAGCACTCATTTTATTGCATTTCAATGCATTTTCTCCTCCAGTTGGGATTTTATGTGCATTTCCTAATGCAATTTCTATATTCTTCAGATTCTGCCTCACCTACGGAACATTGTCCACCCTTTTTAGTATTTTTTTAACCACAATCATCTAAATGCAAAAGAGACAATGGCTCTCACTCATGCGTGTAGAATTAGACTTTTTATGAGAATTACATATCTATATGCCATAAAGACAATGATCACATGCATCAAAACATGAGTAATCAAGTAGTGAAAGATATTGCAAATGAGTAACAACTTTCATTTCTTTAGGGAAATGTGCCCAAGACTGTGATGCCAAAGAGACACATGTGGAAGATCAATCATAGCCAAAATATAGTCATCAACAAACCCAAAGACAAGGAAAAAGTAGAGGCTTCCAGCCTTGGCACCTCTAGCGAAAACAAGACTACAACGAGTATTCTTCCATAAAAATCACCAAAAGATACATGGTACCTCTCATCATCCAACTATCTACCTAAAATAAGGCTTTTGGTCAAAGCCAGGACATGCAATGTCATCTCCCAATCTAAAATAACATGTAATAGTATGTAGCTATGAAACCAATGATTAAGCACATGAAATGAATCCCTTGAATCAAGAAGCCAACACTGAGAGTAAGAAGATGGAGCATCAGTCAATCAAGTAGCATCAAGTGATGAAGCAACAAGTATATAATCATCTAAAATATACTCCAAGGCATTTATCTCCTCTATCTCTAGATTGGATTTGGGAACGATGTTTTGATCATCAGAAGATTTGGCATTATCTTGTGCTTTTCCTTTGCCTTTTTCATTGTGCATCTTATAGCATTGCGGCTTAATATGATCCTACTATCCACAATAATGACATGTCAAAGAGAACTTACAATAGCAAGACTTATTACATGAGTACCCACGAGATTGAGACTTGCTTCTATTGAGCTATGAGTCTCTACCATAGTTATTAGTTTCATTTCCATCATTTTTACCTCTAATTATAAGTACATGAGAAGTGCATGCTACATCAATATTCTTCTTGTTCACTTCTTCTGTAAGTAAAGCACTCTCTACATCACTTCATTTAAAGCCATCTTCAAGAGGATTAGAACTCATAACATATAGAATATTCTATTACTCTAGTAGTGTGACAAGAAAGAATAAAGACTTTATGTTATACTCAAATTGAATGCCCTACAAGATAAGCTGGCTAAAAATAGAGTGAAACTCATTCGAATGAGTAAATATAAGGGTGCTCTCTTTCATGAAAAGATCCACAAGTTTCTTCAACTATTACAATTGAGATGCATAACTCTGCTTATCATTAAGATTAGATATCTTCCATAAATCATATGCACCACCATCAATTGAAATAACATTGAAGTACACTTGTTTAGACAAGGATAGTATGATAGTAGACGTGCATAACTCATCAAGCTCATCCCAATCATCTTTATCTCAAATTTTTGTCTAAATATCATTGGCTTTCAATGGCCTAACTTGCTTCTTTTGCATCAACACTTGCTATAATTACGTCTTTTAATAATAGAAGTTATTACATCCAAATTCTCAATGTTGAAAATATCATTGTCATTGGATGCATTGAAAGTACCTACCATTATGTCTATAAAAGACTATAAAATATAAGAGTATGGGCTGCTATAGTTACAATAAAACATCCACAAATTGAGCAAAAAGTGAGGGAAAGAAGTGGGAAACTAAAGAGTATATAGTTCTCCATAAACAATAGGCACTAGAGTGCTCAAACAAAGCATTTTCTCTCAAAGAAACTGCTCAAAAATAAATTTCAACATTGCTCTCCATAAAACTGCAGTAAATGATTATATATCTATAAGCAAATGACTAGCAAAATAAGCTCCCACTACTATAAACATCTTGGTAGCAATCGGGATATCTAAAACACAACTGGCAATTTAGCAACCAAGTACTAAATATTGTCAAAATATATAAGGTATCAAGTACAAAAATGAATAATGCAATGTGTATCAAGCATGCATCCACCACTAACAACCCCATGGCAATGATAGATACAAGGTATCCAAGCTCAAAAGCAAATCATCCCATAGCCATGAATCTCTGCAATGAATAGTGTAGCAAAAACCAAAAAGAGCATCAAGAGTCTCCCACTAACTCAAAGAACCAAGCTCTATAATATAATTACTAATTTCTTCCATTAGAAGTGAATCTAGAATGCTCAAGAGCACAACAAGGCTCAATGCATCAAGCACATAACATTCGAGAAGCCCAAGTACATCAATGATACATCAAAGAGCATATATATCCAATATGCCTTCAACCCGCAAGTGAAGAATCAGTGAAGCGAATGGCTAGCAACCAAAAATACATCCAACAAAGCTCAAATCCAAGCTTCAAAGGTTGCCATAAACATATCTAGGCATAAACAACAATGCCAAGAATTAACATAAGCATATAAAGGACCTGAATAGCTGCAAGCATGCAATACTATTATGTTTAATGTAAAATAGAGAACTAAAAACTACACACAGAATTAGCTCTATGAGTTCTCAAATTTATAGTCTTGCCGCACTCCTTGTTTTTAGCTATAGAATACCTTAGTCCAATATCGTATGGAAAAGTTATGGCCAAAATATGAAAGTGCTATCAAGCTACCATAGTTGTCCACAACTTCAATAGCATGATTTGTATCCACTCAAAATGGATAAAATGGCTTCTTCTCAGCTCAATAAGCACTCAATAAGGCTTAGCTAAGTCCTTTCAACTAGCCTAGAGCAAGTATTGAATGTAGGGAAGCCAATGCATACCTCAAATGGAATGAAATGGGACTACCATGAAAGCTATAGTCAAGCTCTCTTCCCAAGCTAAATGCAATGTCAGTGAAGCTCCTCGAATGCCCACTCTAATATTAGTTGAAATGTAGAGCATGAGTGGAAGCACAAGGGAAATCAAGAAAGAAGCAAGAGCTATGGATACAATGTAGAGAATAAATGTGGGTGGCTAGGAAAAGTCACCTTTAACCCCCACCACATTAATTGTTTAGAGGAAGTCAAGGTCAATCATGGATATCTATATGTAGGGGGATTTCTTATTCTCTGTAAGCAAGTTACGGCCTAAAATAATGCCCCAATGACCACAGGTGTTGCTCCAATCTCTAGTCATAATCTCATGAGTTATTAATGGTTTTACTTGTATCGTTCAAGTAATCATTGTCACTACTAGCCTCTCTAGTTAATTTTATTTGAGTTGAGATTTCTAGATCCCCTCATTAAGACATCTATTAGTCAAAATTAGGTCTATCTACATTAGGGCATAAGTGCTAGTGCAATTCATGAATGTACGACTCTTGGTAAGAGAAGGAATTGGTCTCTTCTTCATAATACTCTTCCAAGTCTTTTTCCAAAAACCCGGTCCCCATATTGGGGATATATATAGCAAGGCTAGGGTCACTAATGTATCAAATAGCCATAGTTTTTTCTAGGGCTCCTAGAATTGAGCATATTTATATTTTCCCTCAAATGCAAGTAGAATATCACAATGAAAATTTAGGTTTTGTAAATGTGACTCTTGAATATACTTAGAATCTAGCATACTCAACCATATCCCCTCCAAGAGTAAAACTAATTTCCTACTCATGTCAACCAAGCTTGTATGGTGTTAAACCCCATCACATTTGTCTTACAAAGGTTCATTTTCTCTCCTCTATCCATGCAAAACACCTACAATGCATCCATGTGTCTCTATAAGCCCTTGGAGGAATCTGCAATCGATACCACACCATCTACATACAACAAGATGAGTATCAATATGTCAGCCAATCTTTCTAATCCATCCACATAATATGAGAGCTCATCAACATAAACCCTAAAGAGAGAGCAAGTGGGCATCCCTACTTCACCCTGCTAGTACTATCCATTGTATTAGAAAGTGCTCCTAGAAAATGCACCCTCCCTATCATTGACTCATACAAGGCAAAAATCCCACGTTGTATATATTCTAGAGTGCCAATATCCTCTAGTTGCACTATAAGAACCTAGCTTGGGTCACAATGCCAAATGCTTTATGAAAATCCACAAAGCAATAAATCAATCCTCTTTCCATGTGCCCTACCTTTTTCTATAATGGCTCTCAGGGTTCATACACCTAAAGCATGCCTTTCCCTATGCTCTATATCCATATCTCTATCCATGTGTTCATTTAATGCTCTAAAATGTAGCCATATATCTTGGCTAAGTAGTGACCAAGCATGATCATCCTTTAATTCTCTGATGACATGGGGTCACTACTCTCAAAGAGTTGTACAATGGTATGCTCTGGCCAACTTTCCAAAAATCCCTTACACATGGTTCGATTGAAAATATGCATCAACAAGGAAGCAAGAACTTCACGTACATGTATAAAATGTTCCCCAACAAGGCCGTCATGATCTTGTGTCTTTCCATTCTACAATTTAAGAATCGCATCTAAACAAGGGAGCAAGAACTTCACATACATGTATAAAATGTTCCCCAACAAGGCCATCATAATCTTGTGCCTTTCCATTCTACAATCTACGAATTGCATCCATCACCATCCCTCCAATAAAGTAGGGATTGCAAGATGGATAGAGCCCTTGCAGATGAGACATAGGGGGATGGCCTTCTACATCATAAAGGCTCATTGCATACATGTACCATGTCTCTACTGCTACAATCAGGGTAGCTTGGATGCCTTTCTTGAAATATCTCCCATGCCCTCTTGTTGTCTTGGGCCAAAAAAACAGGTATCTCTCTACCCAAAAAAACTAGTATATCTCTACCCCCCAAAAAAATTGGTATATATTTGCCTCCAATTTAGCCAAAGATGCTCATTTCTTTCTTCACACAAGGTATTGAAAGATCAATCAAGCTTGCCTATATATAGTATCTCTTATAGATATCTCACACTTTAACTTTGTCATGTCTCACGACATTCATCATCATGCTAACTTTTGTCTGGAGCAATACTTTGGAAGGTTGAGGAAGCCACAATACAAGGAAAGGCATGTGCTATTGATGCATGCAAAACTTGTCTTGAGTAATTTCATCTAAAGAGCAATCTACCGAGTCCATCTCTACATACTCAGATTCATAGGTATCATGCTTCAGTATCTCTATGTATGACATGTACTCAATCACAAAGGCCCTCCTTGAATAGTATAGCTACTCCTCCACATCCTCTGGTCCCTCCCACTATGCGTGACTAGGGATGAAAGACAAACTCCCATCTATATTATCATGCTTCTACTAAATGCTCCCATTGTGTTGGTGTGTCTTAGCATACATGGCGATGTCTACATTTCTAAAATTTTCCTCAAAATAAGTAGCATCCATTTGGAGAGCTCCATTACAATTCTATATTGTAAATCACAATGTCTCATAGGCCAAGCATCGTCATTGAGACCAACAATTGGTGATAATCTCATGTTCATCATAACATACTATGAATTTCCCCTCCTTATGAGTTTCAAGGACTCAAGGCATACGCCCTTTCCTCTGTGCCACTTGAGTTAGAGTGAGACCTTCATCCAAGTATATCTTCTTCCCTTTTCAGGCTCCCCTCTTAGAGAAGAAAGCCCTCCTTTTTCCCATACCCTCAAACCTAAGAATTAATACCTTCATTATTGCAGCCACATGCCATGCATCCATAATTGGCATGTCATTTGCACCTATTTTTTCCCCAAGTGCTTTTGCATCTTCTTGGGGGGTGCCCTTCTAGACCCACCCCACTAGACGTACTTGTAAATGCACACTCTACAATTTGCCTCTTCATGAAGAGCAGCATTATATGGATGGGTGGCATTTTCTTTTGGTTTGGAATACATTATATAAAAACTTTATAAATGTGCATCCTTGGGAACTACATAAAGCTTACTTGTAGGGAACTTGCGAGATGATTGCACTTGCATTGTAAGTGATTAAATTACCAATTTGGGAGACGTACTAAGATTTAAACCATGCGAATGCAAGATAATCAAAATGGGTTTATTTGATCAAGTAGCATGATTTTATGAAGTATTAGGGGCAACAATCAATCGTGCATATCAAAAACAACAAAAGAGTGAAGATTGGAGCTGCATATAGGTTGAATTCATGCACAATCTGAAGGAGAAAGGCATTATGTATAGCATGCATGAACTTGTGGGTTGCTTTGTGGCTATGGAAGGCTAATTTCTGGGGTTGAATAGCAGTAGATTTGGATTGTTTTGGAGTGAAGAATAGGGAAATTTTGGATAGCACTAAAGGACAACATACAAGTTGAAACAAGTACCTTCTAAGAAGAGAAACGAGTACCTTCTAAGAAGAGAAACAAGAGACAACATGCCTAAACTATGTGGATTGCTTTGTGCCTCTATCAAGATGCTCTTTGAGGGTAAAATAGAGGAAGAGTGAAGCTGAAAAAGGGGGAAAAGAGGGATGAAACATAGTAGGCTTAAATTAAAATAAAGAGGTGTTCCCTATTCTCCATCATCAACAAAGGAACATGACTATCAAAGGGTATTCTACTCACTACTATCCATCACCAAGGGAGGAAGAGCACTAACGTATGCTAAATTTTACCATTCAAATGAATTATTGATAAGGAGTCTATGGACTATTTTGATGCAAACTTGGTTCATTACTATCCTTGAATAAAAGAGTGATATTTTGGGCTAATCAAGAGGCTTTTTTTTAAATGTAAAAAAAGGTGTTTTATGAATCTATGGTTGAATACGTGCCAAGCTATTTTCATACATAAACAGGATTGTGCTTGCTCCATAAAAGCATTGTTTACTTTGCATAAACCTGTAATAGTTGTTTATACTTATTCAAAGGTCTCCAAAACTATGTTGTGCATATATTGAGTGCTTCCCTTTATGGAATATAAGAGGACATAGACAAGCCTTGAACCTATTTGTAAGCTTTCTATTCGTCTATTCTTTTCTCATCTTCAAACCTTGAAACCCATCTTCTCTTAATTTGAACTTTGTCATCTTAAGAACCAATGTTTGATGGTCATATGTGACAAATTTCTCAACATTTTTTTTTGTTTTTAACCACTTCAATCTATTGTGTCGTTTTCTTCACTTGCACTTGTGTTTGTTGCATCACTTCAAACCATGAATTGCTTTCTTCAAACCCAAAAAAAAAAAAAACACACACACACACACACCCCATTTTGCCTCCTCACCATTTTACTTGTCATGATGGAGAAAAATACCCTTACTTGCCATGATGGAGAAAAATATCCTCACTCAGCTCTACATTCCAAACTCTTTCTCCTTATGCCACATCAGTTCGGGTGCCTTTTCCTTGTTTCAAGATCATCAAGCCAAAGTCGAAAACAATATGTAGCAAATATTGTCTATGATTTCTCTCTATATGCTTTGTGCTTTATCAAATATTGTACATTGTACTGGATAACCCTTATGATTAACCATGAATTACCAAGGCATACTTGTGTAAGAGCTCCCCTCAAAGTCAAATTCTAGAAAGGTCTTATGCAATATTGCAAAACCTTACATTGTTGAAAAGACCATGTACGATAGAGGTTTATAACCTCTAATGTTTGCCTAATGTAGGTTGTCTTTTGAATTGAACTAACCATTAAGGTCAATACTTATACAATAGGGTGGTTATATATGATAAGGTTAATAACTTTGCTAGTAGTACTCTAACAATATTGTTCAAGCATCATGTATTAATGGATAACTTATTTTGAAAGGCTTGTACAAGCCTTACATTGAACTAACGTTTATCCATATTACCTCTCTAAAGCTTCCCCCTACCATCCACATGATGTCGAGGGGCAAGCCTAGCATTTTTGAAAACGTCAAAACTTCAAATGAGGAAAGTCAAAAAAAATGAGAAAAGAGAACCCCCCCCCCTCCCTTTCAGCTCCATATGTAATAAGTACCACTTGTACAATTGTTAAGCCCCATGTTAAACAAATGAAATGAGACAACTTGGGGCCCTTATAGTCCCATGACCATCAAGATTGCTTATGTATTTAATAAGCTTGAATGTAATTCATCTACTTTCCTAAATAATGAGTGCATCAAACATGTGAACATAAAGAAATCACAAGAGCTTGAGATGGAATGTAATCAATTTAGAAGTTTAAATCCTATAAAAAATGGGCATGTTGGCTATGTCGGTAGTTCCACATATACCTTTGGTAAATTTTTTAGTAATTTGATTATACATGGCAACATTAATCTATTGTAATGTACGTATGGCTACACATAGGTACATTTCACTAGAAAATATAGAAAGACATAAACATAATTCCAAAAATGTCATATGCATCTGTATACACCTTTAAAGCTATATCCAATAAAGTGAATATACTTATAGTGCATTCAAATATATACCAAATGCATGATTAGTATCTTAAGGCTTCTAGTGCCTCCTTATTAAAGTTGAATGATTACCCTTGTAAATTACTTGTAAGGAGAAACAAGACTACAATGCAACGTGAAAGTTGAGACAAGCAATCCTATATATACATGGAGTGTCTACACTTCATACATTGAGTGAATTGAGCATAAGCACTCTACAAGTTTCTCTCCCTCTATCCCAAAGAATTCCCTTGGGATGTATTGTGAGAGACTATATGTCTATACAAAACATCTCAATTAAAGCTTTTTGTGATATTATCTTGTTTCATAATCAAAATGAAATTGCACAATATGCAAATTTGTTTGGCTCAATAATTGCACTTGCTTTGTTTAACATGAATTGTAGTCTTGTATTGTAAATCATATCTACATTTTGGCATGGCAATGACAATGATTACACAAAATTATGCCAAACTTCATAGTACCTATAAAATTGTTGTCTTTCTCTAGTTCACCTCATTTTGGTGTTTGTTCACATTGTACATTAGAGCATATGCTATTACAACAACAAGGTGACAAGGTGGTGATTCTTCAAAAGTTACCCCTAGTTAAGCTTAAGTGGCCCACTTTTAAACTTTTAAAGAGCTAATTTAGTTCACGTAAGTTTGCTTCTTCAATCTAAATCTTCTCTTCCTTTTTGAAGCAATTTTTTTAAGGGGAGCCCTACCTCTTGGAATTTAAGTAGTGCTAGAAGCTATTGTTGGAAACAAAAGGGCAATGCTCCAACACATGCTAATGTGCACTTGTTTAACTTGTACAATGCTTCAACCTAGGTCATGGCAAGGAGGACCACTAACCCCCTTATTCCTTAAGATTTGGTGGGTTGACTTTGGATAATATATTTTCATTGAGTTAGCATGGCATGACTTGAGTTAGCATGGCATAGATATACAATATTTCTTGCATAGATCTTTGTGCTGAAAGTACGAGCACTAAGGTAAAGAAAACACTTTAACCGAAATGAATTTTAAATCATATAAAATCATTGTCATTGTAAATTTAAGAATTATTAGTTACTCCAAAAACAAGAATGTCTAAAAACTTAGCCCTAATTTTTTATTATTTAAGGTAAATAATAAGCTGATCGTTTGATATCATTGCACTTGCTTGTTTCAAATCAGCTGACAGTTTAATATTTCAAGCAAGTAGCTCAGCTGACTGTTGGATAGTGTATGCACTTGCTTGTTTGCTTGGTCAGAAGGATGAGAAGGTGATAGGGACTTATGGAAGGGCACGTCTTGTGGGCTTTTCACAAATTGAAGTTCCCAAAGACTGGCAGCTGATGAGGGTTAAAACTTCCCTCTGTTGCCTTCTAAAGTTCCAGTGTGTGAAAGAAGAAAAGATTGTGGTGTTTTGACTACTTGAGTCATACTCAAGACATGCAATTGTCAAGGCTTTGATGCAATTGGTTGTCTGTTGAAGACACTTGTGAGAGGGTGCTAGCTCAAAACCTAGTCTCTCCAATATAGTTTTCATTGATGGAATATGTTGCTTTCTTCTGATTGAGATGTTCAAGTCCTCTGGTTCTCGAGAAACTGCCATAACTGGCGGCCTGGCTTGTCTGATAATGGAAACACCAAGAAGCATCATGATCAAAAGACTCAGAAATACATTTACAAATCTGCTGGTAACTTAACCAACCGTTTGGCTTTGGACAACTTGCAACAATGACATAACCAACCCTTTCTATCTTTTGCTTTTGCGATACTCCCACGGTTCTTCTGGATTGGGCTCAGCCCATAATCCTAGCTTTCTCCTCCGAGCTTCTTGTTCCCACTATCACAAAAGTTAATGTAACTCATCAGACTAAATGAGGACTCAATTGCATTCCAGCAAAAGTAAACAGCGCAGTTTAAAATACTGAGTAAGCCATGTGTAGTGTCCATTTGAAATTTTTCTCTGGTTTTCCAACTAGCTGAGGTAAGAGTGTGCCAGATATAAGATGGAGATAAGGGACATAAGAATAATAAGCAGACTGAACATGATAAACAATCAACTACATGGGTACTACAAACAGTACCGAAATTCCAATATAGTTCTAAAACAAAGTGTAAGGGCTAAAGAAGCAGGGGAGCTTAATTGCAGGACGTCTGATGTCAAATGCTTTTGGCTTGCACCAGCTTATCATGTGGGTGAGCGTTTACCATAAAGTGGCATCATAGCCTAGAACATCCTAGCCAAACAGGGTCCCCCCCTTGCAAATCCCAAACACGTCCAAAATACATTCTCGTGTCTAGGTAACACATTTTAAGGCCTACATACAAGGGGATTTCTGAGCTGCAGAATTAGAAAAAGTTTGGGATGCAGGAATACAAGTTCATTTTTACTATAGTGATAACTGTGGGGAAGCACACATACAGACCCGCCAGTGAAGCAGATGCCTTTATGCAGGATTTAGAACTTTATATCCAGGGCAACATCTTTTGGGATAAGTGGTGGAAAACTGAATGTTCACGCATGTAAAACTCAACTAAATCTACACAAAACAGTGAGTCAAGCACACGGGACAGAAGAGAAAATCTGAAAATGCTGGAATACAAAATGCAATCCTGAACATCCCTGTCCAAGGGATGGAGAAAAGTACAATGCACAATGACACTACCTGCTGTAAAGAGGAAAATTTGGGATCTAAACTGAAGAGTGCACAGGTCTAGCACAATCATGCAGAGTGAAAGTACAGAGCCTGGGTTAAATCTGAAGAGGGGTGAATGTCTGGCAGCCTTTCATCAGGAGAAAACCCACCAAACTCGTCTACTGCCTAGTTGAGCCAGGTCTTACCTGCCATATGCCAATCCAACTTTCACATCTTCATGCAATGCTGGTCACAGTTTCCTAAATTATAATTTATGCCCAATATTTTAGAATATATATTTGCTAATGTTTGTATTGAGATGTTTAATTAGGGTAAAACAATTTCCAATTGACCACTTTACCTTGGGCTGTTTCAATGGCATAAAGCAGAAATGTGCATAATTAAACATTTGCAGACGCTCTGCAAACTTGCTGAACATGATGAAGCCTTACGTTGCATGACCACGTGGCAATGCACAAGAGAACTGAGAAAGAGAATAAAACAAGAACAGAAGAACCAGAATCAATGTGAGCAACATGGACAAAAGCCCTAACTGTTAAGTGATTAGGCAGACGCCCAAACACAAGGTCTGCTAGATGGTTACTAAGTTTAAAAGAAGCTATGACACCTTCTACATTAATGAGAGATCTGATTACATGGACAGAATTGGAGGCCCAGCTTGCAGAACCCACAAGGGTGTTGATACCACTCTATGCTGATGATAGAGCCCTCATACAAGGGACTGCAGTGATCTGGATGCATTACAAATACATTCTGTTAGGACAAAGATCCTATGATGAACCTTGGAGAAACCAAGATGTGGTTTCCAGCACAACTCTACAATGGGTTACCCAGACAGCAACACTACCAACGTAGGAGCATGGTGAACCGTTAAAGCATGTCACCTCCTATGTCTATTAGAGTATCACTTCCACATGACCTAGACCGCAACTACAGCCAGACAGACGTGATACGCAGCAGTAGGCCTACATTAGAACACATTGTGCTCGCATGCATATGACAAGTTCATCACATGCCCAGGAGACCTAATCTCATCGGCTGGGTGCAGAACCGGCCAGATTTGGTACACGACCACCAGCCACAGAGGACTCGATGTGTGTCAATTGCATCATTCAGAGAAAGAGATAAAGGAGCACTACATATGCTAATAACTAGCATACTATGAGATGAAATCAAGATCCACTGCTATTCCAAGAGGATTTTGGACCACTTTCAAGTTTCCAAGATCATGGATTTCACAAACCAGATATGCTTGATTTCTTCCTTCTATAGCTATGGAGACACAATGAGTCTTTATTGAGGAGGCCTCGCATAAAAAGGCCATCCAAGGGGCCATAGTTGCCAAGAAACCCATTTCATAAGATTAGGAAACTCATGTCATACTCAATTGGTTCATGAACATATGAAATGTTACCAAACATCAGTCTGAGTCAAATGAGGACATTAGGAGATCTGACATTGTCTTTGTCTGTCCTTTTATGTGCTCTAGCCACTTAAAATGGAGGGTACATTAGTGCATTTCTTTTTGGGCACTATAGGTTGTCTTGGGCGCCCACTTTATGGGCTTGGCCACTTGATTACCATTGTGGCCCCAATTCATTTATTTATAGGCAGCCTACCCTCTCATTCATTCATTGCATCATTGTGATAATTCAGCCACCCCTCTCCATTCTCGTTCACCCCCTTGCTCAGTGCTGCATGCTGGGGCTGGCCAATGCAACTTTGTATCTTTCAGCCATTGCAGTCAATTTGTTCCTTCTCTCCTGTGTTCATTCAATCTCCTTCTTCTCTCCATGTTTGCTTTCCTTTCCTTTCTGCTGCACACTTTTACATGGTATCAGAGCCACATGGGGGAGCCAGGTTTTCGAAGAGGAGCAACCTGTCCAACATTACCAGAGATCTAGTCACCATCCTGGAACTGCTGCAGACCTGCGTTTGATCAAAGGGAGCTTTCATCTGTGCTGGTAGGTACCATTTACCTAGTGGCTGCTGTTTCTGCAGGAACAGGCCCATAATTACCTGTATTTCAGAGCAGGCAGCCTTCTTGTGCTGCGTAACAACTGGGCGGCACATTCAGCATAGCTGGCAGCCTCTACAGATCTGTGTTTAGTACAGGGTACTCCTTATTAGGCTGTGTTTTAAGCTGGGCAGGCTTTTGCAGTCCTGGGTGGCATCTTCCCTGCCCTGGGCAGCAGGCGGTCTTTTCAGCCAGGCAACACTTTATCATTGCCATGGGCAACTTTAAATACAGGTAGACAGTCATCTTCCAAGTTCTGCATTTGCAGTCTGGGAGCCATTAGCTACTGTTGGGCAGCTGTCGTTCTCTGCTGGAAACTGCGTTTACTGTCAGGTGACACTTCTCTCTGCTGGTTGAACAGCTCCAGCCTAACAACCAGGCTGGTTTTTGTCTCCAACACTCTGTCCACCTGTGTTTTGCAGCTCCATCCCCCTGCCCAGCATCAAATCACTACTCCTGCCTCAGATACTCCCCATCTCCATTGCTACATCAGTCCTTTCTGATCAGCAGACCGATGAACCCCAAATAGGTGGAGAAAAACCAGTGCAGCACCTCATTTTTTGTGTTTTCTTGTAGGTATTCATGAAGGGCATCTATGGCCAACATGTCTGTTTGCAGGGATCATGTGGATGGGGCCCTTTCAGACCGACCACCATCCTATCATTCTCTCCCTTCACATTCTTCTAGGGCTACAAGTCACCAATTGGTAGGTTTGGCACCCCTTGTGCAGGTGCCTATTCTAACTTTTCTACCCCTTGGTAGGTTTGGCACTCCTTGTGCAAGCGTCTATTCTAACTTTTCTACCCACATCTGAGAAGCTAGATGGGACAAACTACCCTCTATGGTCCTGCATAGTCAAGTGCATCCTCCTCACATACAACCTTTGGGATTTTGTTGCAGTCCCTACAACCTTCCATGGATCCCCGTGTTGGTGCAACCTTAGACTCAGCAGATTTACAGAATCGGCTAAAGCCACAGCCCACTCTTTTCTTTTTTTGAGTTGTGAGCTCATGCATGCAAGATGTATCCACACAACCTTAGAGGTTTGGAAGAAATTGGTGACTCTCTACCAAATCCAAACATTTGGGCATCGTCTTATCTCTTGAGTTGAGGCTATAACAACTCTCTATCACAACTTCCCCTGCCATGAGGGATCACATCAACAAGATGGAGGAGATTTGGGATGAGCTTATATCCCTTGGTAGGGGCATTCCATCATAGGAACTAACTGTGACACTTCTCGCATCTTCCATCACCAACATATGATGTGTTCAACACCAGTCTTCTCACCTCTCATACATGGGATACCCTCACTTGGGAGGAGCTAGTCCCATTGGTGTTGAAGTAGGATGCGCATCACAAGGAGACAAATTCCAGCTGAGTCAATCCACGTGTGACATAGCATACTTTTATAGTATCATCTACAAGTATGGAACATACCAAGCAAAAGAAAGGGAAGAGGAAGAAATCAAATTCATCTTCAAACTTTGATACACATTTTAAGGGAAAGCACAAAGGATATCCCAAGTGTCCTCACTATGAGGACATTAGGAGCTCTAACATTGTCTTTTTCTGTCATTTTATGTGCTTCAAGCACTTTAGATGGAGGGTAAATTAGTGCATTTCTTTTTGGGCACTATAGGCTATCTTGAGCACCCACTTTATGGGCATGGCCACTTGATTACCAATTATGGCCCAAGTTTGCCTATTTATAGACAGCTTGCCCTCTCATTCATTCATTGCATCAATGTGATCATTCAGCTAGCCCTCCCCATTCATTGCATCAATATGATCATTCAGCTAGCCCTCCCCATTCTCTTTCACCCCTTCCTACCATTTAGCACCCACATTGACACTCAGTGTTGCTGTTGGGGCTGACCATTGCAGCCTTGTATTATTCAGCCATAGCAATCAACTTGTTCCTTCTCTCTTGCATTCATTCAATCTCCTTCTCTTTGTTTTCGCTTTCATTTCCTTTCCATTGTTCACTCTCATATAAAACACATGTTTTAAACTTTCACAAAAGGGCTACCATGAAAAATATCTCCAAACTTTTGTAATCAGCATTTATCATGGGTTCTTTCTACATGATATAATAGATATTTGCATTGATTGCAAGAATTTTGTATAAGTTCTTGTTCATGAAGCAAGTATATGGCTTTTTCTATAGTTAGTCCTTTCCATCTCAAACAAAACCTGTTTCTCATTTTTTAGAAGCTCTTATGAAACCTATGAGACCTGTTTCATAACTTCCATTTCAAAAACCCTACTATGCAAGGACCCACCTAGAGGGCTCAAATTGACCTCTTGCAAAGCAGAACCAAACAAGATGAGCAGTATCTCTAAAATATATAAGCCCAAGATTACAACCCACCCAAGAGGAGTAACACTTAAAGAACCATAATTGTTGGGCCAGATTCCACCAACCATGAGGCTCACCACAGCAAAACACCATCAAAGAATCCAAGCCATCAATGCACACCACCACTTGTGAGCCCCACACCATTGCAACCTTAAAAAACTTGACATCCGTACTACAGTAAACCATGACAGATATTTGGGACAATGTCATGAGATCGTTCTATTTGTGTATAAATTCCATTCTTATGCCATAGGCTCAATCATTGAATTGATCCTAATCTCATACATCATTTTGATCTCGAAGTCACTAATATAACATTCTTTCTTTCTCCATTGATAAAGCTATGGAACCATGTTAGACCATACAACTTGGACCATGAGGAACTCATCTACATCCACTATACTACCAGGGCTCAATGGTTTGATAAAGCTTCTTTTGACTTTATATGCGGTAGGATATGACTTCATTTCATTGGTGCATGCAGTAGGTCCGTGGTACTCCTTACTTGCCATCACCTAAATGTATTGTGCTTATCTTTACCAAAAGTACAGGATTTTCTTGACCATGAAGGAACTCTAGGGCTTTGCTGAACTCCTACCGCTTCCTAGGAGTCTCATAAGGCAAATCATCCTTTATTCTTCAAGGATGGAGCATCAAAAAGGAGGGCAAAATGGAGAAACAACAATCCCTGTATAAACCAATCTTACCATCGTTACTTTTAGTTGAATCAAGTATAGAGGCATTTCATATTCTCCAAACATTTCAAAGGCCATTCTCGGGCAAAAATGAGACTCTTGAGATGTTCTAGCTGCAAATGGGTAGTCAACAGCAACCCAAGACCCAAGAATGGTGATAAGCTAGCATGTCACACAAGTCCACACTTAGGAAACAAAGCTTGAAAGCCCATCTATCTGGCCGTTAGGCAAGAGGTAAAAAGATGAATGGGAGTCTCTTCACATCTCTCACAGAGGACTCGAGGGCAGGTGCGTATATTTTTTATCCCAAAAGCCATGAACTGAATTATATTTATTTGATATATTGGTTACCCTAGCTCTGTTATACTGATTCCCAATATGGGACCCAGATCTTTGCAAAAAAACCTAGAAGAGTATTAAGAGGCCACCAGTGATGATACAAAGCAAATCATCAGTACCCCATGAGATTGTTAGAGTAATGATGGGAGCAGCACATGAAACTAGTTATAGGGCAGTGAACATATACTTACAATGCACACACTATTCAAATCAGCATAGGGAATAAATGACACAAAGAACCTAAGAGCTAAAGCGCTCTTGCACATTGGACAATGCTAGATTGGCCCTCAAGGTGAGCACTTCTTACGATAGTTTTTTAAGATTGGCAATGAAATCTTTACACGAACCACTTATGGCCTGCCCATGCGATCAACATAGATGTCACAAACTGGTGCTCTCACTGATAATGATTCCCGTGTGCCCAAATCTTCAATGAATCAGATTCGCTCCAATATGTTCTCAGTTGCTCTCACCAACCTTGACCAATGAGCTTTGAATCTATCTCAATTACACACTCAAATCAATATGTCTACAAGCATACAAAGCTGCAGCCCAATGTTGACCAACATGACATTGAAAAATGCATCCATGGTCTCTCATTGCTACCACATTGCAACAATCAATGAGGAATTCACACGAATCTTGCTTTCAAACTGATCCAATTCGTTGAATGAGGCATCAGCCTTGATTGTCCAACAATCCTAGAGCTTTGCCCTAACCAACGCACCTTCAATTCAATGTCAAATTGAAATAATTCAAACCCATAAACCTGCTAACCATAAATCCTGATCTCTAACATGCATTTGCCTTGAGATTGAATGCTGAATTTAATGCTTTCAATGGCTAGACATTAGACCTGCATATCTGTAAAGTTTCTCTAATATTTCCCCTACATCTTCAATGATTTGGCCACCAAAACAAGGGCAAGTTTTGGGGTTCTAGTTGGGATGTCTTCAACAAGAAATTCGACAACCAAAATTACTAATTTCTATAAACCCTAACCAGTAATTTGCAGTAAACAGCAAATCCTAACTCTAATCTGTCATAAAACAAAGTTTGCACAGCCTAAGAGAGAAAGAAGAAGATATCTATGCTGTCCAACACCTCATGATGGCTGCAAAACATTCTTCTCTTGCTATTCACAACAAAAACCAGCAAGCATACATCTCCTTTTTCTGCTATAGCTCTCAAACCACACCAAAATTGGAGAGAGAGTACCCAAAATGGAAGATGCACTTCCATGCAACCAAAACACCCAAACCTGAAACTCGACAAATCTCCATTTTCACTAAGGTCTCCACATGCAAATTCAAGCTAAATAGCCTTTTGGCCCTCCCCACACTAAAAAAGTGCTGCCCAAAATTTAATGTGGCATTCATAACATCTAAGCTCTTTGAAACATTAAATGTTTCGATGTGCATTTAAAATCTCTAAAACTCCTTTGAAACATAAATGTTTTAGTGTGGATGTAAAATGCTCACATTTCACTATTGCATAGCTTAAAGAAAAATAATCATTTTTGTGGACCGTCTATTGGCCTAGCCTTTATCTAGCATTGCCCATGCACAGTCCCACATGCCCATAATGGAAGAAAGCATTCACATGACAATGACATAACCCCCTCTTTAAACCTACCAATTAATCCCAATTGCATGCATGTATAAATCAAAGGCATACCGAAACAAATACACCAACAGGTAACATAAAAAATGATCCAAGCAACATGTGCACCTAGTGCTGCCATTTACGTGTGCACAAGTATATTCCACATCAAAATTGCCCAAAAAGTACGATATTCAATGCCATGGTAAGCATCCATAAACAACTGCATAACATACATAGTGTCTAGAGCATTGATCATAGTAGATCCCAAAGCAAATATATTGTCAACATATAGTACCTCATAAAGTATACCAAGCAACCACTAGACATTTGAGTGTACCTAACCAAAAGGAGTGGATGCGATGCCCCTCTCTTGAGCATCAAGCAATACTCCAAATCTATACTCTATTAAGCCTAATAGATCTACAATGAAGGTTGGCTCCAATTGAAATGTCTCAAGGTAAAGCTGCAACAAGTGAGGTGAATCTGTTAAGTCACCCTCTTCCATCCACTTCACATCCAATGGTGCATAGTCTTTAAACTTCGCCAAATAACAACCCAAAACTTTACCGAGCATTGAAATTGAGGTGAACATAGTGGACATGCCATTACAACTACAACTCACAAGAAAAACAAGTTGCAAGGGCTATGAGATGATAGAGCCCACCCTCCTTTCAACCGATCTACAAGGTATTTCCTAATGTATCATCCTCAACCAAACCTCCTTATGTGTAAAGATGACTCGTATACCAAGTAAGTGAGGCCATAAGAGGGATTGAAGGTTGAAGAGAGTCTAAAATAAATAGTTGTCTTAGCCTCATCTCAAGGGTCATCCAATGGGCAAAGGTCTCAACTTGGTATAGGAAAAGACAACTTGGTCCAAATCTCCAAGTAGTCTGGATGCAATGTATGCGAACAAGAACTACATCTATGGCCAAGGGTCTAGATTCCAAGAGTGGTGATCACACCAAGATGTGGCATAGATGAGCCCCATGAGTCCTAAGGGCTCCTTAACCACCGTGATGTTTAGGGTGCATTCACCCAAGACTCTTGAACCCTTCACCAAGTACATTCACACCTAGTAACCTAATAGATTATGGGGCCAACGGCCAATGTCGCAACGTGCACCCAAGGATCAACGTTAAAAATGTATACGCTAGTCCATCACGGATTTGTAAGGGATATAAGATCGCAACTACTTGTACCATTCAGTATCGTCACGCAAACTACAATCACTCCTATATGCATTCTTCAACAAAGGATTTCACATGCGGTGGCCACTGGCTGATAGTACGGGGGAGTTTCGAAAATGGGGGAAGCAGAAATGGTAAAACTTGAGTTTTGGAGTTTTGGCCAGCTTTGGAAATGAGGGCAAGATTTTCAAATAGCCTGAAATATATACGCAGGTATCTAATTACCCACAACAACATCTACCCAAATTTCACGCAAAACTTCAAGCCTTCATGTCACATGATTGAATTCGTGAAGTTTGAAGTTGAACACGTTATAACTTATATCAAACATAACCGTTACACGATTGAGCATCATAAAATACTTATTACAAACTTAAAAAGCTAAGAGTCAAAACAACAAAATGTTTAAACTTAAAAGTTAAGACCCAAAACAACACAACGAATTATGAGTCATGACTCATGAATCATCTAACATTTAAGGACCAAGATGCAAAGCTATACTAAGTAGAATCAAGAAACGTTGTCCGGTGCTAAGTATCAACATCAAAGATCATATAGTCAGAAAGCTATGCGCAATGTGCATCTGCACTGCCTGCCATCATAGAATAATAGAACATGAAATCTGGATGATGGATTATGGCGTTATAGCACATGCTAAACTCCGAGCATCATCGAAGAATCCGTGGATCGGCTCCTCGTCCATGGACTCTCCCCCTGACTGAGACGTGTTAGTAGTCCAAACAGCTCATGTGTGTGTCCTCTAGGCATGGCTAGGTTATTTAGGCATTTTATTACGGTTATTATGATGCTTATTTGGGGCATTTTATGTTGATTAACCAGCATTAAATGCTAGTTGACCTGCCCCTATTTTAGCATTATTTTCTTCTTTATATACCCAGCTCCCTCCTCATTCAGCCACATCATCACCTACAGGTTCTATGGAGAGAGGGAACAGGTGCCAGTGCCTTCAAGCCAGAGCCTCATTGTTGTACACATCATTCTCATGTTTGGTATATGGATTCTATTTTTCTGTCCCTAAATGTGGCTAGGTGACTATTTTTCTAGGCCATTTTTGTTGTTTCTAACAGTTTTTGAATGGGTTTTCTCCATTTTGCAGCAATTGCCCTTTGTTTATGATCAGATTTTTTGTTACACTGCATGTGAACTCTCATTTTGTGAGGTCTTTGTTGTTTGTTTGGCTATATTAATTCTCCATATACCCTCTATCCTCTATCTTATCTTCTTCTCCTCTCTTGATGGCTCCTCCATGCACTTCTACGGATGATAAGTTACATAGACCTAACTATCTTACATGGAGTGATGTGATGAAAGCCCGGTTTGTGCAGAAGCAAATTTGGTACATTGTATGTGGAGCTATTCCCGAAGATTTCTCTTCCTAGTGTGGAGAGGGCCCATGTGCTCCAGTTTCTCTCGACAAGGCCTAAACTACAATCTTGGGAGAGGACATGAATGGCAATGTCTTTCTATTCAATTTCAAGAGATTGAGATTAGAAAAAATCAACGTTTGACTGGGCAACAAGCTACATTAGATTATTAAAATTGAAAAGTCACATACCAAAATAGAATCATAGTTATACCATATTCATCTACCAAGAGACAAGTTAAAGCTACATCTTTCGAAGCTACATCTTTCGAAGCCTAGCTGTGGATCAATCAAATTGAAGAGAATGGTTGCAGAATCCCAATAAATCATCCTCCATCCTCCCCATCATATCCAAGTCATTCTTTGTGATGTACTTCATATAGTCCATCAATCCCTCCTCCAACTTATTATTATCATACTACTTCTCATTGCATCAAAGAGAATGCAATATAGATACAATGGCATGGATTGGTTTATGAAATCAATTCCATCGTGAGTTTCACACTATACGTATCTCATCAATCCTTAAGAGTAATGAATCATTGATTTTAAAAACAATGAGTCATTAACAATTATTCATAGATAAAAATTAAACAAAAGCTAGATAATAAATCAATAATACTTCATGAACACGTGTCACATACAAGGTAACTTACTTGTCTTGCAACAAGAAGCTATTGTAAAGCAAGGCCTCCCCAATCTTATCCATGTACGCATACAAAGAGCCTAGAGTACTTCTCTCCATGTCAATGATGCACGAGACTGTGTAGATAGAAGTAAGAGTCTTTACCAATGCCTTTGTTTCTAACAGCCAACTCTTATCAAAACACTATACTTGAATGTAAAAGCCTTCAAAGACCATATTTCACTCCATGTAAGTGACTTCTAACATACAATGGTCTATATTAAATTTGGATGGACCTATATAAGTCTCTCTATACAATAAATATATAGGAAAATCTTATAGCAGAGAGCTTTAATAGCTCAAGTGTGCTATTGGCTAGAAACATACTAGTCACTGATTAGCTTTTCTTCACAAATCTTACCATACTTCTTGCCATCTTGAAGATGTTATCCACCCAAGGTATGACAAATAACTTCAATAAGCAAATCAAGGAAATGTGATGCTAGGGAACTCAACCTCAAGCATACGTCCCATGCACACAGTTGCTTCCATTGTCTGTTACCACCTGCACCACATTTCGAAACCCTAGGTCCATAATGGCCTATCATATGTAGTGCCAAATAAAAGCTTCTATGATAAATAGGACCTACGATACAGATAAGCATGGTCTTACTGAATATGATATCTTTGCATAAAGACACCAAAACATTATGGATATTCCTTCTGCACATATTGGACCATCCATCACATAAAGATCGTGCATCTAAATTTGACCCAAGTCTCGTTCAAGGGCTCCAATTGAACCGCTATGGATACCTTTTCTCTTCTAAGCTCTCATATATGTAATGCCTTCGACCTTCCAACTCACTATCTATATAGCTCACTACCTTGATAGTCTTCTTCCATTGTTGTATAGTGGCCACAATGAAAGAAATGAAACATCAAATGAATAAGCATGTGAGCTCTCTAGTTGTCTCTGCAATGGCTTGCTTTTGAAATCTTGCATGGATACTTCCACCATGCAATGAGCCCTTTTATTCACTAGAAGATAGTAATGGAGATCTTTTTACACTAGACCCTAATACAAATGCAAAAGCACTTCTTTAGAATGATCCACTTCCACTTTGAGTACCTTCTACTTAACTAACTTGAGCTTCATCTATCCCATGTGATATTAGATGAGAGAATTCTTCCTTATGTAGCCCAAGCCCTAATTGTTTTCATCGCCAAAGATCGAGACTTGCCATTACTTCCACCGACACATTTATACAAGGCCCAATATGCTTGTTGGGCACACATGCCAAATGGTCTTTTATACAAGTTACATCACCCCATTTCTCCAATCCGCAAAGTTGTATCGCCACTTCTTCGACCCACAGAAGCCATTATATCTCAAGATTAAAGTGACATGCCTCCAAAACAGATCTAGTACCATGACTTGGAAGGAGACATGAGAACTTAGAAAGATGAACTTTGCAACCAAGAGAAGGTCAAAGTCTAATGTATAATATCAAGCTATCTAAAATTAGGCATATTGGGAAATTACAAAAAATTTCTTGCGGGTATTTCTATAAGTGGCTAGACGCATTTTCCCTTGTTTGAAAGCAATCCACCTTTGATGGAATACTTTTACACAATCTTTCTATCTATAGTTAGCTTTGGCCTATCCATAGCTAGTTTTCAAACATCCATCCAAGATATCCAAGCATGTAACAATATCCATGGTGTTCCTTGACCGCTTGTGCCAAGTCATTTCATGGGTTAACGGATGCCCGAGGCCTAAGTTACGGCCAGCTTCTTCATTTTTTATTTGATTTGTTGGTTGATCGAGAAATATTGAAAAACCACTTCTTCAATTTACACACTTCATCTAGGGTTTCACACTGACAGCCCCAAGAAGGGCTAGTGTCCACATTTTGGCCACTTTTTCAATGGGCGCCCACACAGTGGTATGCCACCCTAGACAACTTATGTCTGTCAATAGGCAGTCACTTCATTCATTCACCACCTTCTTCGGTCACCACCACCACTTCAGTCATTCTCCACTTCTCTTCTTCTGTCACTCCAACACTCTTCTCTCCTCATGCCGCTTTTGCCCACACCCCTATCAAAGGACATCGCAATTTATGGCCTTGTTCCACCATCTCTTACTTGGCATCACCTCTCCAACATCTAGCAACAAGTTCTTCTTGCGTTTTGCATCTCCAAAGCATCTAACATCACCCTGGTATCTACATTTGGCAGTTTGGAGGGCTTCACATATCTTGGCATCATCATTCTCCAGCTTGGCATTAGGTTTCGTACACAAGCCTCAGTCTTCACTTATTGGCATCAACATCTATCTTTGCGTTTGGCAGTTAGGAGGCATTTGGCATTTGTGTTTTGCATCCTAGCCAACTCCCCGATGTTTGAGGAATGCAGTTCCCCCCCTCAATTGCTAGTGATCATCTTCTTTATCTCCGACGATATCACAGGGCTGTGGTTTGCTCCCTCGACAGCTGTCCTTCACCTTCTAGTGATAACTGTGATAGCCCACTACCCAGAGGACTGCATTTTACTCCCTTCACTGTGTAGATTTTCCACAAGTGTTGCTGCTTGATTCAAACAAGACAGTGCAGTCATCTTTTGAGCTTTGACTCTGCTATATCAGCTTTTCTTCTCATTGCAATATTCAATATATCATCATGTTCTTGTGTTTTTGAGTTTCTCTTCTCTCTCAATGTTTGCCATACACATTGTGTTTCTCCCCGCAAACTCTACTACCTCTCTGGTCTGTTTGTCATTTTTTTGGTATGGTATCAGAGCCAAAGGTGCTCAATGAGCCACGAAGTTCCTCTACATCAGAGAGGACAAAGACAAGTTGCGGATTCGCTATCATCTACTGATTTTCCCCCTTCATTTCCACTGCATCACTGGGAGACAGAGATACCGTTCTCTTCCTCTCCCACCCACGCTTCCTTTTTCCAAGTTGACACTCAGATGCTATGACTTCTCCACAAGCAAATGGACAAACCACTGGGTGATCCTCTTTCAATATCACCAGATCCCCCACCAATGCTTATCAACATAGACCTTTGCTCCCTACCGCACCAAAGTATATGTGTCTACCCCTAGGCACTCATTGTGCCACCTCTCCCTTCTAGGCCACAGAGTTTATTTTGCACTAGCTTTCAGACTTTTATGCTCAAGGCACTAAGCTGCATCCAATGCACACTAAGCCCTTTCGAGCAACATGAGAATCAATTGGTATCAAGGCCTCCTCGTAACCACCGCAATGCACTACAGAGGTTGCTTTTGTTTCTTCTATTAGCAGTCATGTTTGTCATGCCTTGTCATCTCCTGCCTGTGAGCCTCAGTCTGAGTCAGATGAGGACATTAGGAGCTCTGACATGTCTGTCATGTGTTATGATGGGGGAGGCTAGTCACTCTCGACTGGCTATCTTAGGTTGTGTATTTATTTTTGGCCTCTTTTAGTGGGCAGCCACTAGCTGCCCGGCCACTTTTTGGTCACTGTTGTGGGGCGCCCATTTTAGGGCATTTTTAGGGTTTGCGCCCATTTTAGGGTTTGCGCCCATTTTAGGGTTAGGGTTAGGGTTTGTCCTTTGCCTATTTATTGGCAACCCCCCTCCCCACTTCGTCACTTGACTTCTTGCAGATTCTGACACTCCTTCTCCCCCGTGGTGGTGCTGCCATCATCATCAGCCTGATCTGGTGCCCTTACTGACGCTGTGGGCTGCGTGAAGGGACTGATCAGTCTCCTTCCGCCTTCCCGTTTGTATTCAGCATTCATTTTAGTCAGTGCAGATTTCTCTTCCTTATTTTCTGCTTTCTCTCTCTCTCTCTCCCTCTGTGTTCGTATTTCCTCTTCCGCAACGCACTCTCACATGGTATCAGAGCCAAAGGAGAGTACACGGAACTGAGTTTTACGCGGAAGAACACCCACAACTTTGCGTTTGCTGGTCAAGACGTCTCCAACAGCTGAGGCATCACCTTCTGCACCATCTTCTTGATCAAGGCGGCCTGTTTTGGTGTCCATCTATTTGCGTTTGCTGCTGGCGTCATCCCCAACAGCCAAGGCGGCCCTTCCAGGAGGTCCCAAATATTTGCGTTTGCTGCTGGCGCCTTCTCCAGTGGCTGCCACATCATCACCAACCTCTTCCTGCTTGCGTTTTCAGCCAGGCAGCCTCCCCAACAGCTGGGAGACATCTTCCTTACTGGCGTTTTGAGGCAGGAGGCTGTTTTTCTGTGGTGACTTCATCGTTAGCATTTGCATTTGAAATCATCCTTGCGTTCTGTGCAAGGCGGCCAGCTCAAGAGCTTCTGATGTTTGTGTTTCGGCACCGGCAACCTTCCCTTGTTGTGTTTTGGTGTTTTGCAGATTTAGAAGATGTCTTATCATCAGTTTACAGGTTGTGATGACTCAGATGATGAGCTTTTGTCTCGACATTCATCTGAACGGAGGCGTGATTTCTATCACGAGGACCGTCGTCCGGAGTCTATTCCTCTTTCCCGTCCCCCTTCTATTCATGTATCTCGGCGATCCCCTTCCAGTGGGCCGACGATGCAGCCTTTGGTACCCCCTGTACACGTACCCGTACTTCCTCAGCTGCCCAAAGAGGACCGGTTGGATGGCTCCAACTTTTCTCTATGGTCCTGCAAGGTGGAGTGTATCTTGGACTCCTTCGATCTTTGGGAGCTTGTTTCTGTTCCTATTCCTCGGCCTAAGGTGGATCCCGCAGATAGGACATCTCTGGATCGTGCAGCCTTATGGGATCGCCTTAATTCTAGAGCCAGATATTTCCTCTTTCTGAGTTTGCAGGATTATGTCCTTGTTCATGTTCACAGGTTGAAGACTGCAGCAGATGTGTGGAGAAAGCTCGCGTCTCTCTATCAACAGAAGACGTTTGCCCACCGAATATCTCTCGAAAAGAAGTTGCAGATGCTCGCTATTGATGATAGTCCTTCCATGAAGGACCACATCAACAGATTACAGGATATGAGGGATGAGCTTGCATCCCTTGGTCAGACGATATCTTCTGAAGACATGGCTATGATTCTCTTGACTCAGCTGCCATCGCCTCGGTTTGATGTCTTCTACACCAGCCTTCTTACATCGAGGACCCGTGAGAAGCTTCTATGGGAGGAGCTATCCCCGCTTGTCTTGGAGCATGACGAGCGACTCAGAGAGGTCAGTGCTAGTGGATCCGACTCCACTAGAGCCTTTGTTGCAGGTTCGGGAGGACAGAAGAAGAAGAAGAAGAAGTCAAAGGCTACAAAGAAGGGCAGTTCTTCAGGCTCTGACTCAGCTTCAGAGAGACCGAAGTGCCCACACTGTGGGAAAGGGACACATCCCGAGGAGAAATGTTGGAAGAAGTACCCTCACCTTCATCCAGGAGCGAAGGATGGATCTACATCGGAGCCTTCTTCTACCTCTACACCAGTTGTTACCCATGAGTCAGTGTTCCTTCATATCCATGCTTTGAAGGAGGATCCTTCTTCCGTGGCTGCAGTGTCTTCTACGCAGCCTTGGTTAGTGGACAGTGGTGCTTCGAGTCATATGACTCCGCGAGGTGATTTGTTACAAGATCTCCGTCCATCAGAGGGTTCAGTCACTGTTGGTGACATTTTATCGGTGCCTATTAGTGGTGTTGGCACATTGCCTTTGTTTACCGACCGACCTTCGAGCTCCTTTTCACAGGCCCTACATGTTCCGGATTTGGGCCTTCCCCTCCTCTCAGTTTATGGCCTTACGAGGCTTGGCACACGAGTGATCTTCACCGAGCATGCCGTTGTTATTGAGGATTCTTTTACAAGAGCTATCTTATCTACAGGTTGGCAGGAGAGCGGGCTTTACAGGCTCCATTCCCCTTCTTTGATGCAGGATCCTCCGAGGCAGTCTATTGCTACACCCGTTCTCGCTTGTGCACTTTCTATTCCACAGGTTCCTTCCCATCCCCCACCCTCTCCTCTAGTCCCTCGTACCCCCCATCCCTTTCAGAGGGGGACGATCTCGGTGATGCGGCTGTGGATTCCCTGGCCCCTAGTGTTTTAGAGGGGGATTCCCAGGATCATGAGGAGCTCCTTCAACAGCAGTCTACATCGACGGACTTCATTGACCTTGGCATTCCTCTTGCCACCCCAGGATCCGTTTCTCCCTTGGTCTTCAGCCACATCCAGGATCTGAGAGGGGGTGTTAGCAGTCATGTTTGTCATGCCTTGTCATCTCCTGCCTGTGAGCCTCAGTCTGAGTCAGATGAGGACATTAGGAGCTCTGACATGTCTGTCATGTGTTATGATGGGGGAGGCTAGTCACTCTCAACTGGCTATCTTAGGTTGTGTATTTCTTTTTGGCCTCTTTTAATGGGCAGCCACTAGCTGCCCAGCCACTTTTTGGTCACTGTTGTGGGGCGCCCATTTTAGGGCATTTTTAGGGTTTGCGCCCATTTTAGGGTTAGGGTAGGGTTTGTCCTTTGCCTATTTATTGGCAGCCCCCCTCCCCACTTCATCACTTGTCTTCTTGCAGATTCTGACACTCCTCCCCCGTGGTGGTGCTGCCATCATCATCAGCCTGATCCGGTGCCCTCACTGACGCTGTGGGCTGCATGCAGGGACTGATCAGTCCCCTTCCGCCTTCCCGTTTGTATTCAGCATTCATTTCAATCAGTGCAGATTTCTCTTTCTTATTTTCTGCTTTCTCTCTCTCTCTCCCTCTGTGTTCGTATTTCCTCTTCCGCAGCGCACTCTCACATCTTCTAGGGTTTCAAGAATGCCACCTCAACAACCCGCAGTTCTGCAATTCGCTCCCCCGATAAACACTAATTGTTGAATACCATCCCCTCGATAATCCGCTTCTTTGCGAGACAATGGTTGTTCGACACCTTCCATTACTTCAACTCTGCAATCCACTCCAATGAGAGACAGCAACTATTGCCCACCCTTGGCTCCATATGAGCCTCACCTTTCCCCACCCTCGACTACTCAGGTTCAAGAGACCACCTCTGGGAGTTCTTCAACATCTTCGATACCCTAGATACCTTCTTCAACACGACAAACGGTCGTCATCAGATGCAGAGTCCATGATCCATGAGTTTTTATATTCCCTATCTCTCATGGAGGGGAATTTAGAGGGGAATATACTCTCCTTACCCTCAAAGGGGGCTCCTATTTCTTCTTCGACTTCAAAGGGGGACCTTGTGACTCCACCCTCAAGGGGGACACCTATACATCATGAAGTTCGTCACCCACCATCTACTCTTTTGGGATGGTTGTCTTTGAGCACTCATTTCTCCTAGCAAGCGATCCATTCATGGTATGGTTGCTTATTCTCATGGGGAAATGTATTTTATATCTTCACATGATGCATCGGGGACAGGAAATCAGCAGATGTACTTGCAGCAGAGTGGGTTACAGGTGTTGAGCTTATTGGCCCAGAGCATGTTGTGGGATTTGTTGCAGATGGAGAGCCTGCAAATAGGGCAGCAGGTGCTATTATTCAGGGATATTATCCACATATCACAGTTTCATATTGTATGGCTCATTGCTTGAACAACCTACTAAAGGATATTGGTAACCTGTCATGGATTGCACCTGTCATAGAGCAAGGAGCTCAAATGGTTAGCTTTGTTTTGAATCACCAGTTTCTTCGCCATCACTTCTCTTTGCGGTCGAAGAAGACACTTTTAAAATACTCTGATACCAGATTTGCCTTTAACTTCTTGATGCTAGGCAAGTTAAGAGAATGCAGTGGTACCTTGAGGAAGTTATTTCTTAGTGATGAGTTTACCTCATCAACATTGGCAGATACTCCTACAGGTATCTTATGCTTGGAGAAAGCAAATAACTCCACTTTTTGGGATGATGTAAAGCTGATAGATGCTATGGTATCACCCATTGTACATTTGTTGAGGGTTATGGATGCTATGCAACCTTGCATTGACAAGGTATATGAGGCTATGGATAGGCTGAATGAAAAGTTGCAGGAGTTGGCACCAAATGATGAGGCGTATGAGGAAATACACCATTTAGTTGTGATGAGGTGGAACTCCTATAGCTCACCCATGCATGCAGCTGCATTTGTTGTGGATCCTGAGTTCCAGGGCAAGGGTCAAGAGAATGACAGTGAGGTTATGGATGCATGGAGACTTATATTGTCTCGTCTAGTGCCTGATCATGGCACTAGACGAAAAATCAGAGATCAGCTTTCATGTTATAGGACCTTTCGGGGTTCTTTTGGTTGTGGGGATGCACAGGAGAATCGTTGTAAGATTGGGCCAGCTTTGTGGTGGGAGGACTATGGTTCAGATGGTCCTGAGTTGCAGCAACTAGCCATCCGTATTTTGAGTCAGTCAGTTAGCTCCTCTTGTTTGGAGCAATTGTGGAGTACCTACGCTCACATTGCTTCAAAGAAGAGGAACCGTCTTGGTGTGGAGAGGGCAAACGATCTAGTATTCGTTAGTGCTAATTTGAGGATGTTATGTAACAGTATGTCAACAAAGCCTGATCCATTCACAGAGTGGGAGATGCAGCAAGAAGAGGAGACACATGCTGATGTTGAGGGAGATGCAGCAATTCATGGTACACATGATGATGAGGCTGGCACTTCAGGAGTGGCTAGAGCAACCTCAGATCATGATCATGATCTTTGATTTAGCTTACTTATCACGAGTCTCATGATACATGACACATTTACATTATATATGATATTATGATCATTAATGACACTGTGACACTTGGGTTGTTGACAGTTGTGCCATGCCGATATTATATTTGTACTTGAGTCTTGCAGTCTTGCAGTTGCCCTTTGGGCTATTTTGGCATGCCGCATTTTGCTTTAGTCTAAAGATTAGACTTTATATTTACAGTCTTTTTTGGAGCAATGAGCATGTTCTTTCAAAGATTAGACTTCAATTTCATATTTGCTATCTTTTAAGTTTTTTTGCAATGGTACCATAGGCATGTTCTTTTAGCTTAGACTTTTAAGTTTAGTTCATTGTTCATTGTTTTATCATTTATGATTTTTGGCATATGTATTATGGATTTTATTATTTATAATTGAATAGCTTACCTCTTGAGCCTTGTAAGTTGCAATTCAATTTCTAATGAGTAGTTTTAGAATAATGCATGATATCTTAAAGTTAAAACTTAAAATGATTTGTCCTTGTGGATTATATACCTTGGTTTTAAGTTTTAACACTCCAGAGTCCACATGGATTATGAGTGAAATATTAATTTTTTTTCATGAATTTTGATTTTTTAAATGCCGTTCCCGTTCCCACGTCCCCGTTCCCTAGGTTTGGCGTTCCCGTCTCCGTCCCCGTCCCCGTTCCCCGTTCTCATTCTCCGTTTCATGTTTCTATGCCACTATCACATGTCAAGCACTTTTCTTGCACCTTGTCTAACTTGCCTAAAAACACAGGTAGCAATATAACAAAAAGTACAATGTGATAGAACACAACCACTCATAAGCTTATAGAAAGAAAGATATAATGAGTACAACTCTAGGACTAAACCCCTATGAAGCAGCACATGTTAGGCTTCATCACAAGGGTCTGAAGATCACACATGGCATGTATCTTGAGAGACCACTACGGCCTCCATATAAGTCCTTGTACCTAACAAGGGGCATACAACAAAGCCCCAAAAGATCCTACACTCATGCCCACATAAAAGATCGTTGCCATCTAATACTTGCTTGCTATCTGAATGCAAATGTGAAGGAAGGATTTCTTAGATAATGGTATCTAGCAATCGAGGGCAAAAACTTTCTCGGGCTAAAAATCAAAGCCGAAAGCTCAAAGGGATTAGCCAAAGTAGATGGTTGTATCTACCAAAGCAATATACTCTCTGCTAGGCAAGTCCAAGCAAATGCTCCTCAAGGAGGTTCTTTAAAAGCTTGCATGCTCAATGACAAAATCAATCCACGCTGAGAGCTATGGACGCATTCGAACTTGCAATTGGCACATGAATGTAATGAGCACTTTATAAATGCCTTTACTATGCCACATCTCCCACAATCACCATTCTTCTCTCTGCAATAGAAACTTGCCAATTGAAGCAACCTTTCACACATGTGGTGATTGGATGATGGTTTAAAAACATTGGCAACTGGAAATCTCCAAGTTGGGATACTCTCATTAGGAAATCTGTGTTGAGCTAAAAATGCATTAGCTTCACTCAAACAGCCCCAAAACATACTGAATTAAGGAAAAAACATTGTTTATTTTTTAAAAATGTGTTCCTAGGGAGTGTCTGCATCCCATAAGCACAAACCCACTTGGGAGGGCCAAACTTTCTATAAATAGGTATGCTGCCCTCCATTCAGCCCTAATCTCGTTTTTGCAGGTTTCAGGTGTTTTCAGCTTGTTGCCCACACCCTGTTCGTGGAGAACATCCCAGTCCAAGGTGTCCATTGCAATCTTCACTCATCTGGCACTTGTTTCCGGCCCTCCATCATCAGTTTGCTGCTGTTTCCAGCCAAGCGACTGCTACTGTCCTTCATCCAGCCATCGTACAGCCTGCCACATCAGCATACTATTGTGTTTACAGGCCCCAACTACCGCCCTGCAGATTTTCTCTCTCCTCCAGCTGTCGCCATCATCACCTTAGTCTATTACTGCTGTTTTCTCTCTCCTGCAGCTTGTGTTCGCTGTTTTCTCTCTCCTGCACTGCCATCTACATCAGATCCAGCCTTCCTTGGCTGCGTTTGCTGGTGTTCAACATCCGGTATAAGTCTATGCTATGTCATATGGTGTTATTTGTGTTTGTGTTAGGGTATTTTCTTCACAATCTGTCTCACCTACTGGGATGTTTTGAGGTCTGCTTATGATAAATGCTGCCAGGCAACGTCTGATGTACCAACAAGTGGAAACATGGCCTAGTCTAATGACCCCAAGGAGGCAATTATGTGAAAACTCAATGATTGGTAACCAATCATTCTTATGCCAGTAACATGCAAGCTCACTACAAAAATCTAAGTAGCCATTCACTCCTCGTCTGTCCATGAGATCCACTCTAAATCAGATAAATGTCAGTCAGGTTTCTCTGAACATGATGGTACCTTTCCTCTCCATTACAACCTATTTTAGTACATGAAGTGTGAGAAATGTCTGTGAATTTTCCCAATATCACCTTCAATCCAATCTAAGACAGAGAGACAGACCAGCTATCAGGACATATAAGCATGTCTTTTTTCAGTTATGGAACTCCTTTATTCCATCTGCAGAGAGTTACATAGGTTTGGAAATTGGCAGACTGAACACTTAATAGATCTGAAAAGTACAGAAAGCACTAGGAATAATAATAGTATATGCTTTCCTTATTAAAACATTACAGAATGTCTATTTTCTGGTTCAATGGTATGAAAATTAAATGTGTTGAGTTACAAAAACAACAGCTCTCAAATCAAGTATGCAGTTTAACAAAATTTCTTTACTATGTACCTGGCCAAATTCTTGCCGTTTATCATATGTTCTGTAGTACCAACAACCCCCATTTTTCAACAGGATTTCCTGCATAGATATGACCATAACATGCATGGCCATGTTGCATCAAGAATGCTTTTCGGACATCACTAAAGCACCGGAAATCTAAAAGGGCTCAATAAAGTGAGAAGAACGGCTATAAACCTGAACAAATCCACTGTTACAATAGACATCTGCAACTAAACGACCATACCGATCAACATTATACACAAGAAGATGCAATGGTTTTCCATCAACCAAACTTTGAAGCATAGCCTTTGCTTCCTGGCCATATGGCATAGTGCTCTCAGGTGCATCAATTCCCCTATTAAAGAAAGAGAATCTCAGCAATTGAACAGATCCCAGCTGTATAAATACTTAAAAAGTCTGCCCATATGCATAAAAATAGCATAACCTTAGCCGAATTTTGTATTTGCGCAGAAGTGTTCCATTCACACCATCAGTTGAGTCAATCATTCTGCAAGCACAAGGTCCTGAATATTGGATCTAAAAAGGTAAGCGTATTAACCCATTCTAGGCTACAATTCACAACATGTTAACACAAGGCAGATAGACAACTTGTAACCAGCTTGAGAAATCTCCTTTTGCAGTGCATCTGCTATCTTGTAATCACGTTTTTGTCGTGCCACTGCTCGTTTTGCCACTGCCTCTCTAATAGGAATAGGCACAGCTCCAGCTTCTCTTGGATCATTTTGAGTATCAACATAGATCAAAAGAGTATCACCATCGACAGCAGCACGGCCATCCGCCTTTTCAACATGTGAAAAGAAGCACATTTAGGTCAGCATAAAATTGGATAGAAGCACAATAATCCATGCCCTTTACAGAAACTTATTTTGCAGTATAGAGACTCAAGGGAAGAATAAGTTTGAGTTGTACAGGGAGAGTGTGCAGCTCATATTGCACGCCTTTGGGCCAAGGACCTGTTGCTATGGCAGCTTGTGGATGGAGTGCTGCTGGTGCTGGGATCACAACAGTTGGTGCAGGTACAGCCACTGTTGATGAAGGTGATGGAGGGAGCCCATAGAACAATAATATCCCCTGCATAGAGACACAACCTAAGTATAGATTAGAAAAAGATCTAGAAACCATGCTAGTGGCAAGGCAACACTTTACATAATGAGTGTTTAACCTCCACATCAGCCTTCCGATGGCCTTGAAGAGCCTGAATCAGAAGTTGTGAGGCCTCCATGGCATTGCTTGGAGGTGGCTGAGCAGCTTTCCATGCTACAATCAGCTTTTTATACCTGTCTACTACTGCTTGTTAGATAACCAATATAGTCCCTTGGCACACTACAGACATGCATAAACACATGTTAATAGAAACATCAATCCAGTCATCCAGAAGTGTAACAAATGGTGCTCACAAAAGTTCCTGCCATCTGCTAAAATAGTTCTACCTCAATCTGATGGGGCACTGTTATAATTTCAACCTATTGGAGCAAAACTCTTATGAGACAAGTAATCCCAAACAAGGAGCATGTGGTACTTGCATCAGAACAAAGCTACCACTTACATTGGCATCTATTGATAAGCCATAAAAAATTTTGGGTTTCTTGCTCATGTTATATATTGGTAGGAGGAATGATATGCATACCATTTTGCTTGTGCAGTTTTAGATGACTGCACATACTTGTCCAGCCCTGCAGGCACCTGTGTCAACACAACAAGTTAGAAATGGCTATAAACATAATCATTAATCTCACAAGATTCAAAAGATAAGATGAACACTCACTTGACCAGTGATTTCAAATTGAAAGAGATCACGAGCTAAGGCTGCATATCCCACTGTATCCACTGTCACCCCATGAGGTCCTAGTGGAGCTGCTTGATATGGAACAGCACCACTGGTCCCCAGTGCACCATTCTCCACATTGTGATGTGAATAAGATTGATCACCACATAGTCTTCTTAGTACATTCCCCATCGAGTGGATCTGCTAACTTTTGTATGGGGAAAGTTCATACACCCTCACTGTAAACACTTGGATAGTTTTCCATGGACCGATACAGAATGGTATCCAAAGTTTGACTAGTCAAGAGTATGTTGAACCTCTATCATGAGTGACAGTGACATCATTAATCCTGAATAATGGCCACAGTTTCAGTAGTCAAGAGTATGGTGTACTGCTGTCATGAGTGACAATGGCGTCCTTAATCCCAAATAGTGCCTGCAGTTTCACAAGCTAAGATTGTCAAGATTATGTTGTAGCACTACTTTCATAGATGACAGTGATGTCCCCAAATGAGCTTCTTACCAACACTTAAGAAGCCTGAAACGGAAGTTAATATGACCACAGCTAACCTGTTTCCTACTTCCAACTCTGTTTTATGGCACCCTCAACTTAGGACTCAAACTTGTAGCTCTGTAATGCAGTATACTCAAATGGAATTATGAGAAACAGGAAATCCTCCTGGAACTAGGGGTAATAATTGAGGCACGCCAGTGATTCTACAGTAGGCAATGCCTAACAATGTATTGTACAAAGGCTAAGGGTTTGTAATTTGAGTACCAAGACCATCAAATAGAGCATTGGATGACCTTATGAGCCTGCAAGAATGGATTTTCAAGCCCAAAAGCTGGCATTGATGTCCTGCAATCGATAGTTTGTTGGGCTTGCAAGCTGAGCACTCACTCTAAGATTGCCTAGTCACGCAATTCAGAAGCAAGAATTTTGTCCTCTGATCTGAAAATGGTTCAAACCAAGCAAGCCACCAGGTGATGCGAATTCAGTTGGAATATCGTAAGAATTGAGCGAGCCGGAAGTAATCACCGAATTCAGAAGCAAGAATTTTGTCGTCTGGTCTGAAAATGGTACAAATCAAGCGAGCCACCAGGTGATGCAAATTTGGTCGGAATATCACAAGAATTAAGTGAGCCGAATGGGAAGATCTGGTCAGTGATGAATCTTTCCAGAGACAAAAATTGCAAAAGATAGATATCAGTGGTATGATACAAAGCAGGTGAGAACCTGGAAGGAGCACAGAATGTTCAATCAATGGAGGTAAGGCGGGGCATCGAGATAAGACAGCGTGTCCCCTATCCTGCTGCAGAAAAGGAATAACAAATGCAGGACGTGCGTGTGTGTGACGCAACCCGAGACACTGCATTCAACAGCCACTGATCTTGGAAGCCATGGCTTTCTCCTTCCTTCTAAGTTCTCGCTTCGGCTTTTTTCCAATCGCCCAATCGCGATTTCTTCTTTGCTTTCCCATCCTTTTGCATCCGCAAAGTCAAGGTTCTCACAGTTCTTTAAACTTTTCTTATTCATAAATCAGCGGGAAATTGGACGCCGGAGTCCAGACTTTACCCTTTTTATTTATCGATCTTTTTAATTGCGAAATACGTAAATCAAACAGCAGAAAATATTCACTTCCACCTTCGTGGTAAGGCAGCTACACACCGCCAGTCCCCCAACCCCTTCCCCCCCCTCCCTTAAGGGCTTTGTAGCTATACCATGTTGTTATCACCAAATGTACCTGTTACACACTAGGAGTGCGTAAGGTAAATATCCCCAAGATGACTTTGGCACAACATAACACGTCACGTCACAACACGTCACAGCACAACACGGCGCGGCATGGCACGGCACGACATAACACGATTGCAAGAAAAGAGAGAGAGAGTTTTGAGAATGAAAGTGAGAAGATGTTTTAGATTGATAAAGATTTACAAAGGAACGGGCAATTCGAAGATGGCGCAACACGCTACCAATATCGTCTCAACACCGTTTGGTAAGGAAGCAAGAGGATGCTCCCTTATACACTCCCCCCCCCCCCACGAGAAAGCTCAATGTCCTCATTGGGCGAGAGAGGGACTGGATTTATGACTCAAAAAGATCGGGGGTCTTAATCCACTCCTAGAGAGCAGATCAGTGTCTTAGCCCGCTATTTACAATAGGTGTATGTACAAGCCACGTCTTATCCACGGAAATATACAAGTGTGAGATAAGACGGATAGTTAGAGGTTGGAAGTAGCATGCCTTGCCCACTGACTCAATTACACTTGTGGAACAAAGGACTTTGCCAAAAAGATGAAGTAGAGTTGTTATGTCCACTTCTCACTGTACAATTCGTGAGACAGAAAATCACTCAGGAGGTAAAGATGGATGATAAAGATTGGGATTTTCTCTTTCATTGTAGAACTGAAGAAGTAAGTCACGGGCATGCTCAATGACTAAGGGTTCAATCACCCATGAAGCTTCTTTGATTGGGCGATTCTTCCATTTGACCTGGAATTCGGGATGTTTGCCGGTGAAGCGAGTTGCCAGAATGATTTCAGGTTCGAAGGGTAGATGTTTAAGTTGATCTGGCAAAGGATGTTGGCGACCGAATCTGGTGTCAGCGTGGAATCTCCGAAGTAGTTGTACATGAAAGGCATAATGAATTAAAACATTGGGTGGCAACTGTAGTTTGTAGGTCACATCATTAATACTGGTCACCACCTTATAAGGGCCATAATATCTGTTGTTGAACTTCGGAGTTAGGTTTTTGAGCAAATCTATGTTTTTGGAACTAACCAACACCAAATCACCTGGAAAGAACTTTACATGTTTGCGGCGATTGATGTTGTATCTCTTGGCTACCAGAATCTTGTTTTGTCGAAGAGTATCTTGGGCGACTTGCATGCGTTGTTTCCAATTGAGCAGAAACTCTTCAGCATCTGGATCTGAGATAAATTGCTTTCCTGCTGCTAAGGCCATGGGAGTTATGACTTCTTTACCAGTCGCCACCTCAAAAGGAGTAAACCCAGTAGAACTATGGAGTGTGGCGTTGTAATGAAATTCAAGGATATCAAGAAATTGAGCCCAATCCTTCTGATGTGCTCGAACATAACTTCGAATGTAGTCTTGAATACCCTGATTGAGTCTCTCTGTCTGCCCATCAGTTTGCGGATGATATGCTGAAGAAAACCTTAATTGAGTATCCAATAACTTGAATAACTCCCTCCACATGTTGCTTAGAAATCGGGGATCCCGATCTGAGATGATAGCCAAAGGTAGACCATGATATTTGAAAACTCTTGAAAAGAACAATTTGGCGACCTTGGGAGCTGTAATGGGAGGTTCTGTTGGAATGAAATGAGCTTGCTTTGAAAAATAATCAACTACCACAAAGATCGCTGTACAGCCACGAGACTTTGGAAGATCTGTGATGAAGTCCATACTGACCACGTCCCAAGGACGGGAAGGTACGGGCATCTCTTGCAGCTCTCCTGGTGGCTTCATGCGCTGTGCTTTGACCATCTGACAGGTAGGACATGTGTGAACATACTGTGTAACATCATCCCGCATCTTCGGCCAGTAGAAAAATCTTTTAAGCCGGATCTGACCGGAATGGCCCCCATTAGGACTATCGTGACACTCCCAGAGTATTTGGTTGCGGAGAGCTGCCACCTTCGGAACATATAGTGCCGACTGATAATGAATGAGTCCATCTTTGATTTCATACATGCCCCATGGTGTTTTACCTGATTCTATGTCTTTGATTAACTGCTCAGCTTCTTCATTTCCCCGCATGTGCTCTCTGACTTGAGCACCAAATCTACTTTCAGCCACTGTGATAGCTTGTAACTCGACTCTTCGACTAAGTGCATCTGGCATTTTATTAGAAGACCTAGGCTTGTGTAAAATTTCTATATCAAACTCTACTAGGAAATCCTGCCATCTAGCTTGCTTGGGAGAGAGTTTCGGCTGGGTTTGGAAATATTTAAGAGAGATATTATCTGTGTAGACCTTTGTGGGTTTGTCTTGAACATAGTGTCTCCACTTCCTTAAGCAGTAGACCACTGCAAACATCTCTTGCTCATGGGTGGCCCACCTCCTTTCTGTAGCATCCAATTTCTTAGACTCATAACAAACTGGGTGTCCATCTTGCATAAGGACACCCCCAATGGCGTATGCTGAGGCATCAGTATGGACTTCGAATGGGCGGGAAAAATCTGCCATCTTGAGGACTGGTGCCTGTATCATCATCTGATGAGTTGGTCAAAGGCCTACTGTTGCTTATCTGTCCACTGAAAAGTAGTTGCGGGGGATGTCAAATCTGTTAAGGGCGCTGTGAGCTTACTGTAGTCTTGAATAAAATGGTGACATAACACTGTAAAGCCCAAAAACTCTCTGGGTTGTCCAAGCTTAGTAGGGGGTTGCCACTTCACGACCGCTTGCACCTTTTGAGGATCAATTGCAATACCATCCGGCTTGATCAAGAAGCCTAAAAAATCTATCTGCTCAACTGCAAACTCACACTTCTCTGGCTTAACATATAGTTGATGATGGCGGAGCCGGGAGAAAACTTTGTGCAAGTGCTCCAAATGCTCCTCCAAAGTTTTGCTGTAAATCAACACATCATCAATATAGATGATTACAAAATCATCCAGGAAATCAATAAAAACTTTATCCATTAGTTCACAAAAGGTTGCTGGTGCATTAGTGAGTCCCTCAGGCATCACCAGCCATTCATAACTGCCATAATGACTCCTAAAAGCTGTCTTTTCTTCGTCCCCCTCTGCTATTCTGATCTGATGATATCCCGACCTCAAGTCGAGACGCGTGAAAAACCGAGCACCTTGAAGTCGATCCAATAAATCATCCACTATAGGCACGGGATATCGATTTCTAAATGTGAATTTGTTGAGAGACCGGTAATCTGTACATAGCCGAAGTGAGCCGTCCTTCTTCTTAACAAAGAGTACTGGAGCTCCATAGGGAGATCTACTTGTTGATGACGTTGCCCCTTTTGAACAATCTCGAGCAAAGTGGGGGCCTCCACATAAATTACATGCTATGGGCCCTCCCCTTCCTCTATATCCGCTAGAATAACCCCCCCGCGATGAAAAATTACTTTGACCGGCTCCTGCACCTGTAGATCTAAAGGTTGTAGATGTACTGGCAAGGCTGGAGTCGGTGCGTGTACCTTCAGTATACTCAATTCGAAGGGGTTGTTGATTTGACCATCCCGTTTCTGCACTAGCATTGGTTTGATTGAACCCTTGACTTGTTCTTGGAGTCCATGATGTGCCACCAGAAGACGTATTGCGCATGGATCCGACTTGCCTACCTTCAAAATCCATGAGGCTTTCGGCCATATTCATAGCATCTGCAACTATAGCTGGCTGATGTTTTTCTATTTCTTGACGAGCCCAGCGTTGCAGACCATATAGAAAACCATGCAGTTTTGTCGTCGGATCCATGTCGTGAAGCTGAAGCATAAGAGATCGGTATTTTTGAATGTAATCCCTCATTCTTCCAGTATACTGCTTGAGGAAACGCCATTCGTCTCTGACTTTGAAGGGCTCATTCTTGGGAACAAAATAATCTATCATCGCTTTCTGTAGATCCTCCCAAGAAAGTTTGCCCCCCTGTTGTTCCTCCTCAAACATAAGCCACTTAGCCGCGTCTCCATCTAATAACTGAGCTGCTGCGAGACCTTTGCGGCGGCTTGAAATTTTCATTAATTTCAGGTACCCGTCCACCTCACGGATCCATCTATTTAAGTTGACGGAGTCTCTTTCTCCTTTGTATTTGTTCGGTGGTTGTGGTTTAAATTTTCCCATTTCATCCGAAGACGAATCATCCCGATTTAGGAATAATCTTTTTGTAAATGTGAATAAGTTTTGGGATCCATTTTTGCAATTTATGGTAATGATCTATTCGTGGTTGCTTTTGCATATGCCAATGGCCTTGAAGATGGAATAGTTGAGAAACTAGATAAAATTGAAGTAGTTGAGGCATTTTCTCTATTAGCACTAGTATTTGGAAGATTATGAATTATTTTAGCCCCAAGAGGTGCTTAATGGTTTGAAGCATAGCTTTGTTCTTCTTGATGTATATGATATGGACATCATATATACTCTAAATATACTAGCTAAATAAGTATTGGCTCCTAAATAATTTGCAATTTCGTAGGTAATCTTAATCTCTTCTAGATTTTAGGAGCCTTACTTTGACAAGTTTGAGAGCATGTCATCCATGGTCATTGTACATCTTTTTGTTACATTCTAATCACTCGTTAGTTAGCATTTACTAAGGGGTCTGGAAGTAGATACAACTCAAAAAAGTCTTCATAAAATCCTTCCATCTTGGAAGATGGACAATGGACAAATTGCAAAACAAGGATATAACGAATATTGTTGTTACTTCATAGAATATTTATAATGGAGCTGCAAGGGGTGTTACAAAGTAGGGTTTCCAAGGCATCTCTACATGTTAGGCAGATCATTGTAGCCTTTTAATGGACATAGCAACTATTTCTTTGAAGGTCCCTTAACTTGGGAGACCTAGCCAACATTTCAGGAGTTTGTGACTCAACCAACTTTCAAGAAGCATCATTTTTATAGAAGATCCTCCTAAACATTGTATTTTGGTGAAAATTTGCAGGCCTTCCATTGCTCATGTTGTCTTCACTTGAAATTGGAAGCTTTTCAAGAGGTTGCTTGTTATACATGTATGAGGCTTTATTTTAACAAACAACACTAGTCACCACCTCACTTATTAGTCTTAATATTATCAAGATGTCAAACCAATGGTTGGGATGTCACCCTCCAATCCAAAGACATCCTTTCTTATTTACAAAAAAGCTTCTATGAGATCTGTAGCAATACAAGGATCCAAAATTTTGGGTGCACTACGATTAAATCTATTTGTGAAATAAAAAACATGAATTCTGGTGAAATCCAAGTTGCCTTGCACTAAAATTCCCATGTGGGGCCATCTCTCACCCAACTTTTGTCTTCCATGTCACAATTTACTCCATTCAGTTGACCTTGCCAATTTTAATTCTTTATTGATTGCTTATTTGAATGTTTTTAAATTATGCATATGTTCACATGCACATGTACACATATACAAATTTGGTTTTGTTTATATATGTTCACATGCATACGTATTCTTTATACATATGTATACACATACCCACCTTTGTGCATACAAATGCACCTTTACATAGCATTACTAATCCATCAATATAAATATCTACTTACATATGTAGATTTTTATATGCATGGATCAATATTTTCAATTTAATATATCAAGTTTTTAAATATCAATGTTACTTGTTAGATGGTAGATGTTATATTAACTAGAATTTCAAACTTTATGTATTTTAGTTGAAAACATTATTTTTTGCATAACTACTTTCATCTCTCTCTCTCTCTCTCTCTCTCTCTCTCTCTCTCTCTCTCTCTCTCTCTCTCTCTCTCTCTCTCTCTCTCTCTCTCTCTCTCTCTCTCTCTCTCTCTCTCTCTCTCTCTCATATTTTTTGTGTGTATATGTGTTGTTTGTCTTTTTGGAGTTCTCCCTTTCACATTCTTATTTTTTTGCCAAATAGTACACATTGTTACGTGACTTTAAAATATTAATGTTTTAGCATTAGTGAAACTATTAGGACTAGGCCAACATAACTATACTTGCATTATTAATGTAACTTTAAAATATTAGTGCTTTAGAAATAATCAAATGATGATTTTTAAAGATTGATCAAGCATCACATTAATGTGACATCATGCTTAATGTCACATTGGTTTCACTTTTTTATTGATATATTTACATGAATGATTTAGCATTGAATTGACAATATATTAACATCCTTTGTGATAGCATTTGTATTTAGAGTAGCATGGTTTGTTAGCATTATTGACAAAATAACATATATCACAATTCATTTACTACTTTGTTATGAAAATTATTTTACCATTATTAATAGTAATGTATAGGTTTATTAACATTATTAGCATTGTCAATTGCTAGATGAAAGTGTTTAGAATTTTTATCGATGCAAAAAATTACATTTTAGTGTTGCTGTTGTGGCATAAAAGCATTAATGTCACATTCTTTATTAGAATTAGTATTTGTAAACGTTTCAATGTTAATGTTGTTTAAGGAGTAGAGAATGTGCATGCATCATTTATGCATTTGCATTCTTTATTTCTTTCAAAAAAAATTGTTTGACTTGGCTTTAATTTTTTTAATAAGTTATATTTGAAATTTATCAATCATAGTCATTAGATGTAACATACATGGACTATATGGTGAGTTTAACCCAATAAGTCCTTGCATAATGAAGGGACAGTGTACAAAGGGATATCCAAAAAGTTTATAGATACAACTACAATTGATAAAATTTGTTATCCTTTACACAAACGTTGAGAAGATGGAAGAACACACAATGCTAAATGGTAACACATTGGATAATCAATGGATAATGCCTTACAATCCTTACTTGAGTTCCAAGTAGAATGCTCATATAAATGTTGAGGTACGCTCGATAATCTCTCTCTCTCTCTCTCTCTCTCTCTATATATATATATATATATATATATATATATATATATATATATATATATATATATATATAATGGCCATGATCGTGCAACCATCCGATTTATAGCCGCGCATGGTTTTGCATCTACTAATATTGGTGCATAAACTATTGTTGCACAAAATGTTGATGAGATTGAGAGCTAGTTGAATGCACTATATTTCTGCTTCTAATGCATGTTATCAAATATTTGAATTGAAACTTTATGATGAGAAATATGATATTCAAATGCATTTAAATTGAGAAAATAGCATTTCCTTGCATGATTTTGATAACTTTTTTGACATATTGCAAAATGAAAATGCTCAAAAAACAACTCTCACAGAATGGTTCACTTGCAATTGGCTACATAAATATAATACTTTTGCACTAATGTTAAGTTTTACATGTTAACTCTTTTCTACTCATTACAACATTTCCTTTTCCATTAATGTTAGATGTTAGATTATATGTTATACTAATCTTTTCTAGCTTTGTGTATTGCTATTGAAAATATTATTTTGATAATTGCTTTGATGTCAATTGCATTAATTCTCTCTCTCTCTCTCTCTCTCTCTCTCTCTCTCTCTCTCTCTCTCATGTGCACGTGTTGTGGTGCCTTTTTAAAAATTTCTCTCACTTTCACCTACTCATTGTTTTTGTTGCAATATGTGTAGAATGGAAACTATGGGGCATTCGAGTGTAAAGGATGGTAACATGTTTCTAGAAGAGGTTCAATGCTCTAAGCAAGCATGAAAAAATGCATGTAGGATTTTTAAAGCTCATGAGCAAGGGACTACTTAAAATTAGGAGCATTGGGTTTTGTGTGTTTCACATCATGATTACAAGTACCTCAATTGCCTAAGGCACTTGAAATTGTTCGAAAAAATTTATGAGTCCTCAATAAAGGATTATGGAAGCTTGAATGCTTAAGTGAAGACTATATTTAATATGTGCTATTTAAAACTCTAGTGAGAGTTGAAGGCCCTATGCACTACTACTAGAGACCAATCATTTAGCACATATCATCTTCAATGATATGTGGAAGGTCTGTTGGAGAGAGGACCCTCCTCAAGGCCCCACCATGTGCAAGAGTGGTTGCATACTTCCTAAAGAGAGGATGTGACCACCTTGCATGAGGGGATAACATATTTGAAAATCTTTATGGAGAGGTTCAAGGGTTTGTCATTTGTAATGAGCCACAAATTATCTCGATTGTTCTCATCTTGTACTTATAAATGTAGTGTGGAATGCTTTGGAGATGAGAGAGAATTTCTATTTCTTCTGGGCTGTCATGTTGTCAGTATCTCCTCTAAAATAGTTTACCTTTTCTATTTCCTTTCTATTTCTTTTAGGCTTTCATGCTGTCAATATCTCCTCTAAAATAGCTTACCTTTTCTATTTCCATTCAATGGTTTTTGTGTTTTGCTTTGTGATAATTATTAAAAATTGGTGTTAGGTTTATTTGTTAAGTTGATCATATTTTAGTATTGGTATTATGTGTTCTACATTGTCATATTGTTGTGTTTTTCATTATTTCAAAATGTTTATCGAGATGGCTAATAGCATTGTGACAATGGACTATCCTGCTATCTTTCCACAAATAGTGCTGAATATGCCTATAGCAAGCATGGACATGCCAAAGTGTCACAACTTAGTTGCGCATAGAATAACCAAGTGTGCAGTGCATGCATGTATGGCTAGGTCTATCAAGAAAAGAAAATATTCAAAATCCCTCTTTTGGATGTGTAGTATCAAAAGAAGTGGTCTCACTTTTAGGCTCCTTTTAGGAGGAGCTATTTTCTAATAATAGGTTTTTTGGAAAATTTAATGGGAAGTTGGAGAAGTTCCCGATGGGAAGAAGTGAATTCAATGTTTCTCGCAATTTTTGAAGCATGAGATAAATTTTATCCATTCTACAATGATGTGGAGAATGTAATTTGGGGAGAGATTATTGAGAGATTGCCTCTTCAATGTAAGAGTGCATGTTGTGCTATAGTCATTGAATTGACAAAGAATGTGTTGTGAAGGGAGGTTGGGGAATTTAAATTATTCATGAGGCACTTCACATGCTTGCTAATGTCCATGATTAGAAAGTTGTACATGCTTTTTCTTGAGTGTTTTTTGTTTCAAGTGCTACTATATGTAATGTCATTATTAGTGTTTATGGGTTTTCCTTTTTTGAATATTCTTTGCTCTCTTGCACACATGCACGTGCACATGCACACGCACACGCACACGCACACGCACACGCACACACGCACACACACACACACACACACACACACACACACACACACACACACACAATGTGAAGAAATATACAGTTGCACAACCATGGGTTTGTTAGAGAGTGATGAAGAATTGTTTCAATGTTTGGAGGGGGCTTTAGATATGTAGCTTGGGGTGTAATTGAGGAATTTATTTGTGGAAATCCTGGTTTTCTGTGAACCTACTTCTTAAGAAAGATGTGGGAGAGATTTGAAGATCTTCTTATGGAGGATATAATTGATAAGTTGAGAGCGGCTAAGACTGAGTGCATTAAGAGGCTAGAAACAAGGTTTTGAAACACCTGCAACATTCATTGTTGAGACTACATGGATGAATTTTTTTAAATTTTCATAGGTTGTTAGAAATTTGATTGCAAAGTAGAGTGTCACAAGGGAACCCTCTAATTATTGAGGACCTTGATTATGACAATAGAGCGAGGAGGGATGGACTTATGAGTTGATGAATGTTAACCCTCAAACGAACAAAGGTGGAAAATCTGGAAAAGCTAAAGCAGAAGACAAAGGCCAAGGCAAAGTGAAATGGAAGACAAAGATGCACAAGGAGAAAAGTCCTAAATAAAGGCACGCAAGAAAAAGCGCAAGTCAATACTTTTGTAAAAGAGCGCAAGCGCATCATGGTTTAATTGAAGGAGTGCCGGGCTCTCACCCGTGCAATTTGTAAATGGAGACGGGCGGTGGAAAGGAAGCTAAGAAGATAGAAGGACAATGGGAAAAAGGGCCTAAGCCACGGCTAGCCATGTAAAAAAGGGGATAAGGGGATGATCGCCCAAAAGGGATTTAGGGTTTTGTATATAAAGTTGAAAAGTGAATGAGAAGCTCATTCTTGTGTGTGGCCAAAAGTGGCTCTCCTCGTCTTCTTCTTCTTCTTCTTCTTCTTCTTCTTCTTGCTTGCTTGAGCTTGTGCTTGAGAGGGGGAGTGTGAGAGTGTGAGGGAGTGAGTGTGTGAGGGTGAGGGAATGGGGAGGAGAAGCTCTCCATCTTCTCCTCTCTTCTTCTCTTCTCTTATCTTCTCTTGTCTTGCTCGCGGCAATGGAGCTTGGAGCGTGGAGCTTGAGGATGGAGCGTGCTTGAAGCTTGCACTTGGATTGTGGAGCTACCTGAGTGCGTGGGAGATGAGGTAACTCGATCGGCATGGAGGTAAGCTCACTACACCCATAGATATGGATGGCACGTCGGGTATGTGAGAGGTAGCCATTAGTGCTCGGCTTGGAACGCTTGAAACAATAAGCGGTCTGAGGGTCTTGGCGGTTAAGCGAAAGCTCCCACATTTTGGTTCCGTTGCCGGGACCAACGGATTCAAGCCTTGAGCTCTTGCGCGCTTCGAATCGAGTATTAGAGTGGGGTTTTTTCCAAATCGGTGCTTGAGGTAGATAGGTAGGAAGCGAGGGAGTTTGAAGAGGTATTTGATCTCCTTAGCAAGTAGGTTTTTGGTTTTTTGGATTTGGAAAAGCATGTTGGAGTAGTGTAGGTGATTGCTTGTGATTTGTATACATTTAGGGTAGGAAAAATCAAAGAAAAAGAAGCAAACAGTAGGGTTTTCTGTTGCTGTATAACAGGCTGAAACAGGAAAATAGGGGCACAGATCCTTGGAGTGCCGTTTGATTTGAGCACCACAGTGATTGAGGTGTGTTTAGCATTTCCTTGTAGTGTTTTGCACCTATCTGGAAGGCGCTGGACGTTCGGTGAAGTAGATGTCAGTCTAGAGGCATCGCGTGCAACTCGCGGGTCGTTGGCCGCCGCGACTAGTGCATCTGAGTCCCAGAATAGGATTACCCCTATCTCTGGAGTCAGACCGTCCAACTCCGAAAATCGGACCACCTTTTCGATCTGATTCCCAGAATCGGACCATCTAGAATCGGACCCAGCCTCAAAATCGGACCACGTATCAAATTCAGACCATTGGTCTTAGCATAAAAATCAGACCACTTTTTCGATCCGACTCCTAGAGTCGGACCGTCTGACTACTAGAATTGGACCACCCTGTCCGAAATCGATTTCCAGAATTGGACCACTTTTTCGATCCGACTCCCAGAATCGGACGTGACCAAAATTGGACCACTAGGCCGATTGGACCAACCCAAAATTGGACGTCTGATTCTGATAATTGGACTCCTGAAAATCGGACATCTAAGAATCGGACAGAAAACTGTCAAAATTGGACAAGTATCTGGAACACAAATTTTGACGCATCTAAACCCCGAAATTGACCCCAAAAGCTACATAGAGCTAAAGACACATCACAAGATCCGTCTCACTGGGCTGAAACTTAGAGCAAGTAGTTCAAAATTTTGTGCATGGTGTTTACCGTAACAGCCCTCCAAATTAGACCCTAGTGTAGTAATGGCTCTACACGAGCATGGATCCTCACTTGTAAAAGAGCAACCAAAAGCCCATAACCGAACCGAGAGAAACAGAGACCCTAGAACATCAATGGGCCAAACTAGCCATCAAGGGCAAAAAGGCCACACCATGAGAACACAAAGACATTGTGTTCAGACCATGTGCAACATCAGCAAGCTACGAATGCGAAGATGACTGGACATGACACTCTTGATGAGAGATGTAACTTGAGCAGCACTACACAGACGACCCAAGACATTGGTGGAGAATCCACATCTGGTCGTGCAGTTGGGGACTCAAGGGCATCTGTCAAAGGCTTAAATTTACAAGCTAAGACCCGGAAGATGAAGACATAGTACCACCTGCTTATCTTAGGGTCAAACTCACTGCGAAAAGAGAGCATACTATTGATGCTCTGATTGATGAAGGAGCATATTTTAATATCTTGACCTATGAATCATGGACCCTACTAGGCCAACCAGAGCTCACACAGACTAGTGCAACTCTTAGCCCTTATGGGGGACACCCACAAGCACTCATAGAGAAGTGCAAAATCCATGCAACAATTGAAACGGAAAGCTTGCCTATCCTATTTCATGTTCCCCCAAATAGTGCTAGCTATGGGAAAGAAACCCTTCTAGGAAGACCCTTCAAAAGGGCGACCAAGTGTAAGGCTGACTATGTAGCACAGAGGATACACCTGACGCTACCGGTGTGAGGATAGTCACAACCTTTAGCAAGGGTGACCTCATCAAACCTCGAGGGAAAGGCAAGGAAGATGCTGACATAACAGTCAAGCCTACTAACAAGAGCAAGGACTTGTTGGAAAAACTGATACAAGCACAGGTCGAACAATGAGAACCAGTGAGTGAGGCCATGCCTGAAACAAGAAGGTCAAGAGACAATGCCAAGGACGGGCTTTGGACTTACAAATATTGTAGAAGACCCCAAAAGAAGCCCAAGCCTTATAGATGAAGGCATCGATGGAGGGTCAGCACGATGCCGCGATGGATATCCAAAGCGTTGCTACGTACTCAAGGGTATTACACAGGTAACCGATGGATTTGGATACCAAAACCCCCTCCTAAACCACCTCTATCAGCTGAAGGCCAGATTGCACCAAAAGCAATGAGGCATAGGAGGAAACCTAAGAGAAACTCTAGGTCTCGAGGCAAGAAACAAAACATGAGCGTTCAAAAGAAAGAGTCAAGGCCTAGCATGCTTAATAAGCATAGGTCATATGTAACCATTGAGCGTGCACAAAGACCATTAGTGCTCAAGGAGCTTTTGACTTCCCAAGAGGATAATGAGCACCAAAGGCACAACGCTTTTCGTGAGAAGGCTGATTGTTCAACAAAGAAAATAGCACAATCATCTAATAGCCTCGAGCAAATCATTCAGCTAGTGCCAAGTCCACCTAAGAGTCCTAGATCTCCTACACCCTCTTTTTCCAAACAGACACAAGAAGCACTAAAGCAGTCATCAAAGGCGATTGCTCAATCCCAATCTCTATCTCCATCTAAGCTTCCAAATGTCCAAGAGGTGGGACGTGACACCATCCGTAGCTCTCGGCCCAAGGATATGCTTGTGCAACCTAATGTGACTAGATCAACTCATGTTGGATCTACACAGATGAATGCTCAAAGGGCAACAAACGACACGACCACTTTCGATCGCCCTAGGGACTTAACACCGCAATCCACCAAGGGTAGTGAGCCCATGGGACTAGCCGCTACTACTTCCAATCAAGGATCACAGCAATCACAGCCCTTGGCCGTGACAATGCCCCTTGTGGAATGTGTCCTTAGTAGTTTAGTTGTGGAGGAGGTGTCACGGCCAACTTCTTTGACAACTCCAGCAAAGTGCCTAAAGCCTAGGCTGGAGGAGTTAAACATAAGGGAATTGACTGAAGAGCTAGACTCTTCGAAAAGGGAGGTAGTTGTGCCCTCACAACCTGGTGAGGCTATTCAGCAGGCCACGGCTATGTCCCATAAGGACACGCTAGAGAAAGAGAATGCTGAGGCCCCAAGCACATCAACGGTTGACTTGGTCCAGGGTCTTGAGTCGTTGAGAGATACACCTACACTGACTAGGAAAAAGAGGAGAAAACAACGAAAATAATAGCAGTTGCAGATGGTTGTGGACCCCAAGAACATTGAGACAAAGAGCATTAGAGAGTTGAGGAATAAAGCATTGAGTCCATCCACCACTGCACCAATTGATGCCTCTCTTAATAGCAGTGAAACCTCAGATACATTCATGTGCTCTGAAAAATCAAAGCAGTCATTGCCATCAACGGCTGCTTGCAACACTTTATCCACCGACAATAGAACTTGCATTGACCAAATAAGAGTGGATACAATGCGGTCAAAACAGGGTGACAAATTTATACCAGTCACATCCAAGGAGAACCATGACGCAATGACAAAGCCTAAGGAGAAACATGAAAACCCCAAGAGTATAAGAAATCCTAGCATTGGCCAAACTTGCTTGTCTAGGCCTGAGCCCCTAGCTACGCTAAAGCCTAGGAAAACTCCTAGAACCTTGCATGAGATAGCAACCGAGCAAGCCCTTGTTGAACATAAAAGTGTCACAGAATGCTTAACTGAGTTGGATGCTAAGCTCAAAGTGTTCATACGTGTCTATGTCCTGGTAGACATGGGTGCATTCCCTAAAGAGAAACTCAAAGAATACTTGCCATTTCTCTTATCTTGGGAAGAGCAAGAACATCTTGACGAGCACTATAACAGGCTCCTATATGAACGCATGCGACTCATCTCTGACGAGGAAGCCAACGAACTATGCTTAACTGTCACATTCAATGATGTGCTTTGCCAATCAAATCTCTTAGAGATAAAGCAACTAAAGCGACTATTAGAGGGCCGAAGTCAATTTGAACAGTGTTGGTGTGAAAACTGCATTGCAATAGCCAAACTAGGAGCCCAGATCATGACAATCTCAGAGGAGCGATTGGCCAAATGGCAGTCTCAAAGAGACCCAACCTATGTGGCACCAACTTCCTTTCGAGGTGCTGACTGCCATTTGGGGTACGGACTTAGCTGAAACTAGCCAAGAGAACTCTCTGTCCGATAAGGTTCTCACTGAGGAGGAGTTACATGTTGCCAGTAGACTCGGACAAGGTTCCATGCTACTTGATGTTGCAAAATATCTATCCGTATTGAGTAAGCTGCCACGAGTACTAGATGCGTGTGCCACACTCCAATACAATCCGGAGTTCTAAAACTGGCTTTTATCCTCGTGAAGTGACACGGATTCATAGATATGTATATAAATAAACAATGATTTTTGTGACCCTGTATAGACACTTTCAACACACACAAGCAATAATAGTTAAGCGCAAGGAGAAGAGTTGGGTTCAACAGGCTAAGCTCCTCAGGTCCTCCTCTCACCACACATTTAGAAGTTGTGTGACCATTCCCACCTCCAGGCGGAGGGCAAGCAACCCTCATTACCACCATAGGAAGCCCTGACCAACATCTCTAATGGCGTAGACAGGGTACCGTCCCTTTCTATATACCTTTCTCCCTTTCCAATCTATCCTTCCGAGGATGAGCCCTGCCCCACTCCATGACAACCAGTCCATGTAACTTAGCATGAGCCAAGATCTGCTAATGGGGTGGCTGGAGGCCAAATGAACATCATCATGGGGGCCATCCCTCTACAACAAACCCCGCATGCCTCAACCCTCCCCTTTGCATCATATGCGCTTGATAACCCATACTATAATCCCTTTCATGTGAATGGTTTTATCCTATATCAAGGCCTAATCCTTGGTTTGCATTTTGCAGGTCCCCCTACGTGGAAGACATGGAGCACCTAGGGCAGCTGGCTTGCAAAGAGGCTCTCCACTGTAGAAGGGAACATGCAGCACAAGCTCCTCCGCTGGTGCGCTACGTGCCTACCCTCAAAAGGTATGCAAAGAAATGAGGTCCCAAGCGACACTGCCCCGGACGTAGGCCGACGAAGAATCCCCAAGCCTAGGGAGTAGAAGCTCAAAGAAGCACACAAGGTATGGCAACACCGGTTGTGCAAGCTCCCAATAGACGCTCGGGCACTAGGTGCTCAAAGGCAGAAAGGGCAGCTCGAGACAAGGAAGAATTCGATGCACTGTTCAAAAGCATTTTGGAAACGGTTGCGGCCAAAGGCTACACCATTCAGGTCCCGGCCGACATCTTCCCTGCCCAACTTCACAGAAGCCCCTCACCAGCAGAGCCTCAGTTGCCTGACCACTCGGACTCACCCCGCTTTGTGCAAATAGAGTAGCCCCTATGATATACAAGCAACTTAGCAAAGGCCATCCTGCTATAACTTTTTGTATTTTGATGGTTAAAGGGGCAGGCTCCCCACTTGTACACACTTTCCTTACCTATCGCTAATATATGCCACGTCTTTAACAAGCACCGGAATAGGCATCGCAATCAGCATCATATGATTTTGAAAAAGTAATATCTTGACATGATTGCATTTGTTCCTTGTACTTGACGCATGCGACTTGCATATACTCTCATGAAGTGACAAGTGGATGCAGGATGACACATGTCTTTGTGCGAACATGTTCAATGCCCAAGTCACCACAAGACCACCAACCTCACAAAGAACTGCGACAAAGCCACGCTGTTATCTCCTAGGTCCCTTGAAGTACCTATGTACCTTTATCTTTGATCTTAATTGATCAAGATTGCCTATCCCTTTGACCATAGCTGGTCGAGATGGTTATGTTCAGAACAATTCCTACTCCGACTTAAGTATAATCTTCTTAAGCCTTCTTAATAATGCTCACAAGCACTAAGCTTTTACCTATCCCTCTTGAAGTCACCAATGACTTTGTCATGGGATTCGTGGATCTCAGTCCCATTTGGTAAATTACAAGCAACGTTGAATTTTCCCAACAACTTTAATGCACGCAACGTAATGCCATGCCTTCATTTCAATGCTTACAATTTTGCTACAATCCATACGTTATTTTAAGCCACACATGCGAAGGTACTTTCTATGCATGTAATCTTAACATTATCCTCTATGTAATATTTTACACGATCTATAACCTTCTTGAATGGTCTAACTTTATGTGATCATTGTATGAGTCTAGTTGCACTTTAATATTTTTTGCAAATTGTTACATGTACCTTAGAATCCATCTTGCGACATGGACATGCACTTTGTTTCTTTCAATGTTCTCTGAAATGCATTTTAAGCAAGAACTTTGCAAGGAGTAATGCACTTTATGCAAGAATTTTTGGTAATTTACGATGCAATTTCTAATCAATTTCACCTATTACGATGTCATCCTACAATGGAGATTATCTTGTTCGTTACATATATCACAACTATGTTCATATCTAGGGAATTATCAAACACGCAATTAATGTGATGCATGTGAATATGATTCTTCACTATGATGATTATAACCTACGATTTAATAATAGAGCAACCTGGGTTTGGAGTGATGCTGTGATTCCCATGGTATTGATGTTTGATGAACTGTTCGCAGTTGCAGTGCCATCATTATTCAAACCTCCATTCACACTTGTAGGGTTTCCAACCGTCTTTGTGGAACTACGCTTCGGGGCCATACTCGAAGACGCGTGAACTAGTGATAGACTTCTCGCACTCTCCTATGCAAGATTCTTGCCGACTTTCCTTGAGTGGGGATAGAGATAACAAAGGGGAGGGGTGTATTTTCGGCAATATAAAGGGGCGTGTGACCTCTCTTTAAGGAGGGGAGAAGAAGCTTCCCTCTCTCTCTCTCTCCTCCCTCTCTCTCTTTCTCTCTCTTCTTCTTCTTCTACTTTTTTTTTCTTCTTCTTCTTCTTCTTCTTCTTGGGGGTAAAGGTGCCTCTGCCTAGCCACTCGTGTATTACTACACTGACAGTCACCGCCACTGCACACTGCCGGTGGCAGGAGCCCATTACCGTCACTTTATTCTTTATTCTTTTAGTGACAGTTTGAATAAAGGAAGGCCCGGTTCACAAATTGTGACTGTTGGAGTTCCCATTTCTAGTCTCTTCCTTTCTTGCTCTTGCTCTCCCGTCATAGCTCTCGAATCCAACCTTTGATCCATCGCTCCCTTTCAACTATTATTAGAGCTTTGCTTTCCAACTATTGAGCTTGGTTCGTGGCATTCTCAGCTTCCCATAGACTCCCCACTCGCATTGGGTCTCCTTCTCGGTAGCCATATCCAACTTCTTCGAGCTCTCGTCACTCCCCGGCTTCCCGGGCACCTTCCCAGCATTGTTGGGCACCTTCAGGGCATTACATCAGAGGTATTTGATCATTTTCTTCAGGGTTTACTTCAGTTCTCAGGTCTCACAAGCTGTAAACAAGATTGGGGCAGCCACCATTGAAGCTCCCTTACTTCATATCTCACTTGCCTTTGAACAAGACTTGCTAGAGCTTGTTTGAGGCCTTCCTTGGCTTTAATTGGACCCCTCCGAAGCTTGGCCACCATTTTTTATAGCCCCAGGACCAGCATTTACAGTTGACAGAATTACGCAGCCCTCCCATATGTGTCCTCAGCATTGACAGTCACAACAGTAGCTCTCCCCTTCCATTGGCACTTAGAAAGGCTCTATTTCGGGCATATGAACATGCTTTGATGCTTGGTTTTGATGGTTGATGTGTTGGCATAGCATTTGAACTGATTTAACACTGTTTTGGGACTGTCATAACAGTCGACAGGCAGTTTATGACAGTGTTACACTGACATTTGATGCTACAACTTGTTTGGCATTGTCATTTAATGCCCGGTTGGTCCCGTTTGATGCTCGGAAGTTAGGGGAATGTATGCCTATTGTTTGGCAACCATTTGGAGCTGATTTTGGTGCTGAAATTCTCAGTTTTGAATAGTAAATCACTGCTGTACACAGTTGGGCTGAAGTCATTTTACTCATGTACACTTATGCCTATGCTTTTTGGGCTATGTTTCGGGCATATATAGTGATGTATTGCTCGACATAGAGCTTGGTTTTGATTCGGGATCATTGGTTGAGCTTGAGCTCACTTTGCAAAGCATTTGGATGCTCCATCTTGGATGTACTTATGGCATGTATGTTGCTTATGTCTGACCGGTCATCTTGACATGCTTAGCCTATGCCATTACTACATGCTAGTTACATTGTTTGGAGCCTATTGCTACTGGAGCTTGATCTTGGCTTGACCTTGGATTCTCGAAGCTTACTTGAGCTATTTATTGGCTTGCCAGAGTTGTATCTTGGGATGTACTTGATGTCTTACATGCTTATGGATGCTACATACAAATGCTCTACCGCCTACATGTTCGGGATGTACTATTGATGTATTGTCTTGGACTTATGTCATTGGCACTGTGTCTTGCCTTGGCTTGAGCTCTTGAGCTCGTACATACGGCTTTTGTGCTAGTGGGAGCATTCTTGAATTCTTATCAGACATTGAGTAGGTGGTACTTTTATGCATTGAGCCATTACATGCTATTGAGCAGCTCCTACAGACACTTGAGACTTTGGGACTTCTTACCTTTTGGGATGATACATCATATGTCTTGGTTCACTGTATGCTTATAAGCTAAGTCTCAGTTTTGGATTCGTATCTTTGTGAACTAACACCTACTTGTGTCAAGTTTTGGTAGTGGCAAGAACACTTTGCCCTGTTGCTTGGGAGGTGTGCCTACTCACTGGCAGATGTTTGTATGACATACTTGGGTGTTGGATTCATGCTTATCGACCGTCATATACTTATGCTATGCCCGCATGATGCCGGCTATGGTCTTGGCAGTATCTGATTGCATTGGGATCCGATTTTGGCAGCTTTGATTCCACTTTCTTTGCCATTTTTCCTCAATTTTAATGATTTTTTGGTCATTTTCTGCAGTAAACAGCAAGCAGTTTTGAATTGTCTACAATCTTCCAGCCTGCACTATGGCGAGTTCATCCACTAATCATGCTATGTTCAACATCACTAAGCTTGATGGTACGAATTACTCTTATTGGAAGAGCCAGATTTGGCAGGTATTGATGCAGAAATCGCAAATCAAACCTTTGAGGTTAAGGCGGCAACTATGCCAGATGAGGAATGGCTTGAGCTTGATGAGTTATACAAGTCCACTATTGTATTGTCTATCACAGAACAGGTTCACTATAATGTCTTTGAGGAAGAACAGAGTGCATGGCAGTTGTGGGAAAAGATAAAAATCTCTATGACAAGAAAAGTCCAGCGAGTTAGATGTATTGGCTGAAGCAGCTTTTGGATCTACGCATGAAGGAGAATGTGACTATGTCTGCTCACTTGAGCTAGTTCCATGCTATACTCAAGAACTTGACTTCGCAGGACATCACTTTTGCAGAGGATGTGCCTCCTCTTTTCTTGCTTGGTACTCTTAATGAGTCATGGGATGTATTCCGCACTGCATTATGTGCCTCTACTGCTACCTTGAAATTATATGATGTTGACAGTGCTCTTCTGCAGGAAGAGGTTAACAGTAAGAATTTGGATGCCTCTCGTGTGTCTCATGCTATGACAATTAGAGGCAGGAATGATGGATATGGAAAGCATGGTAGTGGTAGTGGCCGTGGATGGGATTCTCAGAAATCTCAGTCCAAGTCTTGTGGAAAGTCACGTGGCAGGAATGCAGATGTTACTTGTCACCATTGTGGGAAAAATGGCCATATTAGGCCACAATGCTATGAATTGCGCAATGAAAGGCGCAAAGATAAGGGGAAAGAAAAAGTGCATGATAAGTCTTTTGATCGCAACATAGTACCTGCAAAGTCCAATGTTAAAATTGAAGAGATCAATGTTATGCAGCCTGAGAATGTTGATGATGATGATTATACCCTAGCAGCTTCTTCTAGTGCTTCGCAGATGATAGAGATACACTCTATGTATGCATAGTGTGTTGGCTCTTGAACTCAGGTGTGTCCTTTCATGTGACACCTTGCCGAGAGTGGTTTCATTCATACCGTACTATTTCGGGTTTAAGCGCTCTTGGGTGATGACAGCTCTCTTGATATTGTGGGCATTGGTGATGTTAGGATGCAGTTTCCTTCTGGTAGTAGTTTCGTTATGCAGGATGTACGTCATGTACGTGCTTTGACACACAATCTCATGTCAACTGGACAGCTTGATGACGCAGGATATCATGTATGTTTTGGAGACTCTGCATGGAAGATCACTCGTGGCAGACTTGTGATTGCGAGAGGTACCAAGGTTGTTAGTCTCTACCCCTTGATTGTATCAGCTTCTTCCCTTGATTATGTTTTGTCTGTGGGTTCTATCCCACATGTATCTCTTTGGCATGCCCATTTGGGCCATATGTCTTTGAAGGGAATGAAAATGCTTTTTGGTTTGCAGTACTTACCGCCCCTTGATTATGCATGTTTTGATTCGTGTGAGCATTGTCTTTATGGCAGGCAGACTAGGTCTACACATAAGAAGTTTGGTAGGCCACACATGAGTGAGCCCTTAGCATTGGTACATTCGGATGTCTGTGGGCCCATGCCTTGTCAGTGTATGGGTGGTGCAAAGTATTTTGTTACGTTCATAGATGATTTTTCATGGAAAGTTTGGGCTTATCCCATTAAGTTGAAATCCGATGTCTTGGTTGTGTTTCAGAGATGGCTTGCATTGGTTAAGAACCAGTCTAGGTATAGGCTAAAATGCCTAAGGACAGATAATGGGGGTGAGTATGTCTCACGTGATTTATAGCAGTTATCTGATGAGAGGGGTATTAAGCGTCAGTTGACCGCCCCCTACACCCCCCCTAGAATGGTTTGGCTAAGCGGATGAATAGAACCATCCAGGAGCGTGTACACAGTATGCTTAGCCATGCATGCCTACCATAGAGCAAAGGAGGTATAGACAGGAAAACCTCCCTCTTATGCACATCTCCGTGTCTTTGGATGTGAGGCATTTTGCCATGTGCCCAGGGACAAGAGAAGTAAGCTGGATCCCAAGAGTATCAAATGCATTTTCCTTGGTTATGGGGATGCAGGCGAGATGGGTTAAGATGACCACCCTGTGCTTAGTCTTGGCTTTGGTTGCTCAGCTTGACTTGGATTTATACCAGATGGATGTCAAGACGGCTTTCTTACATGGGGACTTACATGATGAGATTTATATGGAGCAGTCTAAGGGCTTTACAGAACCTGGTAGGCAGCACCTAGTGTGCAAATTGAAGAAAAGTCTTTATTGCTTTAAATATACACCTAGGGAGTGGTATCATGAGTTTGATACCTTTATGCAATCGCAGGGCTACTGACGAAGTGCTATGGATCCATGTCTTTACACGAAGAAAGCCCGTGATGGTTCTTTATTGATTTTGGTACTCTATGTGGATGATATGCTGATAGAGCAGGGAAAGCTCATGATGAGCTAGATGCTCTTAAGGCTCAGCTCAAGAAGAGCTTTGAGATGAAAGATCTGGGATAGGCCGCTCACATACTTGGTATGCGCATTAGACGCGATAGGCATCAGGGACTCCTCTACTTGTCACAGAGGGAGTACATTCATAAAGTCCTTGAGTGCTTTCGAAAGCAGGACGTAAAGCCTATTGGCTGTCCATTGCCTTCTTATGTGAAGGTATCACAGGCTGATTGCCCGCAGACAGATGAGTAGAGGGCCGAGATGGCCAAGATTTCCTATACATATGCAGTGGGCAGTCTTATGTATGCCATGATAGCCACTTGTCCAGATATTGCCTTTATAGTTGGTGTTGTGGCACGCTATATGCCGTGAAGGGTATCATGAGGTACCTGAAGGGCACTGTAGATATGTGCATATGCTATGGCAGCCACGATATAGGAGTTGTGGGGTACACTGACTCTGATTATGTAGGATATGCAGATAGTAGAAAGTCCACTTCCGGCTATGTATTCATCTATGCTGGAGGTGATGTTTCTTGGATGTCCAGGGTGTAGAAATGGACGACCCTTTCTACTACAGAGGTTGAGTATGTTGTAGCCACTGAGGCTTGCAAGGAGGCCATTTGGTTGGGTCGTTTAGTTGTTGACCTTGGTATTGATGCTATCCCTACACTGCATTCGCATTCTATGAGTGCTATTCAGTTAGCCAAGAATCCGGTCTTCTGCGAAGACAAAACACATTGAGGTGAGGTATCACTTTATACATGGGGTCGTTGAGGACAAGTCTGTTAATCTTATCAAGATCTCGACTGACCAAAATCCTGCAGATCTACTCACAAAAAGTCTCCCTACAAAGTGCTTTGCCTTCCTCAGGAGGTTGATGGGCGTGGGATGAGATGACGTATTTCCTCATCCAATTGTACATGTGTACATGTTGTACTGTCTTTTTTCTTTTTCTTTTCACTCCTCACTCGAGCAGATTCGCCTTTAAGTGGGAGGTTGGTGGGGGTAAAGGCGCCTCTGCCTAGCCGCCCGTGTATTACTACGCTGACAGTCACCGCCACTGCACACTACAGGTGGCGGGCGCCTGTCACCGTCACTTTATTCTTTATTCTTTTAGTGACAGTTTGAATAAAGGAAGGCCCGGTCACACATTGTCACTGTTGGAGTTCCCATTTTTAGGCTCTCCCTTTCTTGCTCTTGCTCTCCCACCATAGCTCTCGAATCCAACCTTTGATCCATCGCTCCCTTTTACTTCTTCTCTTCTTCTCCTTCTCTCTCTCTCTCCCTCTTCTTCTTCTTCTTCTTCTTCCCTCTCTCCCTCTTCTTCTTCTTCTTCTTCTTCTTCTTCTTGTCCCTCTTCTTCCTCTTCTTCTTCTTCCTTATTTCTTCTTTCTTTAGCAAGAGCTACCCCTAGGAAGACAAGGTATCGGCCCCGAGTCTGACTCGTCCCTAGGAACCTACCAGGAATTCACTAGGCGATGATCAACTGCTTATACATTTTCATTTCTTTTCTTTTCTACTTTTAGAGGGCTTAGAACCCCTTTTTACACACCTTTGTATTTATTTATTTTCTTGAAGATATTTAGGGTTTTATTTCCCTTTATCATCATTATTTTTCTTCTGGTAGGCTTCTCTAACTGCCTCACAACTAACAGGAACTCCTAGAACAGTTGCCTAGTAGGCTAGCAGAACATGGTCACTAGAACTCCCTTCTAAGACAGGTCTTTTAATGCCTCTTCTCTCTTCTTCTTCTTCTTCTTCCCTCTCTCCCTCTTCTTCTTCTTCTTCTCTTTTCCTTCCCTCTCTCCCTCTTCTTCCTCTTCTTCTTCTTCTCTCTCTCCCTCTCCCTCTTCTTCTTCTTCTTCTTCTTCTTCTTCTTCTTCTTCTTCTTCTTACCTCTCCTTACCTCTCCTTACCTCTCCCCCTCTTCTTCCTCTTCCTCTTTCTCTTCTTCTTCTTCTTCTTCTTCTTCTTCTTCTTCTTCTTCTTCTTCTCCTTCCCTCTCTCCCTCTTCTTCTTCTTCTTCTTCTTCTTCTTCTTCTCTCCTCTCTCTCTCTCTCTCTCTCTCTCTCTCTCTCTCTCTCTCTCTCTCTCTCTCTCTCTCTCTCATCACGGGGGGTGTCCTAGCGGCTTGGCAGAGCAGGGGAGGAGTTGGGCGGTGCTGCTGCTGCTGTAGATCACAGGGGGGAGCATCCTAGCTATCGACGAGGGGGGGGGGGGGGGGAGCTTGCTGAAGGCCACAAGGGAGAGGAGGGCGGCGTGCTCATCAGGGAGGAGGGGGGCGCTGTCGCGGACCACCACAGGGGGGGGGGCACTGCCTCTTTATATGGTGGGGGGAGGTGGTAAGGGGGGGGGAAGATGGCCGTTAATGGCTGCCACCCCCTTCCACCTGGGGGGCTGCATGCCCCTCCTTTTCTTTCTTACTCACTCACTCACTCACTCACTCTCCCCGCCATGCACATGGCAGGGGGAGAGAGAGGGAGAGTAAAAAAATTGTTTTAAAATTAAAAACTTTTAGGGGGGATTCTCATGGGGGGGCCACGGGGGATATTACATCCTCTCCTCCTTAGAGGAATAGAGATGTCCTCATCTTGAGAAGACCTAGGGGTATTGTTGGTTGTGAGTATTTTCGTCCATCCAGATGCCATTCTCTTCTGGATAATCTTTCCACTGGATGAGGTATTCTCTCGAGAAGACCTGGGGGTATTGTTGGTTGAGAGTAATTTCGTCCACCCAGGTGGTATCCTCTTCTGGATAATCTTTCCACTGGATGAGGTATTCTCTCAAGGTCCTTGATCTCAAATGTCTCTCCCTAACATCTAGGATTCTATTAGGTCATAGCTCAAGGACTCCTTGGCTAGGTATTACAATTCGCTGATCATCAAGTATATGATTTGGATTAGGTAGATACTTTTTCAATAGGCTAACGTGGAATACATTATGAATCTTTAGAGTTGCGGGCAGCTGTAGCCTGTAAGAATTAGGCCCTAGGCACTTGGTGATCTTATAAGGTCCACAATACCTTGGACTTAGCTTCTTGTACTCTCCCAAGGACAGTGAACTCTTTTTGGGGCGTACATAGATGAAGACCATATCACCTTTGACGAAGGATCTGTCTTGTCGTTTCAAGTCAACGTAAGCCTTCTGTCTATCCTTGGCAGCTTGAGTGTCTTGTCTTATTGATGTGATTTGATCATCCATGTCTTCCAGCATCTGTCTTGAAGCTTCTATCCTCAAAGTTGGATTTGAGAAGTTCAAAGGGGTACGACAATCATGCCCACACAATGCTTGAAAGCGGTCATCTGAATACTCTGTTGGTAAGAAGCATTGTAGGCAAACTCAACTGGTGGTAAGTATTAAATCCAATTTTTGGGTTCATGATAGCAGTATGCCCTAAGCATATCTTCAATGAATTGATTGATTCGTTCTGTTTGACCATCAATTTGGGGATGGTAAGCTGTATTGAAACAGAGTTGAGTTCCAATAGCCTCAAAGATAGCCCTCCAGAAGTGTGATGTGAAGAGAGAGTCACCATCACTAATGATTCTTCCGGGTAACCCATGCAGTTTGAATATTTCCTTGATGAATAATCTTGCGATGTTTGAAGCTTTATAGTTCATCTTGACAGGGATGAGATGTGAGACCTTGGTGAGCATATCTACTATAACCTTTATAGAGTTATATCCTCCCTGAACTTGGGGTAGGCCAACAATGAAGTCCATACTAATGAACTTCCATTTCATTTGTGGAATGTAAAGTGATTGCAATTTCCCAGGCATTTTGACATATTCTGCCTTAATACGTTGATAAGACAAACATTCCATGACATATTTGAGTACGTCTCCCTTGAGCCTTTCCCAATAATAGCTCTTTCTGACCGCATTAAGGGTCTTGGCATAACCAGGATGTCCTGAGAAAGGGGAGTCATGCGCTTCCCACAGTATCTTCTGCTTGAGAGTTTGGCTTGCAGGGATACATAATCTTGTCCTAAAGAAGACAAGCCCACTCCTGATGAAGAATTCTTGATACTTCGTCTTTAGCTTAGGGTCTTGATCCTTGATGGGGATCTCCCTTAGCATTTTCTGATAGATTGGGTCATGATATGTCTCTTCTTTTACTAGCTCAAGAATCGGGTTATTTGCCATTGATACCTTTGTGGCTAGTGACCTTGCTGTTGATGGATCTTGTAAAATGAGAGAATTTAAAAATGCCTTGCGACTAAGTGCATCGGCAACTACATTCTCTTTTCTAGGCCTATATTTGATTTCAAAATCTTATCCTTCTAGCACTTTGATCCATCGACGTTGCCTCATGTTGAGCTCATTCTAAGTGAAAATCCATTTAAGACTCTTGTGATCCGTTACTAAGGAAAATTTGTTACCTAGAAAGTAATGTCTCCAAAATTTGAGAGCATGGATGACAGCCAACAGCTCCAGGTCGTGGGTAGCATAATTCCTTTCATGGCTCTTCAATTTTCTTGAAGAATATGCTATGGGGTGACCTTCTTGCATAAGTACACATCCTAAAGCAAGTGAGCTAGCATCAGTTACCACCTCAAACTCCTTACTAAGATCAGAAAGTTTTAGTATGGGTGTTGATACTAAGCTTTGCTTTAGTTCGTCAAAGCTGGTCTGTTCAGCAGCAGGTGACCATTCAATTGCTACTTGCTTCTTTAGTAGATCAGTCAGAGGTGCTACAATCAAAGCATAATCTTTGATGAAAATTCTGTACCACCTTGTCAACCCAAGAAAACTTCGTATTTCTTTGACAGAAGTTGGTGTTGGGTATTCCAAAATATCTCTGATCTTAGCTGGATCTACTAAAATTCCTTCTACTGATACAATGAATCCTAGATATTCAATCTGTCGCTTGAAAAATATGCACTTCTTCTTCTTGGCATAAAGCTTGTGCGCTCTCATTGTTTCAAGAACAACGCGAAGCTGGGGTTCATGATCCTTTTCCTATTTCGAGTAGACTAGGGTATCGTCAAAGAAGACAAGTACGAAGTCATCAAGATAGGGCCTAAAGATATCCTGCATTAACCTATTGAAGGTAGCAGGAGCATTCGTCAGTTCGAATAACATCACTAGGAATTCGAAGTGTCCATACCTTGTACTGAATGCAATCTTCGGGATATCTTCTTCCTTGATCCTTATCTGATAATATCCAAATCTGAGATCTATCTTTGAGAAGATCTTTGCTCCTTGAAGATGGTCAAGTAAATCATCTATTCTTGGAATGGGGTATTTATTTTTTATGGTTGCTTGATTCAACCCTCGGTAGTCAATGCATAGGCGAAGTGTTCAATCTTTCTTCTTTTGGAACAACACTGGAGCTCCCTGTGGTGAACTGCTAGGACGGATGTAGCCTTGATCTGAGTTGCTCTTTCAGTTCGATAGCTTCCGAAATGGACATCTTATATGGCCTCTTTGCGATCGGTACAGTTCTTGGCATAAGTTTGATTTTGTGGTCGACTTCCCTTTGGGGAGGAAGTTCCGTCAGATCTTTAGGGAATACGTCTGCATATTCTTTTAACCATGAAGGTTCTTCTCCGGATTCCTGATTCTGATCTAGCTTATTCAGTTTAATCAGATAGACATGTAGACCCTTTTAAACACCTTTTATTATCCGTGTTGCCTTTGCCAACTGTATTTTTGGCTTATCGGCCTCACCTTGAGTCGTGACTAGCTCCCCTTTAGAATTTCGGAAGGAGACTTGGCCCTTCCCACAGTGGATGTGGGCATCATTGGGTATTAGCCAATCCATTCCGAGTAAACATTCGTGGACACCTAGGTTCATTACCTTGAATCTCACAGAACTTGACTTCCCACCAAGTAGGAATTTCACCTTAGTAGTTTGCCTAGTACAAGTGACCTCACAACCATTTGCTAATTCCACAAGTAAAGTAGGTGCATACGTTGTGGCTATCCCTAATCTCTTTGCATAGATTGATGAGATGAAGGAATGTTTACTGCCACAGTCAATCAGGGTTTTGAAGCTTTTACCTTGATATTCTGATGGAGTTTGAATTACCAAGAATTGGCGATTTGGACCCTTCCCGTGAAGAGTGGCATAAACCGTTGCTCTCTCAATGTCCGCATCCATGGATGGATCTTCTTCATTGTTCAGCTCCTTGTTGGAAACACTGGAGGTTCTCCCTTTAGCCATAACGATGGTTCCTTGGCCATGAGTGGCTCTATTTTGACCTTGGAATTGCCCTTGGCGATGTCCTCTGCTAAGCTTGGGACACTTCCTCTTGAAGTGTGTGGGCTCATTGCAATGGAAGCAACGTGGGTTGCGATCATTACTTTGTGTTGGAACAAAGTTGTTGACAGCATTGGCCCTAGCTTTCTTTCTTTGGCCTTGATTCTGACCATGCGCTCTCTTAGTCTGAGCCATAGACATATCCTTATTTTGATCTTTGTAAGGCCAAATCCTGTTGTACCTTGGTTTGGTCTGCACCTCCTGTATTATTGGAGTAGCTCGAATGAGTGCGTCTTCTAGGTCCATTGGGTGCATTGATTCCAATCGAGCGTTTATGGGTGGATTCAACCCAACACAGAATTTTGACACCTGTTGTGTCATATCCATTGGGGGTGTATACTTTAGGAGTGAAACGAACTTCGAATAATATGATTCAAGGGATAGTCCTAGTTGCTTCAAGTCATAAAATTCATTCATCTTTTGTGTGTGGTAGGCAGGTGGCAGATACCTTCCTCGCACAGCTTCCTTAAGCTTATCCCAAGTGACTGTCCCCTCCGAGATCACTTGGTCTCTGCACCGTTGTTTCCACCAAAGTCTCGTTTTGCCTGTAAGCTTAAGTTTGGAGAGCATGGCTTGGTTAGCAGGTGCAGTTCCTGCTGCCACAAAATAGTCCTCCATGGACTCAATCCAGATCTCGGCGTCGGCTTGTATAGTCCTTTCCTTGCCATCAAAATCGGGTGGCTTAATTTGTTTGAGAAGGAACTTCTTCTCTTGAACCACTACTGGACTTAGTGCAGGAGTCAGATTTGGAACCTGCACTTGGGGTTGTGTCTGAACAATAAGATTCTTTATGTTAACATCTTATCAAACGTTCCCCATATTACGTTGATACGACTAGCACAGCTTTTAGCCAAGTGATTTAATCACTTAACACCTTAGCTAACATTTACGATCAAGATAGACAATTGTAAAAAGTTTCATTTATTCATGAAGGCATAACCCTTTGGGTACATTTATTTTGGATAAGTAGGACAGGTTGATTGATACATCAGTTTGGGAAAAATAGGATTGTGTTACAATCGGCTACAGGGACGGAATAATAATATGGAGTGGGGTCATGGATTTTCAAGAAACGGTAAGTCACAGGAAGCTTGGGGTATCCCTTCCTTTGATACCCGTTCTTCTCATAGCACCCTAACACTTTGATTCTGTCAGTAGAGATCACCAAGGTTACTTCTTCATAGACATACTTGTTCTGCTTGACTTTCCGACCGCTAACATGCAAGGTTGCGTTTACGCGAGCTTCGACAAAGATGAACAGCTTCACGATCTTTAAATCCTCCATCCACTTGATTCTTTTCAAGTTGGTTTGAAGGTACGTGAGTCGGTGGGCTGCTATGTAGTATATTCTTGAGTCTCCCGTCCATCTCCGCTCCACATACAGAGGCGAAGGATTATAGATGCGGTCCAGAATATTCATCATGCCAAGCCTCTGGCGATAATTCGAAGCGTGCATTGCAGTCATGAACATGACCTGGAATACTAAGAACTTGCTCCATGCTTTGTGACTCTGCAACCTAGCATCCATAAGTGAGTAAAGAAATGTTTTCAACAGAAAACACTGCTCTATTCTACTCACCTTCCCCTGTTTATCCCCTGATTCCCTTTATTTTCCTCCATTAAGTTCCCTTGTAATCATTAGATCTCGTTGGTTTGCTCTGATACCAACTGTAATGTGTCCGCTCGTCCACTTGTGGGACATGTCTTAGCAGCCCATCAGGAAGAGAGTCTAGAAAGTGCCGCTTGGCACTCATAAGGAATGTCACGGGGTTTCTGATCTAGGTCTTCCCGAGTTTGCCCCGAGCGGAAGTATCCAGCCATTCTCACTTAGGACCGACTTGAAGTCAGGGTTTCTTTCCTATTAGAAAAGTCTCTAGGAAGTAGCTAGCATCGAGCTCTAGATGAACCACTTTGCGTAGGAACAATAGAGTCGAAGCGGATGTATGCTGCACTTGTTTCATGGAGAATGAGAAACAAGAGGGATGCAAAGCTCAACCTCCCTCCCTACCCATAAGGCATAGTCCCATTCTGTTTCCCTAAAACAACATAAATTAGGATTCTACTCTACTGACGCTAGGTCTTCACAGTTTTGTTATCACGTCTTTTGAGAAAAGTTTCCAACTAACGGGGACCTACCTTCCGTAGGACGGACCCAAGTCACCTCCACCGCACTTTCCTCGGTTTGCTTAGTTATCTAATTACCAACCACATTATGTTTGACATGTAAAAGCAGCTTCCTTAATTAATCAATTTAAACACAGGTTCCTTCGTGTAACTTAGGCACTAACACAAAAACAATGTCAAGCAAGTTACATTTTCAAATATCTGATCTTTATTTATCATAGTTCCGGAATACATCAAGTAACATGCCCAAAGGCTATCCTAGCAAATCAATAGGATTGCTCCTCCAAGTTTCGCATGTAGACTAGTACACAGGCCTCGAGATCCCATCTCGAGTCACGTCGGCCTCTTATGCGGAATCGGGAGGCAAGGAATTTACAGCCAGAGCCTCCCCTGGCATCCAAACGTCCTCCCGCTCCAAACAGCACCCACGGAGAGACCTCTCGCGGTGGGTTAGGTCCATATACCCAGCGCGGCTAACAACCCCCTTGGATAGGGCCAGGTAGGTAGTCAGAGGTAACTGAACCTGCCTCTCCCTCCAGGCTTTTAATCTGAAGCATTAAGTGTTTTGCCTTGAATTAGTTCCTTGAGCAAGGAAATTTAAACAATGTGCCTAAGTGTACAATCACGATCATTTCGGAGGCCGTTTGTATGACCAACTGCTAAGGCGTGATTTCTTCTTCCCGAATGCTCCCAACATTCGATCCTGGATCGTTCGCGACTTGGCGAGATTCCAAGGGCTTGGCAAGCTAGGTTGCTTGTTTCCCCTTTTCCTTCGGGTTAGGGTTTGTACCCTCCGACCCTAATTATCCTTACCTTAGGTCTCCTTGTAAAATAGGTCATGGGCAACCCCGTTGTCCTCGATTGGCCAACTTGTTGGTTATCTCCTAGGTCCCTTGAAGTACCTATGTACCTTTATCTTTGATCTTAATTGATCAAGATTGCCTATCCCTTTAACCATGACTAGTCGAGATGGTTATGTTTAGAACAGTTCCTACTCTGACTTAAGTATAATCTTCTTAAGCCTTCTTAATAATGCTCACGAGCACTAAGCTTTTACCTATGCCCCTTGAAGTCACCAAGGACTTTGTCATGGGATTCATGGATCTCAGTCCCATTTGGTAAATTACAAGCAATGTTGAATTTTCCCAATAACTTTAATGCACACAACGTAATGCCATGCCTTCATTTCAATGCTTATAATTTTGCTATAATCCATACGTTATTTTAAGCCACACATGCGAAGGTACTTTCTATGCATGCAATCTTAACATTATCCTCTATGTAACATTTTACACGATCTATAACCTTCTTGAATGGTCTAACTTTATGTGATCATTATATGAGTCTAGTTGCACTTTAATCTTTTCTGCAGATTGTTACATGTACCTTAGAATCCATCTTGCGACATGGACATGCACTTTGTTTCTTTCAATGTTCTTTGAAATGCATTTTAAGCAAGAACTTGTGCAAGAAGTAATGCACTTTATGCAAGATTTTTTGGTAATTCACAATGCAGTTTCTAATCAATTTCACCTATTACGATGTCATCCTACAACGGAGATTATCTTGTTCATTACATACATCACAACTATGCTCATACCTAGGGAATTATCAAACACGCAATTAATGTGATGCATGTGAATATGATTCTTCACCGTGATGATTATAACCTATGATTTAATAATAGAGCAACCGGGGTTTGGAGTGATGTCGTGATTTCCATGGTATTGATGCCTGATGAACCGTTCGCGGTTGCGGTGCCACCTTGATTTGAATCTCCATCCACACTTGTAGGGTTTCCGGCCATCTTTGTGGAACTACGCTTTTAGGGCCATACTCAAAGACGCGTGAAGGAGTGATAGACTTCTCGCACTCTCCTATGCAAGATTCTCGCCGACTTTCCTTGAGTGGGGGAAGAGAACGAAGGGGAGGGGTGTATTTTCGGCAATATAGAGGGGTGTGTGACCTCTCTTTAAGGAGGGGGAGAAGAAGCGTTCCTCTCTCTTTCTCTCTCCTCCCTCTCTTCTCTCTCTCTCTCTTTCTCTCTCTTCTTCTTCTTCTTCTCTTCTTCTCCTTCCCTCTCTCCCTCTTATTATTATTATTATTATTATTATTATTCTTCTCTTCTCCTTCCCTCTCTCCCTCTTCTTCCTATTCTTCTTCTTCCCTCTCTCCCTCTTCTTCTTCTTCTTCTTCTTATTCTCTTCTCCTTCCCTCTCTCCCTCTTCTTCCTCTTCTTCTTCTTCTTCTTCTCTCTTCTTCTTCTTCTTCTTCTTCTTCCTCCTCCTCCTCCTCCTCCTCCTCCTCCTCCTCCTCCTCCTCCTCCTCCTCCTCTCTCTCTCTCTCTCTCTCTCTCTCTCTCTCTCTCTCTCTCTCTCTTTGATCACGAGGGGCATCCAGGTGGCCTGGCAGTGCAGGGGAGGAGCTAGGCGACGCTACTGTTGTAGATTACAGGGGGGGGGCGTCCTGGCTGTCGACGAGGGGGTGGGGAGCTTGCTGAAGGCCACGAGGGAGGGGAGGGTTGCGTGCTCACTAGGGAGGAGGGGGGCGCTGCCTCCTTATATGGTGGGGGGGAGGTGATAAGGGGAGGGGGGGGGGGGGGAGGAGACAGCTGTTAACGGCCGCCACCCTGTTTTGCAGCCCCCCCTTTTCTTTTACTCACTCACTCTCTCTCTCTCCCTGCCATGCACACGACAGGGGGAGAGAGGGAGAGTAAAAAAATCTATTTTAAAATTATACTTTTTTAGGGGGGGTTCTCATGGGGGGGCACGGGGGATATTACAAGAAGAATGTATGGGGGTTCAAGAGCTTAGACTTTGAAGATGGTAGAGATAAGAGAAGGGTTGAAGGTTTCAAGCAAAGTTCTTGAAGATAAGAGATAGCAAGGTGTAGGTAGATTCAAGGAGAGGAGTAGACGGAAGAGAAGGGGTTTGAAGAGATTGAAGATGTAGAATAATACTCACAAAAAGAATCAGAAAATATAGAAGAATACTAACAGAGATAAAGCCTGTCAGTTTCTTTCAGCATTATGAGAAAATATAACTCTAATAGATAAAAACGTGTACAAAATAATACCTTCCTCTATGCTGCTCAGATCGCCAATTTGATGCTTCTAATGGCTCCGAAAGGGGAGCTAAATGCCAGGACACCTGGCCAGAATCATGCCAAATCACTCCTTCTTCATCTCCCACTTTTGGAGTGTTGTTCACTGCCCGAAAACAACGATCGTGCGTCACGCGATTTCGCTTATCTCTCTTTTTACATAAAATCCTCTCAAATTAGCTGAAAGCTACATGCTTTCTTTTACACATCATTCTAATCTAGAAGTTGTCTATAGTTTTATGGATTTTTCTACAAGAGATAATGTCTAGAATATCAAAAATTGACTAAAATCTAATATTTTTGAACCATGGACACTAACACTAATGTCTAAAATGGCATTGGCTCTCTAAATCTAAAAGGAAGCCATACTCTAGATTTTTTTACACGGTGTGCGCGTAGCGGCACGACACCCGGGCATTGGAGATAGTTGGTATGGTGATGTTTGGTTAAGGTTGCATGTTTACTCTTCATTATGTACGTCATGTATCAGCTCTCATGAAGAGCCTTATCCTTTGCTGGCATCTCTTTTGGTGATTCCTCATGGAAGATTACCCGTGATAATCATTGCACGTAGTGCTAAGTCTAACACTCTCTATCCCTTGCTTGTATTTGGAAAATTGACTATGTTTTGGCAGTGAATGCAGTTTCACTTGTATCTTTGTGGCATCGCCACCTTGGACATATGTCCTTAAAAGGAATGAAAATGCTTACCCATTTGCAATATCTTTTGCCCCTAAGTGCTTTGAGCCTTGTGATCATTGTTTATATGGTAGGCATATATGTAATACGCATAAAAAGTCTAGTATGACACGCATGCATGTGCCATTGGCTCTTGTTCATTCGGGTGTATATGGTCCCATGCCTTTCCACTTAGTTAGGTGGCGTGAAGTATTTTGTTATCTTCATTGATGAATATATGCATAAGGTCTGGGTATATCCTATCAAGCAAAAATTGAAAGTCTTGGCTACATTTCAGCATGGGCTTTGCTCTGATTGAGAACCGATTTGGGTATAGGCTAAAATGCCTAAGGTCAGATAATGGGGTTAAGTATGTCTCTAAATCCTTTAAGAAGTTTTGTGATGAGAAGGATATTAGGCATCAGTTGAGTGCCCTATACACCCCACCCCAAAATGATATGGTTAAGCATATGAATAGGACAATTTAGGAGTGAGTTTGTAGTATGATTAGCCAGGCAGATTTACCATAGCATTTTTGGGCTGAGAGAGTTACTACTGTTGTATACTTGATAATTTGGTCCCCATATACTGCTCTTGACTATTAGGTTATAGAGGAGGTATGTTTGGAAAGCCTCCCTTATATGCTCATTTGCATGTCTTTGATTGTGAGGCTTTTTGCAATATACCTAAGGATAAGCACAATAAGTTGGATCTTAAGTATAAAGAATGCATCTTTCTTGGTTACGAAGATATAGATGAGATGGGCTATCATCTATAGAATCTGTAGGAAGGTGATCTGCAGCCACCATGATGTTATTTTCCATGAGGAGAAAATGTATAAGTAGCTTGAGCATGTCATTGAGGTACACATGGTGATATTTTAGGAGAAAGATTCTACTAATGTATAGCTAGGTAGACAGCCTGTTGCAATAGTAGCTTGCTAATACCCCAGTGGCCTTGGTCCCTAATGCTCCATAGGATGTATAAGCCCCATAGTCTAGGGTCTACTAGAGATAGAGATGACAACTTGCACAATTTGAGCCCTCTATGGATTATGTTATGGTGATAGATGTTGGTGAGCCTCTTACTTATAATGAGGCTATACGCAGAGGTGATAGTCAGTTTTGAGAGAGGGCCATGTAGTCAGAGTATGACTCACTATAGAAAAATCATATGTGGGATTTGGTTCCTTTCCCTAGTGGCAAGTGTGCTTTGCTATGCAAGTGGATGTACAAGTTAAAAAGTACCCATGGATGACCCAAGTTGGGATACAAGGTCAGATTGGTTTGTTGAGGGCTTCAAGCAGGAATATGGTGTTGACTTTGATGACGTGTTTTCTCATATTGTAAAGATGACTACCCTATGCTTGGTACTTGCTTTGGTTGCTTAGCTTGACCTGGATTTTTATTAGATGGATATCAAGATGACTTTTCCTCATAGGAACTTGCATGATGAGATTTACATGGGGCAGCCTAAGGGCTTTATAGACCCTAGAAATACCTAGTGTGGAGATTGTGAAAGGGTTTCTATAGCCTTAAGCATGCACTTAGAAAATAGTGTCATAAGTTTAATGCCTTTATGCATTCACATGGATATTTCTGTAGTGATATGGATCCATGTTTATATATGAAGAAGGCTCGTGATGGTGGCCTTATGATGTTGACCCTCTATGTGGATGATATGTTGATCGCTAGGAGTGCTCATGTTGAGTTGGATGCCTTGAAGGATCAACTCAAGAAGAGCTTTGAGATGGACATAGGATAGGCCTCACAATTCTTGGATGTGCATTACATGTGATTGCTCTAAGGGGCTCCTCTACTTGTCACAGAAGGAGTATATCTAGAAGATCCTTGAGCGGTTTCATGTGCAGGATGTTAAGCCTATTGGCTCTCATTTACCTTCTCACATGAAGGTTAGTTAGGCCGATTGTCCATAGTTTGATGAGTAGAAGGTTGAGATGGCCAAGATCCCTTATGCATCCATAGTAGACAGTTTGATGTATGCCATGATAGCCACTCGTCTTGATATAGGATGGCATTGGGATGCCATCAAGGGTATCATGAGGTACCTGAAAGAGGACACATCAGCTATGTGCATCTATTATGGTGGCCATGATATAGGAGTTGTGGGATACACCAACTCTGATTATGCAAGACATGTAGATAGTAGAAAGTCCACCTCTAGCTATGTCTTCACCTTTGCTAGAGGTGTTGTTTCTTGGATGTCTAGGGTGTAAAAATGAAAAACCCTATGTATTACAGAGGCAGAGTATATTGCAGCCACATTGAGGCTTGCAACAAGGAGACTCTCTGGTTAGGCCATCTGGTGACACAGACCTTGGCATTACTAATGTAGTCCCTTCCTTGCATTCAGATTCTATGATTGTTATTCAGTTGGCCAAGAATCTACGGTCTTCCATGCAAAGACGAAGCACTTAAGGTGCATTACCACTTTATACAAGAGGTCATTATGGACAAGTTCATTGAGCTTGTTAAGATTTCAATTGACTAAAATCCAGTAGATCTAGTTAGTAAAAGCCTTTGAATGGAGCATTTTGTCTTCCTTAGGAAACTGATGGTCGTGGGATGAGATGACGTATTTCCTCATCTTGTTGTACTTATTTACATTTGCACTTTGTTACTTTTTTCTTATTCTCTTCTCACTATAAGGGCACATTTGCCTTTAAGTGGGAGGTTGTTGGGGATAAAAGTGCTTGTGCCCAGCCACCCGTGTATTAGTTATAGTGACAGTATCCGCATACCTACACACCTCTTCGCTCTTGCCAGTTGGTGGTGACCCATGTGGCACACAAAGATCATCTCCTCAGCATTATTTCTTAAGATAATATAATCAACATTGATATGTCTAAAAGCTTAGAGATCACCATGCATCACCACCCACAACATCGTATCACACTTGAGACTTGTGGTTCTCATCCTTGCCACCCACCACATGAGAGTCACCACCAAGAAATAAGAGAAAACTTCACTATTGTGATGGGGCTCTCTCGCTTGGTGGTGACCCATACGAGGTTTATAGCACACGAAGCTCACCACTAACAAGGGATAACAACCCATATCAACACAATTGTCATCTCTTCAACATAATTCCCTAAGATACCATACTCAAAATTGAAAATTTTAAAAGCCTAGAGATCACCATGTATTGCCATCCACAACATTGTATCACCTCATAATCACAACGTAATCACCATTGAGATATTTAAAAGCCCTAAGATTACCATATATTACCACCTATAATATCATTATATCACTATATAATCATCCAAAAGGGCCTTGATATTGACAATTTGATACAAAAATAAGTACACAATGTGGTATCATACAATGTGGCAACCCATGAGGGTCACCATTAATAAGCTAAAGGAAGGAACTCCACTATTGTGATGGGGCTCTCTTGCTTGGTGGTGACCCGTGCAGGGTTCATGTCACACACTAGTTGGAATAACTCATACATTTGGCCTTTCAAGTTGATAGGAATAGCCTTCCATCTAAATGAAGAAATTTGTCACCAGTCGAGTCAAGTCATCTTTGACATCATACATTGGACATCATCTATAGTAGGCCAGTGGCCATGGATCTTAGATCCACCCTTTAAGCCAAGGCTCAATAGTATCCCTCTTGGACTGCCATGGGGCTCATCAACCTTTGGCACGTAGAAATGGATAGCTCAGTAGTTTTCATATTCGATCTTTAGATACTTGTAGCAACAGTCCTCCAAAAGTATGGTGTTATTGGCATCGAATTGAGGGTGTTTTTTTCACACTTTTTGCAAGTTCTTTAGTAATACAATCTTTTTCCATTGTTACTCTCATCAACACAAGGAATATGGCAAAAACTCTTCCACCACAGTTCACAAACTTCTTGAGAGAATACATCTATTCACATAGAAATAGGAATGTAAGACTTAATCAATAATAAAACTACACAATGACACAAAAGTACAGACGACCTCTATTAACCTTAATTCGAGATGGCGGAAATATGAAGCAAAGAGAGAAAAAATGACAGAAAAAGAGCAAAGGTGCAAAGGCAGCCCCTGAAGCTAAGCTAAGGCAAAAAGCACAATTTTAAATGGAAGGCGCCTCAAAAAAATCTAAAAACTCTTGTAAAAGAGTGGCGGAATCCTTCTTGTGCCATTTGAAAAAGAAAAGATGGGTGTAGGCTTAAGGCATGAGGCAAGAAGAGGGAAACAGGAAAAGGACCTTGTCACAACGGTCGGTCATGTAAAAAGGGATGGGTGCCCATGAGATTTTAGGGCTTGTATATAAAGTTCAAAAAGTGAATGGAAGCTCATTCTTTGGTGTGTGGCTAACAAGAGTCCTCTCTTCTTCTCTTCTTCTCTTCACCTTGCTTGTGTGTGTGCTCTTGAGAGAGGGAGTGTGAGAGTGTGAGGGAGTGAGTGTGTGGGAGTGAGGGATCAAGAGGGTGAAGCTCTTCACCGTCTTCTCTTCTCTTCTCTTCTCTTTTCTCGCGCGTGCGTGCTTATGGTGGATGGAGCTTGATGGAGGAAGCTTGAGGATGCTCAAGCTAGCATCTAGGATTGTGGAGCTACTAGTGTGTGCGAGGGAGGAGGCAACTCATATTGGCATCGAGGTAAGCTCACTACACTTGTAGGTTCAAAGGCGCGTTAGCTAGGTGAGAGATAGCCATTAGAGCTTGCTCGAAATGCTTGAAATAATAAGCAGTCCGTGGATCTTGGCAGTTGAGTGTGAGCTCCCTCAACATTTTGGTTCCGTTTTGCCGGGAGCAACGGATTCAAGCTTGAGCACTTATGCGTCTCATATCGAGCATCGAAGTAAGGGATTCATCCCTGAAACGGAGCTTGAGATAGATAGGAAGTTTGGGTTTTTTAATCTTCGATACAAGTTAAGTATTTTGGTTATTTTGGTTGTTTGATGATTGGAAAAGAAGGGGAGATCATTTCAATTATTTACTTTCGATTCTTATTGCATTTAGCGTAGGTTAGGATTTAGAAATCAGATTGGAAAAGTGAAGGGTTTATTGCTATAAAATCGGGCAAAATAGGATACAAATCGTGGTAAACAGGGAAAAAAGAGTGTTTGAAATGATTAATGTCGGTAAGTTAGTGATTGGGGATATCAAGTTGGGAAGGGGTTTAAGGACCAGGAGACCATAGAAGAGCTCATTTTTCACCCTAGCATTGAGAGAGAGAGAGAGAGAGAGAGAGAGAGAGAGAGAGAGAGAGAGAGAGAGAGAGAGAGAGAGAGAGAGAGAGAGAGAGAGAGAGAGCTTCCATTGGTGATTCGATTCGATCTTGCCACTGGGGAGTTCTTTGCACGCGTCAAGTATATCAAACCCTTCCCCCTATTTCCTTGTTGTGATCTGAAATTTTGTGTACCTTATGATTGCTTGGGTCGCTGGATTCAACGAAATCATCATTTTGACGCTGTCGTCATCGTGCATAACTCATCCAGCTCGAGTGGCTTGGTTCTGGGCCGAGTCCCAGAATCGGCCCTCGGTCCTCGATCGTCTTGCATTTGGCCAATTTGGCCCATCTGAACAGACAACTTGGCCAACACCTTGAAATTCGGCCCTTGGCCCTCGCGCGTTGGTTCGAATGTACCATTCGACCTTGTTAGTTGGCTCTCGACCGACTTGATTTAGCCCAAGCCAACTCGACCATTTCCACTGAGCCCTTTTTGACTTGGCCACGTCCATTCGGCCGTCCGAGCCACAAATTAGGCCACTGTTCCTATTCGGGGGCCCTTGGTCCGTCCGAATCCACCACTCGGCCCTTGCAATTCAGACGAGTTAGGCCGAGTCAGATTTTTGTAATTTTTTTGAAAAACTGTACCATACCCAACTAACTGTGCAAAGCTTTGTGAGCCATCCCGACTGTCAGAACTCGATTCTGGCACAAGGAATAGGTGAATTTGCAAGATGCAGTCGCTTATCAGCTTAAGTAGGTTGTTGAGAGAGTCAGCGCCACCTAACAGCAGCCAGTGGAGTCATAGACCTTGAAACGAACCTAAAATGAGTAAGATGACGTAGCAAGAAACGAGAGTGCATAAGCTACTTAGACACTTGTTCTTTGCACTCACCTTGATTTCCTGTACTTGAAGTACACCTAAGAACAGTCGAAAGCCTGATTGAGCACGTGCACGAAAAAGAACACACACACACACACACACACACACACACACACAAAGTGGAGGTAATTATAGGATTGTATGTAATAATTAAGGAACTCACTCAGATAAAAGAACTTGAAGGAACACACCAATAGGAGAAGATCCCAAGACATAGACGGGCAATTGGAGCCTAGCATAGGACCAAGCGAACAACGACACGACAGAGATGTGGATCTACCAGACCTGCTTAACCTTATCGACAGCTTGGTGGAGCACGAGAATGCAACCATGTCAGAAGAAAGCTCAAACTGAGGCAGAATGAGGAACTCGACTTGGGAGTTTCCCCAGAAGCGATCTAGCAGTTGGTGAACAACTATGATTCTCACGCTCGGTATGAGCATCGTGGTAGAATGACAGAAGCCATCATAGCTGGCCTAGAGTAGGAAAGGAAGCTGGCCCACAAAGCACTGCAAGGCATAGTGGAATATAACCAAGACCAGCAGACTAGGAGCTTGAGGTAGAACACAGAGATGCGAGAGATATAGCGAGTGCTGAACCTAGCAGGCAAGAATCGAACTGCCATGAGAGAGCGCTAGAAGGAGACTTGATGCTGAGTGAGCTTCTCATGAAGCGATTTCTAGACAACATAGCAGAAGAGCTGAGCGTTGCAATGTTAGCAATGTCACTACTAGCAAGGTTAGGGGTAAATCAAGGCTCCAAGAGCCAGTCTAAGATACTAGTTGTTGCTAAGTAGCTCGATAAGTACTAGCCCCAAGACGATCCTTATAGCTTCATAGAGTAGTTTGAGCAGGTCTGTGTGAGGCCAATGGTCTCACCGACTTAACTTAGTGCTCTCAAGCATTTGGGCTTTGCTTAGGCCAAGGGTCGGACTTGGTACACGAGTCTAGATGCCGCAGAGCCAACGAACTTTAGTGGCCTAAAAAACCTCTTCATTAAGAGATTTCCAAGCCCGGATACTCTGACAGTCTGCTAGTATGACTTATGAATGCCAAGCAGAAAGAAAAAGAGGACATCCACGACTATGTGACCCATGTGAGGAACCTCTCCAAGAGAATCTCAATGGGTGAATGACCGCCGACAGAAAGAGCAGTGTCCGATATTCATTAGTGGAATATGAAATGAGGAGCTTTATAAAGCCTTGGCAGGGAACTTGAGCTTGTAGCGAGATGCACTAGCTAGGGTGTTCGAAGAAGCCATTCGACTAGATGACCAGTTGAAGGAGAGGAGATCCAGGAACTCAAACCAAGAAGAGACCAACTCTAGAAGTTTAGAGAGAGCTTCAGTATCCAATGAGCAATCAAGCACAAGTACCCAAGATAAGGGAAAGGACACGGACACCAACAACCAAGAATTGGCTGACATGAAAATGGAAATAGCCAAGATGTAGGAGATGCTAAGACGACCAACGCGCCCACACATCCAATGCATGTACTCTGGCGGAAACAACTTGCCAGCCAAGTGTCAAGACCCTAAGTCACGACCTTGTGCTAATGGCGGTAGGTTTGGTCACGACATTGCTCATTGTAGATTTCCTAGAAGACTTTCGTACTCACAACTATACGGTCAACCTTACCTAGCAAATAGGCCGCAACAAATCTTTGGAAGGGGAGCCCATTGGCCCTTCCCGTGCCAAACGATGTTAAGTCGGCTGTTCCGAGAATGGACATAAATCCTACTAGAATACCTAGACCGCATGGTCCCTATGTGACCCATTCATCGAGCGACTCTCCAATCCACTATGTGGAAGAGCCAAATGAGGAAGAGACTTATGTATACCCTTATGTCTCGCATGACAATGAGGGCAACACAGTCCTTATGGACTATCGCAGTGATGGAGTTAGGTAGGGGACAAGGTAGAGGCCTAGGAGGGCAAACCCAAGAATCAATCATATGTTGGACTTGCGGTCACCTAGGACATGCCTCATCATGCTGTCCTAAAAGGGAGCAACAAAATAGAGACAAGGCTAACCTAAGGTGCCCTGAGTGTGGAATCACTCATCTCTTTGTTGATCGTCCAAAGCGAAAACCATCCTTGAGTTTGGCTAGCATGCCAACTGTCCCATTGGGGCTGTTCAGTGTCGAGAATCTTGATGGGGAGGCTACACCTATTCCATTGCATGTCATGACCCGTGCACAAAGAAAGTAAGCCGGTATATCACTACCAGGTCCTAACAATCTTGACGTAGCCTCGATAGGAAAGAAGAGTCGTAGGCGAAGGAAGAAGAAACCTGAAGCTAAAGTCACACTCAAAACTGAGAGTGCCACAATGCTACCCGCTGAAAAGAGAGTCATTGATGTTGAGACAAAGACATCATACCCAAAGACGATTGAAAAGAGAAGTGCTAAGATTGGGGAGTACCCCAACCGGAAGCGCCAACTAGAGGTCATCGAGAAGGTGAAGGAGTGGGTAAAGGAGGCCTAAGAACACCTGAAAGATGCTGAGTCCATCTTAGAGGATGAGAACAAGGATCTCTCCAACATAAGTACGCCAATCTCACCCCCTCGACCAAAATCAAGAGATGCGATTGCGCCATAAGCAATACCACTTAGGCAAAGCCTTAACACTACGGGCCAACAAATCAGTCACGGCCATTGGCCAAGACAATCCGAAATAGGAGAAAGACGAGCAACCAACGATCTCCTCACCACTCTAGTGACCAGCCCTATGGTGCTAAGCCTGGGAGATCTGCTTAGGTAGCATCCAACCCTATGGTAAGACTTGAAGCAGTGGGTTGAAGGATCACGAGAGCAAGCTACTGTTGCAGACCTACAAGAATATGATGCAGAGATGTAGATACTAAGTTTGATGTTGCACTCCGTGCCTAAGTCCTTGCACGTTAATGCTTTTTGGGAAGGCACCAAGATGCATGCGGTCTTACGAGTCTTAGCCCTAGGCGACACAAGAAAAGGGATTGTAGACACAGGGGCAGGAGTTAGTGTACTGAGCCATGCAGTGCTTCAAACTTGGGGCAAACCACCTGTCGAGACTGCTGGGTTCAATGTCACATTAGCTAACGGAATGAAAGTGAAGCCATTCCGGGTGCTAAAAAACTGGCCAAGGAACACTTGTAAAGAGCCTATGAGGGCCGGGGAGAGGCGGAAGATGAAATCTTACCTCGGGGGGAAGAATCCATGGCTGGCATTGAAGCTCCAAGCTCTAGGTCTTCAAACTGGGTTGAAGTAATATCGCGGGCCAAGCTCCATGATCAGGCTGAAGTAATGTCGGGCTGAAGATGAAATCTTACCTCGGGGGGAAGAATCCATGGCTGGCATTGAAGCTCCAAGCTCTAGGTCTTCAAACTGGGCTGAAGTAATGTCGGGCCAAGCTCCATGATCAGGCTCTAATCCAAAGCTCTGATACTAGTTGAAAGGTGAGAAGGATAGAAGCTTGCTTGGAAGTGAGCTATGGCAGAGAGCAAGAGCAAGAAGAGAGAGAGACAAATGGGAACTCCAACAGTCATAATATGTGACTGGGCCTTCCTTTATTCAAACTGTCACTAAAAGAATAAAGAATAAAGTGACGATGACGGGCGCCTGCCACCTGCAATGTGCAGTGGTGGTGGGTACTGTCCATGTAGTAATACATGAGCGGTTAGGTAGAGGCACCTTTACCCCCAACAAAAAGCAGAGTAGAGGCAACCCAAGAGGGCTTCAATACTCAACAATCAGCTTTCCTGAATAATCTGATGGATGCCACTCACATGGACGAAAGGGAGTCCCTCGAGGTGGTAAAGAAGAAGCTGAGCATAGCAGGGGGAGCTCTGCAATCAGGGCTACACATGCCACCACAATCCATTGCAGTTGGGTTGAGCCTTGATGAACAACGCAAGTACTTATTGTTGGCCCACCTGACCCCCCAAGAGACTGATGCACTGGGGTTTGTAGAGGAGGTACAACAAGAAGATTGCCAAAGGGGTGAAGCTAAACTGCAATTTGACAGGTGCAAATTCGAAGAAGAAGTGATCCCACAATCCCCTTCACCCCACTCTGAAGAACAACATCAATCAATAGACACGTCCACGGAAAGAAAAAGCACCTTGAGGGAAAAGAGAAAGAAAATGGTGGAAGAAGCCAAACAGAGATTGAGGGCCAAACCTATGGCACAACCGTCTGCACCTCTTCCACCATGCCCAAGTGACCTGCCGGCCAGCTTCCATGCAGAACTCGTAGTCTGGGAGAGACAAGAAAAAGAGAAACAACCTTTTAACTTTAGCTTCCTCCTCCCCAATGGCTTGCGCAGAGTCCTTCCTATTAAAGTAGTGGAAGAGGTGATCGGCGTTAAAAGTCAGCTAGGCCAACAATGACTGGAAGAAAGAGAGAAGAATCCCACCCTCTGGGGCACCGAGGATGTGGAGTATCGGCAAAATAAGGTTTTTGAAGTGCCTCGGTCTATGCTCGGATATGAATGCCAGCCACTGTGGCATACACGTATTTGTGATGATAATGTGTTCTCCTGGATGGCTTTTTGTAATACCCTCCCCTCTGAGAGAAACAACCCCACCTTCATGGCGTATCCTCATAGCGTAAGAGTAGATTTTGATACAAATACCCATGATCGCTACAACTTTTCCATTATATATAACCCTTGTACTATTACCTTAGCACAAGCCCTCACTTTCACCTCGGACAGCATAGATGCTACCATGACATGCTTCATTGTTGACTTCTCCTCCTGTCCCGATCCTGCCTTCATTACCACATGCAACTACCTTAGGCTAATAGAAATCTTACTTAAGCAGGATCCCACCCCAACAGAATGTGGTCTCCCCCTACTCTTTTTTGATTTTAACGCCATAGATAGCTACCTAGCTATTCTCGAGCATATGAGTGACGGACAATTCACCCTCTGTAACGACCCATTCCTCTCCACCACCTCTCTCCATGCCCACTTGAACCTTAAGGGTTACATGCAGAGCTGTAAATTTTTGAGTCACTCCATTAAATCCCCATTCCCACCACATTCTGATGATGATAACTAGCAATTAGCTACTGCCAAATCTTGTAACTCAGCAATCCAAAAAAAAGAGAGAGGGAGAAAAGCAAAGAAAAGAAAAGAGAAGGCCAAACACAAAGACATCAAACAAATAACAATGAAAGGAGCACATGACACGTCCAAACACAATTCGCGGCACATAGCTCATAGTCACTACACCTAGGGGTCCTCAAGTTAGGCACGTCCAGTGGCCTCGGTAGGCCGGCTGCGTTCCTAAACCCCTAGTCCTTTTTGACTCCCCACTTTATGCTTATGGCACCTCAAGGGTAAGACATACCTAGGGAGGTAACACTCACCTATGGTTAGACCTGTCACCCTAAGCTACACACACCGTACCTCTCTTCGTATGAATGGGACCCTTAAGTGTGGGACATCACCCAAGCTTGCCTGTGGTTAGTAGATCGAGCTCCCCATTCCCCCAGTACGAGCACAGAGCACTACACGGTGAGGTAGACACTCCCCTTAGGTAGAGCACTTTCTCCTTCAAGTACAACAAGATGCTGCAAAACACCAACTTCAGAGGCCCCCATCATCCACTCAACATACCTTGGGTTCTCCATCCAAATCATTACCAAAGCTTCCCAATCAACGGAGACCACATGTGGCCCTATTATCACCCCACCAACCACTTGCCCAGACCACATGTATCTGAGAACGGTAGGTCGATGGTAGCAAGAATGTGCATCCAGTCTCGTTTGTCCTTAGGGCAAGGGATATACTTGGTAAGAGCTCCATAGGATCCCCTAGCCTGTGTCCATCACCCTTCAGCAGGATGGAGATGGCGTTTAGGTTGATTGGCGTAGTCTTCTAAGTGTCCATTCCACTCTCATAGCTTTTGTTCGATTGCCTAAGAAGATAAGACTGTTGCCCCAGTCTTCTATGACTCTCGCATTGCACATCTAGGGTCGGCCTAGCATGATGTCGTAGTCCACTTCCTTCATGACTATGAGGTCAACAAAGAACTGGATCCCTGCGATCTTTACTAGTCAAATTTTTAACACTCTGAGCAGCTTTACCTTCATTCCATTTGCCAGTGTGACGTTAAACCTAGCAGTCTCGACTAGTGGGTTACCCCAAGCTTGGAGTACCGCATGGCTTTGTGTCAACAATCCCCTTTCTAGTGACATCTCTCAGTGCTAGGACTACATGCTTTTTTGTACCTTTCCAAAAGGCGTTGATGTGCACGAACTTAGGCATGGAGTGCAGCGTCACGCTCAGTATTTGAGTTTCTGCATCATGCTCAAGCAAGTCTGCAATAGCTGGCTTATTTGGTTCTTCAACCCATTGTCTAGCCATAGCATTGGGTGTTGCCTAAGTAGGTCACCTAAGCTTAGAGTTACAGGGGTGGCCACCACTGTATTGAGGAGGTTATTAGTCACTTGCCTCTCTCCTAAGTCTGCGGTTCTTGGCCAATGGCCTTGAGTGGTTTGTTGACCCGAAGCATTTAGAATTTGTCTAGGCTGCCCAGTTTGGGGTGCCATCGCCTATTCCTTCACCTTTTTTATGGCTTCGAGTTGGCGCTTCGGGTTGGGGTACTCCCCAATCTTAGCACTTTTCTTTTTAGCCGTTTGAGGCGCCAACGTCTCTTCTTTTGCATGACTAACTTTCCCTCCAACCGGCAAAGTCGTGGAACTTTCGGTTTTGAGACTGACCTTAGCGTCTGGTCTCTTATTCCTTCATCTTCGACTCCTTTTTCAAACTGAGGTTGCATCAAGGTTGCTAGGCCCTGGCAATGGTATGTCGACCTACTTTGTTTGCAGATGGATCATGACATGCAACGGGATAGGTGTGGCCTCCCCGTCGAGTGTCTCGACACCAACCCCAATGGAGCGGATGGCTTGTTTGCTGAACTAGAGGATGGTCTCCGCCTAGGGAAATCGACAAAGAGATGAGTGATTCTACACTTAGCGCATCTTAAATCAACCTTATCTCTATTCACTTGCTCTCTCTTGGGGCAGTGCGAATAAATATGTCCTAGGTGACTGCAAGTCCACACAATTGGCTCCTGGGCTTGCCCTCCTAGGCCTCTATCTCTCCCTCTTCCCAATGCCATCATCGATACTGGTTGATAGTCCATGAGGATAGCATTTCCTTCCTCATTGTATGACACGTATGGGTTTACATACGGCTCATCGTTGCTAGGCTCGTCCACATAGCGGACTGGGGCATCACTCGGTGGATGGGTCACATAGGGACCAGGTGGTCTAGGGATACTTGTAGGATTGATTTCCATCCTAGGGATGGTAGGTTTAGCGTCATTTGGTGCCGCAAGAGCCAACGGGGCTCCTCTTCCAAAGAATTTTGATGGCCTCCTCGCAAGGTGGGGTTGATCGTAAAGCTGCGGATATGGGGGCCTCCAAGGTGATTGACAATGCATGGTGTCATGGCCGAACCTACCACAATTAGCACAAGGTTGTGACCTAGGGTCTTGACGCTCAGCTGGCAAGTGGTTTCTGCCACAATGCACACATTGGTTGTGTAGGCGCATTGGTCATCTCATCATCTCCTATAGTTTGGCTATCTCCATTCTAATCTTTGCTAGCTCTTGTCCCGACTCAGTGCCCTTCCCTTTGTCCTAAGTGCTTGAGTCTATTCTCTCACTCGGCATTGAGGCTCTCTTAGAACTACTGGCACTGGACTCTTCCTTATTCGAGCCTCTGGAGCCTCTTTCCTTGAGCTCGTTGTCCACTCTAATAGCTTCTTTGAAGACCCTTGCCGGTGCGTCTTGCTGCAAGCTTGAGTTGCCGACCAATGCTTTGTAGAGCTCCTCACCCCGTAATTCGTTGATGAATACCCTGGATACCACCCTTTTGGTTGGTCTCTCACCCAAGGGAATTCTCTTGAAGAGGCTCCTTAAGTGGGTCACATAATCTTGAATGTCCTCTCTCTCTTTCTGCTTGATGTTCATAAGCCACACTAATAGGTTATCATAGTATCCCACTTCCGAAAATCTCTTAATGAGGAGATTTTTCAGGCCATTGAAATTGGCATGCTCTGTAGCATTTAGACTTGTGTACTAGGTTTGACCCTTGTCGCCTAAGCACAGTCCAAAGGCTTGGGATTGCTGAGTAGGATCAGTGAGGCTGTTGGCTTCGCGGACCTGCTCAAACTGCTCCACAAAGCTGTATGGGTCATCTGTTGCTGGGTATTTATCCAACTGCTTTGCTACCACAGGGATTTTTGATTGGCTCCTAGAGCCTTGGTTGACTCCCAACCTTGTCAGTAGCCACTTTGTCCAGAGCTCGCTCAACGTGAGATCTCCTTCTAGCGCTCGCTCTCTCTCTGATCGATTCCTGCCTACTAAGGCTAGCACTCTCTAGATCTCTCACATTTCTAAGCTCTGGCATAAGTTCCTAGTTTGCTTATCCTGGTTGTACGCTGCTTGGCCTTGCAAAGCTCTGCGGGCAACTTTTCTTTCCTCCTCTAGGTTTGCCATGATGTCCTCGACTGGTCTACCGCAGTGTTCTAGCTGGGTTTGAGCATCATATTTGTACACTAACTGTTGGATAACCTCAGGAAAGTCTCCTAGGTTAAGCTCGTCGTCACTTCTACGGCTTGAGCTGCCTTCTTCAATGCCTAGGATTCTTGTTCTGCCAAGTTGTTGGTCAAGTTGATAAGACCATGTAGATCCACTTCCGCAATATTGTATGTCCTTGTCGTTCAGATTTTTGGCTGTGTTTTCTTCTTGGTCCTACCTTTGAGGATTCGATATCCCTTCTATGTCTTTGGGTCTTCTCTTATTGGTGGGTTCCTTTCTATTTGTAAGTATAGGCGTGTTCCTTGTTACTTCCAATCAGTCTTCAACTTACCCGCACTCTGTGCGTGGGTGTGCATGTGTGCTCTTTTCTATGCACTGTATGAAATCAAGATTTTAGCTTTTCTTAATTGAGCTTCGAGTGATAGAAATCGAAGTGAGTGAAAAAACAAAGTGCACGTAGCTCCGATGCTCTTGCCTATGGGTTGGCTTGATAGGGTTGTGCATTTAGTTCCTATGCTATCTCGTTCGGCTTGGTCCGGGTCGAGTTGGGGTTTTACACTCAGCCCACAACACCAAACACCCTTTCAAACCATCTGACCACAATCTCTAGGTTTGTAACTACATGTGAGGCGTTCGGTGGGTTCTTCCAGTGCGGGTCACCCTTCTCGTTAGCAGGGTTCATCAAATTTCTAGGTTATCTTTCTCAGGCTGTGTCCGATTTACTAGTGTTCGATTCTAAGAATTGGACAAGTTTGGGTCCGATCGTCAAAACCGGATAGGTGTGTGTTTGATTAGACAGTTGAAGTTTGGTCCAATTCCTACGATCCGATTTCTATGCATCCGATTTTGGGTATCTGATTCTAGGTGTCCAATTCTAGGTGTCTGATATTCTAGGAATCCGATTATCAGAATCGGACGTCCAATTTTGGGTTGGTCCGATCGGGGTATGTCCGATCGGACAGGCTATTGGTCTGATGCTGTGGTTCGATCGTTGCGATTGGACGGGTCAAGGGTCTGATCGGACGGGTAGTGTGTCCGATTGGAGTTATTCTGATCAACCGATTGGATGGTCCGAGTCCAAGTGGTCCGATTATGGGTTGTTCGATTTTCAAAATCGGGGACAATGTGTTAGATCAGACAAGGTGGGCTTGTTCAAGTGGTCCGATTCTGGGAATCGAATAGGTTAGTCGATTCGATTCTGGGAATCAAACACTGTGGTGGGCATTCGATTTCGTCGACCAAAACGCGTGCCCAAAACATCAAAAGATAGATGTTGCTAGTAGCTATCAAAGCTTCTAGAAATCAAGGAGGGTGTAGGCCAAGGGCATTCCATACCTGAATCTCACTGAAAGTCCCGATATGCTCTGATTGATCTAATGTAGACCTGGACCTGCAAGCTCTCTCTCTCACACACACACACACACACACACACACACACACACACACACACACACACACACACACACACACACACACACACACAAAGCCAGACTGTAAATGAGGTTTTCCCTGGTTACCCAAGACCTTAAGCCCTCACTGGCATGCACCTTAGCCTTCCCAATCACTCCACCTTCGATTCCGAGACATCTGAGCACTCTTTTGTTTTCATTTTCCCTTGTTATTGCCCTGTTCAGGACTGTTTTACACAGCAGTGAACTTCAAGCTTCCCTCTCTAATTTCCTTTGATTTCTACTACCTATCCTACTCTAAATGCGACAAAAATCCAAAGCAGGGTACTAAATGGATTTCTTCTACTTAATCAATCATTAAAAAAACAAAAAATACTTGTAGCGTTGCTTAAAACCCAAAACCTTCTATCTATCTCAAGCTCTAGTTCGGGGATGAAATCCTCACTTTGATGCTCGATTTGAAGCGCATAAGCACTCAAGCTTGAATTTGTTGGTCCCGACAACAGAACCAAAATGTTGAGGTGAGCTCAAGCTCAACCACCAAGACCCATGGACCGCTTATTGTTCAAGCATTTCAAGTGAGCACTAATGGCTACCTCTCACATAGCTTACGTACTATCCCTCTCTACGAGTGTAGTGAGCTTACGTTGATGCCCAATTGAGTTGCTTCCTCTCTCAAGCACTCCGATATAGCTTCACGATTCTTGATGCAAACTCAAGCATCCTCAAACCTCCTCCTCCAAGATCCATCCTCCATAGCCGCGTGTGAGACAAGAGAAGAGAAGCAAAGAGGAGAGAAGAAGAAGAGAGGAGATGGTGGAGAGCTTCACCTCCTTGATCCCTCACCCTCACACACTCACTCCCTCACACTCTCACACTCCCTCCCTCAAGCACACACACGCAAGCAAAGAGAAGAGAAGGAGAGAAGAAGAAGAGTCCACTTTGCTACACACCAAAAGAATGAGCTCTCATTCATCTTTTGAACTTTATATACAAAGCCCTAAATCCCATTTGGGCAGCCATCCCCTTTTTACGTGGCTAGGCCATTTTTTCCATTGTTCTTCTATCTTCCTAGCTTCCTTCCTACCGCCCATCTACATTTACAATTTGCACAAGTCTGAACCGACGCTCTCAAAATAAATCATGGTGTACCTTGCACTCTTTTACAAAAGTATTGACTTGCACTTTTTCTTGACCGCCTCTCCTTGATTTAGGACTTTTTCACACTTCTTGTGTTTCCCAATTTTTCTTGGCGTGTCTTTGTTCTCCATTCCGCTTTTTCCTTGGCTTTGCCTTCTGCTTTAGATTTTCTGGATTTTTGACCTTGTTTGTTTGAGGGTTAATAGGGAGCCCTCCACCGCAATGAGAGGCCTCTCTTGCTTAGTGGTGACCCATATAATGATTAGTGCACATGAGGGTCACCACCAAGTAGTACGGGGATACTCCAACCCAATGAGGGGCCTCCACTAAGCAATGTGGGTGCCCTTTGTCACAGTGAGGGGCCTCCCTTACTTACTGGTGACCCATACATCATTCAATGCACATGAGGGTCATCATCAAGCCTAATATACCAATATCTTTCAAAATATGCAAAACTACTTTGGTGAAAATATACCAAAAGTACCGAAATGTTCTAAAATGATCCAAAATTTTCAAAAGGTACCAAAATAAATACAACACTAGTCCAACGGAGTACAATAGCCACGAAAAGAAAAGGATGATGCCAAAAGGTAAGGCAAAATAGCTCCTCCAAGTATTTATCAAACATGGTAATATCATCCTTAATTCTCTTAGCTATGGCATTGGAGTCCTCAACCCTCAATAAGCTCTCCTTCTTTTGTTCCTCAGCTCATGTAACCTACTCAAATTCTATGTGCAACTTGTCAGAACCCTCTTAGTAATGCCTTGCAAAATTGAAATGTAATCTAGCTAAGAAGGTCTTGACTTGAAAATGTTATCCTCCTTAGTGTACATGTTGCTTGCACCCTGTGTACTATCGGTCTTTCTATTCGATCCATGTAGGCCACCTTAAAATATGCAATTTGCCCTCCTCTAATTGTCCAACTTCTTTTCTAGCCCTCCAAACTTGATTTTGCACATATCTAGCATGGTCATCTATAATTTTGCCCATGCAATCTTATGTGTGGAAGGGTTTTCTTTTGCAACATTGCACCTCTCAAATGCATAGCACTCGGCAAACATTGCCATGATCTCCCTACACAATGGGGGGGCCTGATAAACCTTGTGAAAGAGCAATCTGCAGTTCTTAAAAATTTCAAGATGTAGATGGTTCAGGTATATCATGGCATTCTTTTGGTGCTACAGTTTGAACACAATGAGCCATTGTTCATTGGGGAGATCAGCATCAATCAAGTCCCAAGTGACCTTCCCCTCAAGGCTCGCTCCATACTCCTTGTGTAGCTCCTATGTAGTAGAGCGAAATTTGTTGAGTAGTGGGTACTCATCCCTTTTGTTTTCCTTCACAATGCATAACTATCTAATTCATTATTGCATGGCACCCAAAATTTATCCTATAACTATATGTGATCATGCAAGTGACGATGCGACTGCCTATCCCTCATACTTGTTGCTAACTTGTTTCGTTGTTGAGATGAAATGTTTTTTGTGGTCTCACCAAAGAGATCGTATGTTCTCTTTGACATTGTGGCAATGGCTATGGGGCTCACCCTTGGTGCACATTTATGTGCTAGTAGCCTCATAGTAGTTGAGGAAAATGGAACCCTAAAAGCCTAAAGCTTTGCACCTTTAACTGACATAAAGGATGCTAGGAAGCAAAACTCTTAGCACAATAATAGTCCTCACTGAGCATGAAGAATAGACCATTGAGTAGGAAGAACATACCTGAAAAAATAAGAACTACATGAAGCCCAATCATTACATGGATATTCAAAAGTCTAATTATGTGGGTAGCCATGTCTTTGTGCGAGCTTCAAAGCCCCATCATTGCACATACATTCGACAATCTAATCGTGTGGGTAGTCGTGTCTCTGTGCGAGCTCTGCTTCTTTCAAATTTTATGTACCATTTAAATTTTAACTTTGTGTTATGTAGGTTTCTTCAAAGGTATAAAAAGAGATACGAAACTCCCTCCAAGTTTGCAAAAAAGAACCAAACTTTAAGGGCAAAAATAAAATGTGTACAATCCTTGCAAAGTAAAATGAAATATTAGATGTGACAGAGCTTTGTGATGTCGTAAAAAGATTGAAGCATTTCTATCCAACCAAATATGCCAGAGGTATACTTCCCCTAATACATGTCCATTATAGAGTTGGGAGGTTGTTTGCACAGTAGGAGCTAGAGTAGATCATTTTGCTTGCTTTCGCTGGGAGAACTTGAGTTCACTTACGCTAACAGCACTGTGTGACACTTGAGCCAATGTCCTTCCCTAACTTTGTTTTTGGTGATCTCGCAATGGTGCCATGATCTGTTTCTGTACTTCTTTGCTTGTGGCTCTTTGTAGCATTGCGTTGGTGCTTGGACCAACATCCATGGGGTGCACTAGCTCAAATTCATCGCAATTCGAGAAGCATCATAACCAAGATTCTCCATCACTAGAGAGAGAGAGAGAGAGAGAGAGAGAGAGAGAGAGAGAGAGAGAGAGAGAGAGAGAGAGAGAGAGAGAGAGAGAGAGAGAGAGAGAGAGAGAGAGAGAGAGAAGACTATGATGATTTTTGCTTTGACAACAGAGAAGGAGAGAGAGAGTGAGTGAGTGAGTGAGTGAGTGAGAAAGAGGGATGCTGAATCTTGGCCTTGATCCCTCCCTCCCAGCCTCGCCACATCCACAATCAGTTGTAATGACCATTAATAGGGAGCTGTGGTACTTTAGTTTTTAACTCTAAATATTCTAATCATTTCATTTCTTCAAAACAAAAAATTCTTCTAGATAATGGGGTCATAGCATAGTGGTTGTTGTGTGGATTGAGTTTTTACCAATGACATAATCATCTGTTGCCTAAAAATTGGTTAACTCTACACACAATGCACCAAATGCATGTTGTTTTGTGCCACAAACCATTCTTTCGGCCTAGTACTTTTGTTATCTATCATTCATTGACAATGAACTCTTTGAAGACATCGCATGCACCACCTTCAATGCCTTGCCATTGCATAGAAACTACCCTTGGATGACTCTCTCAAAATCTTCCCTCTCCATTTTCAAATCTTTGTTTTCAGGAACTCTATACCACATCAACATTGCAAGCATGGATCATTGGTTGTAACTTGATTATGAACATGGCTGGCCATAAATGTCTATACCATCTCCATATCAATGTCGAAGGTGAGTATGAGCCCATTCGCAAGAGAAACTAGGTGTTTGTTAACACACCAATTGTGTTGGAGGCAATGACATCGGAGGGTAGAAAATGGGCTGATGGTTGTATCCTGTGGATCCCACAAATGAGAAGCACCCCCCTCCATTCGTATCGTGTTCCTCATTGATGTGAGGTTTATTGGAGACAAAAGCCAAGGTCTTCTAGCTTATACACGAAATCTAGCAAAACAATTCAAATACTTTGAAGTTATAGAACTAGTGGTTACTCCAGAAAGAGCTACAATGATGAAACAGTTGGAGGGGAGCCAATAAAAAACAAGGAGGCTCAAAACCCAACTATACATGGCCAAAGCAAAAGGAAACGATGCTCAAGTGGCATAAGAGGTAGAGAAGTCTAAACAATATCGAGACTCTCAAGCCTGGAAGTGGAGGTTCCAAGATAAGAATAATAGTAATATGGTAATAGTTGGTCATTCACCCTGAAATACTTGTATTATTCTATTCTATGTCAAAAGCATCAAGTTTGAAGTAAGTGGTCATTCTATGAATGTGTTATGAATCTACTCTCATACATGTGGCGTGGTTGTTGTAATTGATCGGGCCATTCTCCATATGGACAAAGCAACGAGGAACGTGGAGAAAGCATCGAAAGCCTATAGCAATATCATTCCTCCCAAAGCTATAAGGAGCATGTTGACCGAGAAGAGGTTTCAGAAAGCCAAGGAGTAGTGTGTTGAAAAGTTCCTACAAAGGTCTTACCTAGACAAAGAGGACATCCAAAGCACCTTGGACGACAGGGTGGGGATTAGTAGATAAAGCTACACCCAACTCTTCAAAGTTATGCAAGAGACATTGAAGAAGAAAAGAATCAACGAGTCTTTGCTCCCAAAGCCATCTTCAATTCAACAAACAAGATCCAATATCAAACTAGCGAGTCTTAGCAGTCCTTGGTAAGCCCTTTCACATCATAAAAAACTATCTTGGAAAGATGAGAGTGCTAAACTATGATAGCTGTAACAACATATTCTTTGACCTGAGGACGTTGTAAAGAGCAATGATCTAGTTTTTAACCCTAAAGCATGCAAATGCGGTTGCCATTTTGTTCTCAAGCTGGATGAAACTAAGATTGTGAAGGGCAAGAAAATGGAGAGAGTTTCTATCACCTTGATGAATAGGGATCTTTAGCAATGTATCGAGGGGTGAAGGCTTAGAGAACTTAATGCACTTCAGTGTGCAATCATAGCAAGACATCTGGTGGTTGGGAGCATTTTAGGTTGCATGGAAGATTTTGATGTGTTGAACTGGGTGTTTCAATGAACTTCTATACTCGAGTTGGTAGGAAGTTCCTTCAATTTAAAAAAAGCTTCGAGTGAAAGGAAAAGAAAATATGAGGCTTCAATGATACCTATAAAAGGGGTCACTACCAAGCGATATGGGGCCCTTTCTCTCTGAGGGAGGTGCTTTTTTACTTAGTAGTGACCCTCCCTAAAAAAGAGGCACCCAATCCTGGAACTCATTGAATTCAAGGTAGATGATGAAAAGGGGTCACTACAATGTGAAATGGGGGCTTTTCTCACTGACATACGGGCCCATTTTGCTTGGTTATGACCCTCTTTGGGAATGAGGTGTCCAACAATCCAACTCGCTGCATTTATAGTAGATGATAAGTAAATAACATAGATAAATGATTGGAATGAGCTCACAATCAAGTAGATCGCACTTGAGTTTTTTCAAACTTCATATGGAGCTTCAGTAGGCCTTGAACTAACTACTTGACACTTAACTAATTCTATCTCTTTTCTTACAATAGTATATTATTTATAGTCACGGTTCCTAGTTTGCGATGCAATATGAGAGTTTATTGATTTGGTCCACCTAGGGAATGGAGAAGTCCCATTACCAAGGCAAGGACTAAATACTTTAGGCATACAAGACACGGTGGTAGTGTACACTTGAGGCAAATAGCCGTCCATTGGAACTTTTCCAACAGTTTTAGAGATTAATTTGGCATAGAACGAGGTTAGAAGAAGCAAAAAGAAAGTGCCAAAACTTGGACATTTCTCTTGCATTAAAAATATTGAAATAAAAGAGACAAAAAACATACAGTAACTCATGTGCAAATGAAAAACTTTTACAATGGCTGCCCTCTAGGGAGAGACAAGGTTAGAGATGGGGCCCAAGGAGCAGATAAGGAAGCATTCATTCCTTGCTATGTGGGCTTAAAGGGGACGATTTCATATTCTTTGCTGACATTTCCTTGTCCTCATCACCCTCATTCCCTGGAAACTATATAAGTGGTGTTGGCTTTGTTGGAGGTAGTGACTCTATAGCCAACACTCATGGAGAGGGGTAGGCTCTATAGGAACCTTGCAGTTCATCCACCGCAAAGATTATGGGCCATAACATCTTTCTTTGCCTTCAATTTGTAGGGCATTGTGATAGACCTAGGGCTCAATGCACCAATCTTGCTGAGAATGGGATCTTTACCTAGGGCTCAATGCACCAATCTTGCTGAGACTGGGATCTTTACCTTTCGTAGTCCTTCGAGTGTCTTCATTGTGATAGTCCTTGTTCTTTTGTTTCCATCATAATTTGTTAGGAATTTGGTGCATTTTGGGCGGTTAACTCTCCCCTTAAATTGTCCACATACTTAGCCAAGGAACACAGTTCCATCAATCCTTTTACTTTATGTTCACCACTTGTCTGAGGTTCTATATCTGTTTGTACCTCAGATCTCCATTGCTTAAGATATAAGCACACATGTTATAGTTCACTTACTCTACATCTGTAAAGGGGATTTGTGGCTTCTTGTGTCTCTCCACACAACCTTTTCGTCAACTCCTACCTTTTTTTAATGTCTTTTGTGAAAAATAAAAAATTGCAATGAGAGGAAGGTTTGAGATATTATATGAGCTTACACCCTTCGCTTGTTCAAAACTTAAGTGCTACTTCCCTCATTACAAAATTTGCTAATAGTGATATGAAATGAATGACTTTGAACACCCCTACTTATAGGGGGTGAGTGGGGGAAGAATTGGCACATCTTATTATAGAATGATAGAAAAGATAAAAATAAAAAAATGAAATATGTGCATTGTGACTGATAGAGATGCACATGAGAATGGAGTTCAAGGATATGGTGGTGGACCTTTCTACAAAAACCAATAATATTCAGACTCTAGTAGGGGCAATAGACAATCGAGGGTGGTGTGAAAAAGGATGGCTCTAGTACTTCTCACTCTGTTGGGGGGGATACTAAGGGTGGATATGGTACTCCTCACTCTAGTGGGGGGAGTTGCAAAGGGTGGCTCTGGTTTTCCTCACTATAGTGTAGGGTCCTCTGGGGGGGGGTTTGGAGAGATACGAATGTTGTGACCCCTTGGTGCTCTAGTACTTGTCACTAGAGCAACAAGAGCACAAGTGCAAGTGGCTCTAGTGTAGGTGGCTCAAGTAAGTGTTGTGGAGACATGAATGTTATGACCCCTCGACATATTAGTACTCCTAGCTCTAATAAGGGCATTGGGCAACGTAGCTTTGATGTAGGTGCCTCTAATGCATGTGAAATAGGTGGGTGTTGTGGAGAGACAAATGTTGTAACCCCTTCTTGTCAAAATAGTATGTCACAATCGCCCTCATGTAGCATACTCTTGTGGAAACTCTTGATCATACTCCTAGATTGGACAAGCTACATGCCAAGCACAAAGCCAGCACACTAATTCTATTTGATGGATGAGGATACTATAGTGGCCATGAGGGAAGATGGCCATCACATGCATGCATGAGTTGTGCCAATAGGTGTTCTAGCACAATATCTTAGGCAATTGACACCCTGCATTGTGAGTTCCCTATTTATCAATTCTCCACTAGGTGGATGATTTGAGTGGATTTGAGAGTGCATGAGCCATAAGTGGTCCAACACATGGAGAGAGAGTGCTGAAAGAGAACAAAGGGAATCCTATGTGGTTGGACAAAGAGGGTTGGAGTAAGATCAAAGATGAGGGTTGCTAGCCCAATGTGGCTAGATGGGTGGCAAAGGTTGCAAAGCCCTCACACCCCTTTTTTCCCCATGCAATCTTCACTACTTTTTCTTACATTCCTCTCTATTTTTATCAATATGATAAAAGCATCGATATTATTGTTGCTAACATTATTTCCATCACTAAAAGCATCAATATGTAGCAACGGTTGTATCCCGATGCTAATAGTGACACTAATAGTGATTATGGAAATGTTTTTTTAAAAAGATAAATTGTGTCATTATATATGTTGGTATGCCCCCTACATGTTGTAGTACAGTATTAATAAGAGATCAGTTGTTGATCTTAATTGCATCTTGCCTGCTTTTGTAAGGAGTCTTCGTTTGAAGAGACTAAAAGAAGGCTTGGTGGTGTTGCAATTAGATAATGGGGATTGGGTAGCTGATTAATCGAGCATTGAACATGAATGTGGATCATTCTTCTATCACCTATATAGAGATCATAGGGGTCATAGCAACATGGAAGTAGCAAATCACCTTTTAAATGTAATCCAAAGGGTCATCACACCCAAAGAAAATAACATGCTCACAAGGGCCTCTTCTAGAGAGGAAATTGAGAAAGCCCGTAAAGGCTTAGGAGTGAGGAAATCTCCAAGCTTTCATGGAATCAATGTAGAACTTTGGAAACAATTTTGGCTTGCTTTACGTGAGCAAGTAATTAGAATAATTAACCCACAGTGGAGCAAAGGTCAACTACCAACACTTTGGACAAGAAGCATAATAACTTGCATCTCTGAGCAATCACAATGCTCTATGATGAACAATTGGAACCCATCTCTCTAATGAACAATATGTGCAAAGTGTTGGTCGAAGCTCTAGCTAGAAGAATTAGCCCAATTGTGCAAAGGCATGTCAATGACCATCAATACAATAGCCAAATCTTCTGGACTATTAGTTGTACTTCATTTGAATGTGGAAAAGACCTTTGATAAAATAAAATTGTCGTAAATCACAGAAACAATGTTAAAATTGGGGTTTGACAATAGATTTGCAAATTTCCCCTATTTTTGTTTAAACATGCACAAGCCCAAATCTCACTTAATGGTTTGCTACGTGATCCAATTGACATTAGCAAGGGTGTTAGGGTTGTCCTCTTAGCCCCTTGCTCTTTTCCATCGCTACTCATTGCCTGTTTTACATGTGGAGACGTTAGAAGAAAAGGCAAGCTTGGAAGGGATTCATTTTAGAGATCACCAATTGATTGGCCAAGGGTATGTAGATGACTTGCTAATGCCATTAAAAACTAAATAGCACGATATGAAGAAACAAATTGAACTTCTTGACCTCTATAGTGAGGCTACGAGCTATACTATAGAGTACAATAAGTTGTCACTCATTAGTGTCATAGAAGAGGATCTAGAAACCCTACAATATAATGGCAACATAATTAGCACATGTAGAATTTTTAGATACTTGGGTTTCCCAATTGGGGTTGATGTTAGGGAAAATGATTAGACCCATTGAGTCATGGATACGGTCACAATTTTTTTTAAAAAGAGCTAGTGTCTTTTGAGTTGGGCTTTATATGCAAAGCTAAAGGTGATCAAGTTGTTCATAAATCCCACCATCTCTTTATACCTCCCTCTCATAAGTTGGAATTCAAAGTAGACTAAGAGTGGGATTTCCGAATAGGGAACTTCCTATGGGTGAAGAGAGGCAAAAGTAGATATCTCTTCAATGGCAACACAAATACTAAAATGTCCAAAGGAAAAAGGGGGTCTATGACTACAAGTACCAAAGATATTGAGAGATGCCACAAGAACAAAGCTTTTGGCAAGATGCTAAACTTGTGATGTCCCATGGGCATATATGCTAATGAAGTTATTCAAGAACAAAAGTCAAAAGTTATATAATGTCTAGAAAAGGCCTCATCTCCTCGTAGGCAATAAAAAATGTCAAGGTTGTGTGGTTCTTAGCCAACCTCCTAAGATCTTGAAGGAAAATGATAAGAAAGCCAAATGGGATTACTCCAAAACAAAATGCACTTGGATGGCAATATATTTTAGTCATGGGCTCACACTCAACCACTAGTTAAACTATTGGAACAAGGGGTTCTTCTCTTACCAAATTAGGATTTGGCAAGTTTATCAATTGGTTTAATTTAGATGTTATTATCAAATCCCTTCATCAAGTGTAGAATGAACATGGGCTACTATTCCCACTAACATTGCTAGGAGGTTATTGTGGCCAATCTAGTGTGCATGACACCCAACCAATCAACATGTCACCATTAATGCACCTAATCTCAAACTTAGGGGTAAAAAAATTTGTTATGACTTGTCCACATTGAAACTCATGCTTGAGGACTTAACTAGCTCCATCAATTGTAAAGCATGGGGTGTTAACTTATTGCAAAATGTTATCAAGGACTGCCTAGAGGGTAATTTGACTTTGGAGCTTCCTTTGAGAGAGTTTTTCTTTGGAGAATTATCATGAACCGAGTATTAAAAGGCAAAATTTTGAGAAAGAGAGGAGTGATAGATGGTGATTGTCAACGAGGAAGTGTGGTGACTCTCCAACACCTTTTTTGGGACAATTGCATAGTCAATAACATATGGCCTTAAGTCTTCAACCATTTAAAGGTGGAAGGCAACAAACAACAATCACTATTGCTCAAGATCTTTGGCAAAATGGAATCAACGAAAGGTAGATGCCTTGCCTATAACTTCATTAGGTTGTATTCTTTGCATGCAATATGGAAAGTGGGTGTCAATGTAGTCTTTGATGACAATAGAGTGACAATATTTGAGGCTGAAACTTATCATAAGGCCTTATGGTTTTAGGAAGTATCTTGTAAGATAGGGAAGATCTATGTCGAGATCTAGCTAAACTTGTCAAGGTCCTTGCCTAGATCTCCTTTTATAAAGCTCCGAAATTCTTTGATGAATTCATCTATTCGTGTCTAAAGATAAATGCAAATCTCCTCCTAGCTTTCTAAATGCAAATCTCCTCCTAGCCTTCTAGTTATATAAAGGAATGCATTTGATGGATGTAGATTTCCTCTCAAGCAAATAAAAACAAGACCCTTCTTTTACAAACATTGCAATATTATCTTGCTTAGATATAACTACTTTAAAGTTTCATTATAATCTTATGTTTTGAGACTAATGCCATGCAATACTTAGCACAAAGTTGCATTGAAAAACTAAGATTGCCAACGAGTGGCAACTCAAAGTGTAGGATGACTTAAGTGAGAAATACACGGCCAAGTCCAAGGCTTGTGATTGCTTACCTCAGCGGTGCCTAACCCTTCGGGATGTAGAGATTGGGATGAAGCACAATCATGTAAAAGTCTCCACAAGGTGGTTGTGATTAGTAAGAGTACGTATTCCTGAGATTACTTTGCATAAAATGAATCATACTATAGGTGCATTAAGTGCATATCCAGAGACTAGCGCTAGTTATATGCACAGTGCAAACAAATATACAATTGGAATCACTCGAATGCTTCAACCACTCTAAGGTGACTGTGGTCCTTGGTTTGCTTGTGTTACCAATTTCGGCGGTTGCAGTGCACCTTCGCAAGCATAGCCATGTAGTCATTAGACCTGCCATTGACTCTGGTTGGTAATGTGGAGAGAAACCTTAACTTCACCTCTGTTCAAAGAGCAGGTCATGGATCAATTACCTTAATCCATAGCGAGAATTGCATGCAGCTACAATGGCGGATTTTGCAGCATCCTCATTTTTCTGTCAGAGCCGGAACCCAATGCATCCATAAGTCATTAGTGATCCCATCAGAAAGCATAAAATCAGGGTAATAAAATAGGAAGAATGATTTGTTTACCTCAGATTCATGGTACAAGCCTGCGTAAAGATTGGCATAGAATATCTCATGTGCTTCACCATCTTTGAATTGGTTTACAAGCTACACTTCAGCGAAGCAAGACAAACAGATCATGAGAAGGAGACATTGTGGGGATAGCATTGACCGTAATTCCACTACCTCTAGTAAAACTGCATCGAGTGAAATTTGCACAATTAGGCGCTTCCCTTACTTCTTGAGGATCACCCCCATCTTTGAAAAGCTGATATGCTGTTCGCATCACAGGCCTTCGATCTTGACCAACCTTCATATTTACAATCAACAGGAAGAGTGTAAGATAATGTCTCACAGCTACGATGATTGTAGTGATACCAAGCTGTGAGGAAGAGTTTGAAGTGCTTGATCTCATATTGGCAGTGACAAAAGACAGTGTCAAGCAGAAAACAAGCTATCAGCTCTCAAGTAGCTAAATGCTTAATTCAACACACCTTTCTGATTCAAGTGGAAGCAGTTACATAACAAGAAGATGATGTCAGATTGCATTATTGTTCTGAGACCTGTAATTTCATGTTTAGCCAGAAGTATGCACATTGCAGGTGATAGAGGGGGGTGCTACTTGGATTTGGGATCATCATGTGCAGATTATGCAGACTGCAATTTCCCTTTCAATTCCTAATTTCGTATCGTTTCATGCAGTACTACTGGATGTACAAGAAGTCTTACACATTTTTCCATGTGGTAGAAGGGGCTATTGCCCTTAATTGTTTGTTTATCAGCATCATCAGCTTCTGCTGGGAAGACAGGTCGGCAGCTCCCTTCCAGAAGCTCATGACATTGTCGTAATCAACAATGTGGGAATTATAGTGGGAATTTGTCTCAAATTTCGTGTGTAAGATATCTAACCTGCAAGAACTGCTTGCGTGCTTCCTCTGCTCCAAGAATTTGGGCCTCGCAAAGAAAGCACCAGATTGCTTCCTCAGTATCATTAGGGTTCACTGCTACATCTTCCCTGAACTGAGCTGCACCTTCAGCAAACCTGCGACAGACAAGGAGGTTTTGTTTCCCTCAACTGAGCTCGATAGTCTCCAAGACCATTATAAATGTTACTCCACCACGTTGTGTCGCTCACCTGTCCAGGTAATACAACGACAGACCTCGCTGCCACAGGTCTGCAAGGAAGCCCAAAATCAAGTGAATAGAAGCTTACTGCGGCAAGCATTTCAAACCTGATAGCAGAAAGCTAAGCAACCTTCTGAAATGGAAAGCTTAACAAACCACACATGGTTTCTGAGAAGGGTCGAGCGTCAGTGCTCTGTCAAACTCCTCAAGCGACCCCGCTACATTCCCCTGGACGATATGATTATGCAAGTAGTTGTGAATTATGGCACATATTCGTTGAGAGAGAGAGAGAGAGAGAGAGAGAGAGAGAGAGAGAGAGAGAGAGAGAGAGAGAGAGAGAACCTGCACAAAGAGCTCCATGCCCCGCTTGACGGCAAGAGACGCCTGCTGAGCTTTGTTTCTCCCTGCTACCATGGAGATAGCCATGAGCACGCCTGCGGCAGCAACGAGAGCCCCGGCTGCAACAGTCGAAAGTCCGGCTGCGCCTGTTGCTGCGATAGTGCGCCGATTCAACCCTAGCATAAGAACGGAAGATGACAACTCCCGGCATGCACATGCAGGAAGGAAAGCGCGGGCTGGTGCCGAGGACGGAAGGGAGGAAGCTGCCGCAGAAGAGAGAGAACGCAATACGGGCTGGGAGGCGCAACAAGAAGCCATTTCCATCATAAGTCTATCGCTCCTTTTGATGATAGAAGAAGTTCTTTCGATAAAAAGTGAAACGATAAATACCCCGCCGCATCTTCTCTAACAGCTTACTACACCTCGGGAAATCTCGCCATGGCTGCCTTGCCTCCCAGCTCTTGCAGCACTGCGGCATCCCGCTGCACTGCTCCTTCGTCGCTTCCTCTTCTTCCTCCTCGCTCCTCGCACCTGCTTCAGCGCTCCAGCGTTTGTCTGCCATTCGCCAGCCTTAGCTTCGGCCTTGGAAGAGCAGGCCAACGCAATAGAGATTGGCTTGTGGAGGAGAAACACGGCCTCCAAATGCTTGTCGCTGCTGCTGCCGCCGAGACAGTCACTACCGAAACCGAGCAATCCAGTTCAATCTCAGCCGTCAAGAACTTCTTGGAAGAGCTGAAGGCTGTTGGCCGGGTAAGGGTTCGGTTTCTGCACAATGCTCTTGTCTGGATTAGCGGGAAGTCCCGACTGCTTTATCATTGTTTGGCTTTTGGCAATAACATCTGTTCAACAGATTTAAGCTTTAGGGTTTAGGCAGATAACCAAGAGTGTTCGACCCTTCACTTTCGGTCCAGTGGATTCTACGGGGTGTCTGACTAATGTCTTATTTTTCCTGATGAGAGGATGCTTACTGGTCTGACTGAGCTGGGCAGTCTTGGTTCTTTAGCCGCTCACTGGAGTCACAGATCAGCAGAGTGATCACATTCACACCCTTGAGAGATGCATATTAGTAAAACATTACAGCTCTTACTGGCCCTTCAGACCTAAGATGTTGTGAGTCAATGCGAAGTTTCACATATTTCCTAGATATGATTAGGGCCCTGACTAGTGATTAACATACAATTCCTCCAATAGATGATCTTCTTCAACTACCAACCGGAAAACCATCTCTCAGTCATCCAGTCTTTTCTGCAATGAAAAAGTTTCATCTTATTATGTTTAACTGAAAATAACTGTTTACAGCCATGCCAACTGAGCTTTCATCTCTGCCAACTTTCTCGGGGGTAGATATAAAAAGCAAATGTGTCAGGGTATAATTCCAGCTTTCTGTGCTGAAAGAAAGCCTCTTGATGGCATCACTACAGAAGGCACCTGTAATGCAGCTGCTGCTTATTAATGGTTCTGATGGAAGCATGCTCCCCTTTGATGCTTGCACCAGATCAGCTGCTGTTCAAGATGGCCTATGACTCTAGCTCATTGTTGTACAAACAACACAAATGACTGCTGAGAATGATAGAAATAAAATGATAAGGTAATGAATGAATGGTAAGGTCTGTGACAACTGTGTTGATCACATGAGTGGGTCAATGGTTCACGTAAAGGCTCATCTTCAATATTAAAGTACAAAAAGGGGCACTCACCTTGAGGACCAATTTGGTGTCATCTGCTATGCAAAAGTGCTATAAACATAGCAACATGGAATGGCCAGTTTTGGTTCCCCATCCCCGTTCCCTGTTCCATACCTATTCCATGTGACTATATAGCCACATGGGATGGCAAATCATGGCGTTCCCCGTTTCCATTTCCCATTCCACGTTGCTAGGGCTCTAGATCTCAAGTTCTTTGTTTTATTTATCTCCTTTGCTAAATCAAATAGTGTGTATGTTGTAAGTTTATGTTCACTACCCTATAGATCAGGTCTACATGCCAGTTTCATGGTTCCATTGCCAATACATCACCATCTTTTCTAATGGGGTGAGCTTTGGTTGCCACAAGGTGCACACACAAGTTTTGGCTTGCGGTGATTCATTGCACAATAGTGAATTTTTGGAATTTCACTGCACAGGGAATTGGATGCAAGTGAGGACACACAAGTTTTGGCTTGCAGTGATTCATTGCACAATAGTGAATTTTTTGAATTTCACTGCACAGGGAATTGGATGCAAGTGAGGACAAGTCATTGTCCACTGCTGAGGAGCAATCATTGCATACTGCAAGTTTATGTCAATGTTGGACAGCAGCTTTGGATGCAATTGATTAATGTAGTGAGTGCATTGGCATAGGTTGCTTAACACCCAAAATTTTGCTGGCATGCTAGAAGAGAACATGGGCAGCAGCCAGTTGTGCACGGGGCTTTAGTTCAACAGTCTATCCATGGGCATGATGTTGGTATGCATGTACAAGGAAATAATTTTCAGCACTCATTGGGCAACTAACTTTACAACAATCATGTGCACATCTAGGTTATTTCAGGGGCGGTTCAATGTTCCAAGCCATGGATGGTAATGCACCATGTGGTCTTGGTACACAAGGAACTTATGGTGTTAGTTTACAGCCCAATTTGCAGCAGTTATGGGGTAATGTTTTTGGTGGCGCACAAGAAGGAATGTATGGAAATATTGACATGTGGTCATGGCTGCAATCAGACTGTCATGAACATGTGACCAGCATAGCTCAACTGTGAGAATGCAACAATTGCATCGCCAAAAGGTCACATTTAAGTTTGAAGGGCAACAAGCCTGTATTTACAAAGAGAAATGTTTCCAATACGACAAAAGCATGTGGCACATGTGGACATCACTACAAGATACAGGCCTTATACTGACATTCAAAGCGATGAAAATGTTCATAAAGAAATTTGTCCTTGTCATCACAAAAAACGTCGGTATTAGTGATGCCATAGAATAATCGCTATTTGTGATGCTGATAGCGACGATGATAGAGACGCTTTGCGACACTAATAGCGACACGTGCAGTAAATTTGTGATGCTAATAGTGACGATAATAAGAAAAAAAGATTTTGTGGTGGTAGGGCAGCAAGCTACCATGCCACAAATAGCACTATGTGCTTTATTTGGGCCATACAAAAGAGTTTCAGTAATGTGAACAATGCTTGTGTAAATGAAGTAAAAGTGTATTTGAATCATAACACTGATACATAAGCTCCAAGTTGAACATAAAGCTTTGTATAATGCAAAAATGTGCTTTATTAGTGAACGGGAAGGGTGCATGGCACATGATTATCTTTACCATAAAGTGGATGAAACCACTAATGCAAAAAAAAAACCAAAAAGGCAAGAAACCTAGACAATTTGCAGGATTGGTACTTGATATGGTTGGTTAGCAGCTAAGTGAGGATGCAACAGAGTTATGTTGTGTTTGGGGCAAAGTCAGAGTTGAGCAAGCATTGATCTTCTTTAATCTTCATGCTCATGCAAATTTTATATCTCCAATGTTCGCAGCTGCCAGCAAAGCTTGGCATCCATGAGGATGAGATGTGCCTTGTGGTGGGTGAGGTGAGGTGGGTTTGGCATGTCTTGGCCACTTGGAGCTAGTTACTTAGAGATAGGCTTGGTGGGTGAGATAGGTTTGGTCGCTTAGAGCATAGTTGTCAGGTACGAAAGGTACGGTACAATAAAATACGGACTAAATGGTACCTTAAGATTTTATAAGGTATGGTACAATATTAGTACGAAAAAAAAACTTGATTATTTTGGACTAAAGATAATAGAATAAATGTTTAGAGTCTTTAGAGTCTAAGTAGCAATGCTATTAGAGTATATAAGATGAATATTTAAGGGTAACTTGCCAAAACCTCATGCCGCATGCACTACAGTTACCTTCAAGTTACAAGTACAAAGATGGGAGTGGATACATCATACACAAAGGATTATACAAATAAGAATAGGCTTGAGAGAGAGAGAGAGAGAGACAGAGAGAGGCTTTAGGGAGAGAGAGAAGAAAGAAAGAAGAAAAGAAAAGAAAAGAGAAAGAAAGAAAGAAATACGCAGGCTTGGGGGAAAGTGACGAAAAAGGGCCAGTTCTTTCATACTATATCATACGCATACGTACAATACGGTACATAGACAAGAGTGGATATATCATACATGAAGTATCATACAAATAAGAGTAGGGTTGAGAAAGAGAGAGAGGGAGGCTTGAGAGAAAGAGAGGGTGTGAGAGGCTTGAGAGAGAGAGGAAGAGAGAGGCTTGGGGGAGAGAGAAAGAAAGAAGAGAAGAGAAAAAATGAAAGGAGAAAGAAAGAAAGAAAGAAAGTTGTAGCCTTGGGGAAGAGTGGCCAAAAAATGTCAAATTTTTCGAACTAAATCGTGCGAATATAAACGGTACCGTACCGTACAGATTGTACATATGAATCAATCTATACTACGTATAGAGACAACCGTGGCTTAGAGCCAGTTACTCCTATCATTGGAAAGATTTGTTTGCATGTGTAAAGTTATGTGGATAGGGAGGAATTTCACATTATACTTGTAAAAGAGTAGGGATAGACAGGTAGGACACAGGTTAGCACGGGAATATCTAGTTATACTGACGAGGTATTTAAGGTGTTGGGAGATCCAATTAGGGCATCAATAATCAAGTCTCTTTTTTACCCTTCCTTCCAGCTTTCATGGCTTCCCTTCTCTTTCTCTCTCTTTTCCTGTCTTTCTCTCCCTTCTTCTCTCATCTTGTTCCTCTTTCTCTCTCCTCTCTGCAATCTCTCCCTTCTCTCCTCTCTCCTAGGTCTCCTTCATTTTTTAACTCCAGCTACTTTTTCAAAAGGGGGTTGTTCTTTTTCATTCTTGAGAGCTTCCATGGATTCTCAGCAACAAACTTCCATCTCTCTTCTTGTTCTTCACTCCTCCTAGATCAAAGACCCTTCAAGAGCCTTCCTTTGCTGGTCTGGAGCATTTTAAGCACCATCACATAGTGCTATAGGTTAGCAAGAGGAGGCAAATCTTGCTGTTATTTGAATTGAGGTCAGCTGACTTTGCAGACAAAAGTAGACACATCCTGCTTAGCATAACTTGGCACTGTTTGTGTTGTTGCAGCAGGTGGAAAATTAGCACCTGAGGCTGCCTTTGCACGGCCCATACCTTGCTTTGGTGTCTGACCCTGAAAGGGGTCTTGTTCTACAACTAAAGGGAAGTCCCGCGTTGAACCAAATGATCGAACAGGGTGCCTAACTTTGGAGTACACTGGAGTCTGACCACTCAGCTGCTCAAGAACCTTCGTAGCATGAGTGAGCCGATCTCCACTCTCGCCTACAGAAATATTCAGGACGAGCTTTTGCACCTTGATCTCTCTCGTGGGGTGAGCGGCTTAATTTCTTCTCTGACATGGCCATGATTGCAGCTTCCCCTACAGTGGCCCTTCCGCCTACGGATATGGATCAGCTTCAAGTCATCATGAGTTCCTTACTCATAATGGGGCTCTGATAAACTGCAGCACCTATCCTCTGAACCGATGCCTTTGGTGCCTCTACAGAGGATTGGGACAAGGAGAGATTCGAAACCAGTCATCTTGCAACGTTCCCATTCGCATTAAGCACAACTTATTGGGTATATTAATCACATTCTTGGGAAACTTAGAGTGATAAAGACAGGCGAGCATCTTTCAGACTTTCCCTGATCACACATCTTTTCTCTGAGCTGTTAATACAAACTCAAACTGATCATCAATCTCTGAAACACACCAAAACAAGTGGGGGACTCATGAAGCACAGCCTTGCTAGAAGCTGATCAGAATATCTGAATCCTGAGACCTGACAGATCAGAATGTCAAGGGGACTCTTCTGGTGTTTGCGAACCCAAGGATGTATCAAAGTCTATGTGAGAGTCATCTTTCTGTGAAACACATAGGAGATTACTCATCTACCATGTGAACAAGTCAATGAACACCATGAGAATGTTCTGGAGAATTCCATAGATCCACCATTTTTTTTCACAGCAGCAACTTTGCATTTGACAAACCCATCAGCTGCACCTGCTGGGGGTTTGCTGGGAGGCTGCCTTTTCTGTCTCAGAAAGTTCAAGTTCTCAGATAGATCAAGTCCCCAAATCCATACAGTTGGCCCCAGCATCACTAGCAAATTGGTCTATCAAGACTGCAACTCTGCTTCAAGTTCATCTATTGCTTTGTTTATAAGCATTATTATGCTTGGTATATGGGACTTTCTTACAGACTTGAGGTGCTTTGAAAGTATCTGGCCCAAATATTCAGATCTTATGGGTGATCTTCTCCACCACTTTTGTCAACAAGTCTAGTTGCAGCATGTCTAGCCAGGTCCATTCCTCTCAATCAAGAGGATTAACTCTTTTCTGGCTATAAACAATTTCTTTTTGTGTAAGGCATCAGCACACAGGGCAATTGTCACCATGGACGACTGAGATTGTCAGAGGTGAGTAGAGATCTCCTTCGCCGCTGAGCACAGGCAGGATCTGGAGACATGTAAATCTTCTATTGACTGCCCCAATCCAGCACATGCTGCTACTGCTTCTGTGTAATGTTGAGTCATCAATTAGGAAGGAGATCATCAAGCCTATCCTCTTCCTGAGGGTCAATATATCTGCATGTAGCAGGAGGCATCGAAAAGAAGCTGCTCAAAATTTATGAGGAGTGCAAGGAGTTGTGCTATCTAGTTCGGAGGGTTATGCTGTGGTCTGGATAACTGCAATCTGAGGAAAGCAATGCCACTCTTCTTCATGGGCTTGGGTTGTGGACCAGTAATGTGTACCCCCAACCATGTTTTAGGTATGCCAAACCTTCATCATCAATGCTGTGACATGTAACTAAGCTTAGAGATTTCAAGTGTTAAAAGCTGCAATTAGCCTATGTGATGGGATTGCAATTCCAGACACTATTGCCTGCATTTCAGATCTCTAACTGATGAGATTATCTGTCTGGATAAAGTACTTGCTGCTGGCTTTCATGGGACTAGTTTTGAATGAGACAATGATATTTCCTGGTTGTACACACTGCGAGATTGCCCCTCAAAACCTGCAAAACAGATTACAGAATTGAAGCTTTCGATTGACAATCTTGAAAAGGAGTTGGATTTTTTATTTATGAAGCTGAGAGACATTGAAATTCTTTGTTGAAATCTCGATTTGGAAGGCTACTGATTTTGACAGCCATATTGAGGATGTTGTATGTGATGGATATCAACCCATGTATGAGGGGATTCTTAGCATGACATGCAAGACATATACATCCTACAGTGTGGATTATTCTTGTGACAACATGAAGATTGATCAAAGAGATGAGATGCCTAGGGTGAAATCAGCAATCATTGGAAACATGGCTACATTGGTTTGCAACTTGCAGTAGCTTTGGTCATGGAAAGGAAGGGATTGACCCTCTTTTGAATATCTGTGTCAAGCTGTGTCATTGAGATGTGATATCAATACTAGGAGAGCCCAAGGAGCTTAGCTGCTGTTATTCGAAAGCATTCCAAAAAGCCCCTGCAGTGTTGACTCCAGAGGGTACGGCCAAATCTGAGCTAACAATAAGTGAACTTGACAATGGTACTCATAGTGGTATGCCTATGTCTATGTTGGCAAGTATATGCCCCTATTTCGCAGTGATACGTATGTTGGTCATGAGATGATCATGTTTGGCAAGGTTATGCTCTTGTTGGCAATGCATTTGGCCATGGTGGCAATGGTTTGGATCATATTGGCAGCAACTTCCATCCCACAATGATTCACAGGACAACTTTCAGCTCATAATAGGCTTATACATGCTGCTATAGACTTCCACAGGTGTTTACAAAGGTATTTGTGGGTTGGGAAAGTATTTCCAAGTCCCCCAAGGTGCTCACTTGGTTAGACCCTATAGGGTATCAATTGTTCAAAACAGGCCTCTCACAGTTGCAAATAGAGTGCTGGACTGCACAGTTCAGCCACGCATTTATTATTACATAATTTTCTGTATAAGACCTGTTATTACATACATATACTCTTGCGTAGAGGGGATCGATACCTTTGACTTGGGCTAGAAAGCTCCTCGATCGGAGCTCCCATTGGAGAGTTACAGCTACTTTTGTGTACAGTGGTCCTATGGGACAGGTTGCAATCCCCTTCTGTACAGCCACAGAAAGTTGTTCACAGTCAATTCTGAATATTTTCTGTCATAAAACTTTTTGCATAGGCTCATAGAGGGCACTCTCCCCTTTGTTTTGAATTAGATATTCCTTGATTGGAGCTCCCTAACCAAAGTTATCTCAGATTTTGTGACTAGGGGTCTCTGTGGACTGCACCTTCAATGGCAGGGGACAAGGATAAAAGAAAGATTAGTGACCAAGAATGTAGAGTTTTGCTCCACATTTCATGGTGGCTTGATGCAAGGGATGTAGAAAGGCATAAGGACTTGATGGATAAAATGCACCAACAAAGAGACAATAGTATCTACAAAAACAAATTAGTCCTGGCTCCTAGTTTCAATTCCTTTTCTCACTCTTGGCATCCCCATATGTATGAATCGCATGCTATTCTATGGCGACAAGGAACTTTTCGGGATGAAAGCCACAATCAGCTACTTGATCAACACAGTCAATTCATGTCTAAGATGGACCGAGTGATCTCAACCATCTCAATCACCTACATGCAAGCCAAGGCAATCAATGACAAACTTGTAGCCCTTATGACTCTAGTTGCTCAAATAACTGCAATTCAAAGGACGGCTCAGCATGATTATGAGCAGTAGCATGGGAATTCTCATGGAAACTATGAGTACCATGAACACTGGCATGGGTTCGATGCACAAAGGTAGCATCATGTGCCTACTTATGGTCAATATGTATATGATGATTGTGCATATTTTGAGCAGCAACATGCATCTGATGACAATGTATGTTCTTATGAGCTACATTCTGGTCACATACATGGACAACCATCTAGACAGCCTTATGTACATGGGCAACATTATGCAAATGTATACGAGTATGTACATGGGGAGCAACATCATTATTGGCAACATAGTGCTCAATATCATTAGCCACTTGATTATTACTATGAGCAGCATGTACATCCTTATGATGAGAGCATCTCATTGCAGCTTCATGAGCAGGTGCCCCATCAGCCCAAGGCCCTTAACTTTGAATGCCCAGTAGTAGCCACGCATATGGGACTCATGGACATGAAATGCCAAGGAATTGATGCCATGTGAATGTTGTAGTGATTGCAACCTCGTCTGGTCCAGTTCTACATGGCACAGTGGTTCCCAATGAGTTTGTGGACAAGTCAATGCATACTACCATATGGGTCAGTAAGGATCTTGTACCACCGTCAATGCTTGAAGATGACACCATGAATTACTTCTATGATACAGCAGATGCATTGGATCACAGTTATTCTTTTGACCTCGGTGGTAATACGGTGACCCATACTTGTATGGATGACCCTTATGCTCTTGATGCTTATTATGTAGGTTATCCATTTGATCTTGGAGAACGGAATGCTCTTGGAAAAGCCCTACCCCGATTAGCATTTCACCAGTGCAGTTTTCCCTCTACTTCAAGGGTGCAATTTTGACTAAGAATTAGCTAAATTTGCCCTAGTCTGCACTACAGACAGCACACTATTTTAGAACAGTTTCTACCTTGCATTAATGACAGCCGAGTGTCACCTATATGGGCTGAAAGTATGCTTCATGAGCTTTGTTTTGACATGTCAATGCCTTAATCAGAGCTGCACATAGGAAGTTATGACCAGTTTTCTCTAGCAGGCCTAATCTGGATAGTATGCTGTCCACTATTTATCAGCCCCTAATTGTCAAGAATTGGTGGCCAAACTTATACACTATCAACTTGCACATGTCATATACATCATATACACATTTGTAATGCTGAACAGAGTAGTACTTTGCAACCCCCCCTTCCGCTCTAAGCCACACCAATAAGTCCTCTTTTTATTTTTTAGGGAAAAAACCTTCGGGGTCAAGATGGAATGTAAAAGAGTGGGGATAGAGGGGTAGAACACGAGTTAGTACGGGAATACCTAGTTATACTAACAGGGTATTTAAGGTGTTGGGAGATCCAATTAGGACATTAGTTATCAATAATCAAGTCTCTCTTCCTTCCAGCTTTCATGGCTTCCCTTCTCTTTCTCTCTCTTCTGCTAGTCTTTCTGTCTCTTCTTCTCTTATCTTCTTCCTCTTTCTCTCTCCTCTTTGCAGTCTCTCCCTTCTCTTGCTTTGGTAGATTCATATAGTAGGAAGATTGTTGTTGAGCATAGAGATAGAAACATATGCTTGATGTAAAGCTTAAGGGAGAGCTAGTCCCTATCGTACCAGCTTTGGCTATTGTCTCATTGATGAAACATCATCTTTTTGTATACTTTATTTTTGCAAAATACATTGATAATAATGACCTTAAGCTCTAAGTTGGATAAAGCAAGGAATGAATTCTTAAATATATTTTAACATTTTCTTTCAAGAGAGTATACCATGGGAATGTCGATTTGAGAGGCCTAAGGATCATGGTATGGATCTAGTGCCAAGTAGTACACCATCGAACAAACCACCGTATAACGTTAGTGCAACCTAACAATAGAAAATGGTTCGAGTGAATAATTTGTTAGAGAAGGGGGAATTCAACCTAGTTCATCACCCTTTTGTTCACCTATGCTTTTGATTTAGAAAAAGAATGGTTTAAGGAAAATGTGCATAGGTTATCCTATCTTGAATAAGAACACCATTAAGAATCATTTCTATATACCGAGGATTGAGGATATCCTTGATCAATTAGAACAATTCGCAATTTCAACCACATAAGACTTGAAAAGTGGGTATCATTAGATATGCATTAGACCCAAGTATGTACATAAGACAACTTTCAAGACTATCTTTGGCTTATATGAGTTTTTGGTTATACCCTTTGGGCTTACAAATGCACCTACGATGTTTAAGAGCATGATAGATTGTATTTTTAGATCTGTTAGTAGATATGTCAATTCATGTGTAAGTTTGTGCATGCAGAGGTTGGGCACATTATTTAGGATATTTAGGCATTTTTAATTTGTAGCATTTTATGGTCATTTGTAGCATATATGACTTGCCAACCAGCATTTTATGCTCCTCCTTTTTCAGCCTATATATTCAAGCTTCTCCTCACTCAGTCGCTCATCTGCCATCACACATGTGGAGATTTCGTGGAGAGAGGAGCCAGTGCCGGTGCCTACGTAGCCAATGACTCACTATTGTATGCGACTGTCTCATGTTGGATATATGGATTCCATTTCTTGAGCATATAACTAAGTTCTCGTCTGTATTGTGTTCTTCAGTATTCTTTCTTTCCCTTTCTCTTTTGTCTTGTGTTTCAGTAGTTTATTACAGCAGTAGATGTTTGCGCTTCCATTGCTGCTCCACTTTTGACATGGTATCAGATTTTAGGTTATGTCGTGCTGTGTTTTCTTTGCTGATTTCAAGACTATTTTAACCAACATTGATCATGCAAATGCTGCTCCAACTAGGCGACTTGTTTTTCCTGCGTTTTTGCTAATGTCAGCATCTGTACTGCCTGTGTCAGCCCCTCTCTTGCTTGCGTGTCAATTCCAACCTGTGTTTTGGTGTCTCTGTATCTCCTCCTAGTTGGGCGACTACATTATCAAGCCGTTTTTGCTATTTTAGGTAGTTTTTGGCTGATTTTTTTACTCTTCACAGCAGATTTCTTCTTGTTTTGGTTAGATTTTGGTGAATATTGCATGTGAACTCTCATTTTCTACAGTCTTTGGTTGTGGTTTGGCTGTGTTCTCTGTCCAAATACCTTCTTTTCTCTACTTCTCTTCTAAATCCTCTATAGATGGCTCCTCCATGCAGGTCAACTAATGATAAGTTACGTGGACCTGATTATCTTACATGGAGTGCTGTGATGAAGAATTGGTTTATATAGAAGCGGTTATGGTACGTGGTTTGTGGAGCTATTGAACGTCCTCAGCGGCCTTCTCCTATTTCAGTTGATTTTGATGACGACAACTATGAGGAAGTAGTGCTTACATGGGATTCGAACAATGCACGTACTTACTTATCCTTGCTTCAGTGTATTTCCAAAGAAGTCCTACCAGTGGATACCTCCTGCAAGACATCTTCTGAAGTATGGACGAAGTTGTAGCTAATGTATGCAGCCCCTTCTGCCATGAGGGCAGTTACTCTTTATGGACAGCTCAAGTAAATTCCGTTCAAGGCCAAAGATACTATCCAGCCTTTTCTACTTCGTGTGATTCAAATCCAAGACCAGCTTCGGCAAATGCAGTCTCCCCTTCCAAAGGCTCATTTTATTGGCCTTGTACTCTCCAAACTTTCTCTGGTGTTCAATGGAGTGGTGAATGCTTTGAGGGTGCAGACATCATCGACTCCTGCCAGTTCTACATATATGACCTCGATGTTGCTTGAGTATGAGGCATCATTGCGTTTACAAGGGAGGCGTTTGTCAGGTTCTAGTGAGGCTCTTGCAGCTTTAGAGAGGGGTTCGAAGTAGAACGTGAAGAACCAGTGTTACCACTGTGGAAAGAAAGGTCATTCAAGAAGGACTGCAAAGAGTTAGTGGCTTCAGGAAGAAGAAGGAGAAGAAGACGAAGTGGGATGTAGACTCCTCTAATGTGTCATCATCTGCCTCAAACTCAGACTCCGATCCTTCAACTAAGGAGCGATCCAAGTCACAGAAAGGATCAACTTCTTCGGATCACATGAAGGGCTTGATGGCCCCTTCCTCAGCTACTTTCTAGTGGTGGTGATGACGATATCTCTCACAACTCTAGTGCCAGAGAGGGAGTGTTAGAGGGTGGTGAGATGGAGCAGCCATGCCTCATCTATACATCTATACAGATGCAATCAGGATCCAGAGAGGGACTTCCCCGAAACATCGATTGAAGTGTGGTAGGTTCAAATCTTGGAGCTAGGATTGACATCCAAGTTCATGATGGACTGTTTATTTGGCAAAGAGCAGGCTTGGCTCCTAGTCTTGAGCTCACATGGGCAAGGAATCCATGGTCATATATGTTCCATAGTCATTTTTTGTCAGGATGGTCATGTACACTATTGAGAGACATTGGGACAAACACATCGATATGCTATGATCTTCTCTATTTTCAGGAGTTGGTACGATCGACCTTGACATCAGGTTCTCTCCGAGACACCTTAGTAGTGGCTTGATCACCCACTGCTCAGGTATCCATGGTTCTACTTGGCGGTTCTATGTTGTATGGTTTTTTATTCATTCTCATTGTACCATTGTATTGTATCAGATCATCCATGATCTGAGAGAGGGTGTTAGCATATATGTCAGCTCATGTGTGAGTTTGTACATGCAGAGGCTAGGCACAATATTTAGGATATTTAGGCATTTTTTATTTGTTATTTTATGGTCATTTGTAGCATTTATGACTGGCCAACCAGCATTTTATGCTCCTCCTTTCTTAGCCTATATGTTCAAGCTCCTCCTCCTCACTAAGTCACTCATCTACCATCACACGTGTGGAGACTCTGTGGAGAGAGGAGCTAGTGCCGGTGCCCATGCAGCCAATGTGTTGGGATAAAGGTCCGGTCTAACCTCCATGTAAAGTACGCGCACATTATTTAGCTGTACATGTGAATGCACCCTTATGTGCCCTAAGTATAAATACATTTTATTATTTGTGTACCAACACATTGTTGGTACACTCTAATTGAGTCGTACTTGACTCTGCTCTTACTCTTGCTCTCCAGCCGTCACACTCTCTGGCTCCCTCCTGCTCGACTTCCATCTCTCTTAGTTGGGCTCATTTCCCAACAACTAGTATCAGAGCACAGAGTATGCATGCTTCTGACAGGCAACTGGGCGGTGTGTGACTATTGGGCAATAGGCGCACAGGACGTTTAGCAGCACGCGCACAGGTCGCGACCAGGCGCACAGGTCGCGACTAGGCGGTAGGCACACGTGGGGACCAATGCGGAGGCCAGGCGGCACATGGAGACTAGGTGCACGGCTGGGCAGCAGGGTGGAGCGGACACGAATTAGGCAACAAAGGCGTTGCGTTAGTCATGCAACCGGTCGACAAGTAGCGGGCAGCTGACCAAGCACATGTGACAGACAAGCCGTCAGACGTGACGGGGCAGGGTCAACGGACCCCCCCAATCTGTCATTTCGTCAAAAAAATTTTAAACTAAAAGCTTTATTTTCTTTCTAATCTCTTTTGAATTCCTTCCCTTTAACGGGGTTTCACGTGTTGAAGCACGGGTCACAAATCTGTGCGAATCTGGCCCAAAAATTTGGGGCTTTTCCTAGTTTTGATCTCGTCCATGCTTGTTAGCACCATTCAGATTAGAAATTGCAAACATTGTGTGTGGTGACCTCAATTAAATTGGGGATTTTGCCAAATTTGTCGGAATTTTGCTCTTTTGAGTAAAATTTCTTGACATTGGAAATTTGGGGCTTTTCATGTATTGATAAAATTCTACTCAGCTAGGTCAAATTGGCTGACATTTATGCAATTTTGGACCTGAAATTTTGGGGATTTGCACAGAATTTGATAAATTTCTGCATTTTTGCCCGTGTAGTGGCTGTTTCTTGTACAAATAGCAGAGATTTATTTCTGGTTGAGAAAGAACAGCTGTGTATTTTGTTGGTTCAGCTTGTGCTTTTGCAGATTAGTGCATTTACTCTTGTGTTCATAATAAAATGGTTGCAACTTCTTCCAGTTCAAACATCAAGAGTTTGATAGAGATCAAACGGTTTGATGGTCATGGCTTTGACCTTTGGAAAGACCGTATGCAGGGCATTTTGTTCCTAAAGGATTGTGAGGATGCTTTGCAGGAAGATAAACCTGCACTAATGTCTAATGCAAATTGGGCCAGAGTAAATTAAAAGGATGTGGCTTACATAAAGATGGGTGTCACTGATGACATTCTGATAGACATTAAGGGTTTAGATACAGGTTACGTAATATGGGAGAAGCTGAAAACTACTTATGAGATCACCACACCTGTCAATCAGGTGCATTTAATGCACAAGTTGGTGAACATGCGACTGGATGAGTCTAAGCTTGCAGCTAAGTACTTGAGTGCATTTAGAGGGATTCTAAATCAGCTCAAAGATGCAAATTTAGACTTTGATGATAAGTTGAGGGCAATCTTTTTTTATCATGGCACTGCCCGACTCTTAGGAAACCTTGGTGGTTTCACTCAACAATAACCCCAACCTCTCATATGATGGGGTGAGGGGTTCTATCTTGAATGAAGAAATTAGACATATGTCTAGTGGAGAAGATAGTAACTTAGCTTTTAATGTAAGAGGCAGGGCTTAAAAGAAAAATGCAAATGCAAGGCACAACAACAGGAGCAAGAGCAAAGGAAAGGAAAAGAGTGGCATTACTTGCTATCACTGTGGTCGGAAGGGCCACAAGAAACCTAATTGCAGAAATAAGAATGTAAGAGATAAAAAGAAGGAAGATAAGACAAATGCATTTGAGGCAATCAAAGGCAAAGAAAAGGCCAATGTGGCCTCTAGTGTGGTCATAGAGGAGCTTTTAGATACAAAGACTGATGTATTATGTGCAGTTGATTATGATATCCTTGTATGTCACATACAGGATATGCAGATTAACAAGGCTGATATGATTGATGCACTCTTATAAGTTGATGATGGTGTCACTTAAACTTGGATTGTAGACTCTGGTGCCTCTTTCCATGTAACTCCTTGCTTGGAGTGTTTCGCTATGTTCAATGTAGGCAGTTATGGAAAGGTATATCTTGGAAATAAACATACTTGCAGCATTGATGGGATTGGCATTGTACACTTGTCTTTAGACAATGGTCAAGAGCTTGTGTTGAAAGATATTAGATATGTGTTTGGCATTAAAAAGAGTTTACTATCTGTTGGTTAGCTTAACTTGCATGGCGACACTGCATTGTTTGGTGGTGGTTTGTGGAAAGTAAAAAAAGGGTTCCATGTTTATTGCAAAAGGAACCAAGAAGGGCACTTTGTATTGTTTGCACTGTAAAGCCTTGAATGGCAAGTTTCTTGCAATTGCTGAAATTTGCAGCCACTTGGAGTTATGGCGTAAGAGATTAGGCCATATGAGCCAAAAAGGACTTGATGTCCTTACCTCTTTGAAGAGGGTTGACCTCTCATAAGTCCAATGTCTTGAACTTAGTGCATTCTGATATATGTAGTATGCCTGTGAAATCGTTGGGTGGTGCTGTATATTTTGTCTCCTTTATTGATGGTTGTTCCAAGAAGATTTTGGTGTACTTATTGAAAAAGAAAAGTGAAGTATTTGCTGCTTTTAAAACTTTTCGTGCATTTGTGACCACTTAGACAAGTAGAAAGTTGAAATGCTCGAGAACTGATAATGAGGGGAGTTTACATCTACTGAATTCAAGTCCTTTTGTGACTTGCATGGTATTAAGAGGGAGCTTACAGCCCCTTACAGCCCCTTATAGCCCTTCTTCAAATGGGGTGGCTGAAAGATATAACAGGACTTTATGTGAAAGAGTGCATTGCATGCTATCCACTCGTAATCTCCCTCATGAATTTTGGGGAGAGGCACTCAAAACCGCGGTTCACATTTGCAATCGCTCTCCAAACAGGTTCTTAAATAATGGCATCCCTAAGGAGGTTTGGTCTGGCAAATCGGCCTCATATGATCATTTACGCATATTTGGTTGTGATGCTTTCGTGCATGTTAGGGATGAGCTGAGGAACAAACTTGACCCAAAATCCACCAAAGGCATTTTCATGGGCTATGGTGATGAGGGTGAATTTGGCTACAGAGTGTGGTTACCTTAGTCCAAGAAAATTATTCGTAGCCGTAATGTCGTGTTTAATGAAGCGAAATTGCTGAAAGGTACTCTAGCCTCTAATGAAGATATAAAAAATGTGAAGTTTCAGAGTTCGCAGCCACCTATGACTTCAAAAAATGAGCCTCATGGTGCTATACCACAAGTTGAAACTGATGATTAGCCGGTTATTTTTGAGCCAAATGATGATGGACAGCAAATAGGAGCACAAGGAGGTCATGGACAGTAAGATAGGCTTGTTGATTATGAAAATGCATGTGCTGGAAATGAAAATAAAGGTGTTGTAGAGCATGAATAGCATGTTGAAAATGGCTTACAGCAGCCAATAAATGCTGAAAATAATATACCTCCAGATGTAAACGCAATTCTTGAAAATGTTGATCATTGGATATGCAGGTCTATACGCGTAAGAAGGCAACCACATAGGTTTGACTCCTCCTTGCATTATGTGATGCTTACAAATGAGAGTGAGCCTCTTACATATAAAGAGGAGTCATGTGAGTTCAGCAGTAAGTGGGAGCTTGCTATGTAGGAAGAGATTAAATCTCTATATGCAAATGATACTTGGGATCTTGTGTCATTGCCCAAGGGAAGGAAGCCACTTCCAAACAAATGGGTATACAAAGTAAAGACAGTTGATGGGAAACCCAAGTACAAGGCAAGATTAGTTACCAAAGGGTATGCACAAAAGGAAGGGATTGACTTCCAAGAGGTCTTTTCACCTGTTGTGAAGATGACCACTCTACGTATGCTTTTTGCTTTCACTGTTGTTTTAGATTTGGAGATGTATCAAATGGATGTAAAAACAGCTTTCTTGCATGGTGACATTGATGAGGAAATCTACATGAAACAATCGGAGAGCTTTGTAGTTCCTGGAAAAGAGCAGATGGTGTGTAAGCTAAAATGCAGCTTGTATGGACTGAAGCAAGCACCATAGCAATGGTACAAAAAGTTTGATACTTTTATGCTATCCCATGAGTTTACACGCAGCCATGCAAATCATTGCTTGTACATGAAAAAAGATACAAATGGCAGCCCCATCATACTTGTTTTGTATGTGGATGATATGTTGCTAGCTGGGAAAAGAAAGACTAGCTTGGATGCTCTCAAAAATCATCTAAAATTAGCTTTCTCAATGAAAGATTTGGGGAATGCAAAGCATATTTTGGGCATGAGGATTTGCAGAGATAGAATGCAGAAATTGTTGTTTTTATCTCAAGAAAAGTACATTGAAAAGGTATTGGACAGATTTAACATGGGTGAAGCTAAGCCTTTTGGGGTACCCTTACCTCCTTATCTTAAGCTTAACAAAGCCAACAGCCCAAAGGATGACATGGAAGCAAATGCTATGAAGGGAGTCCGTTATGCATCAGCTTGTGGCTCTCTTACGTATGCTATGGTTGCTACTCGTCCAGACATTGCTCATGCAGTGGGAGTTGTTAGTAGATTTATGTTAAATCCTAGCAAAACACATTGGGACGCTGTCAAGTGTATTCTTAGATATCTCAAGGGTATACAAAGAAAGTATATTTGCTATGGGCAGGGTGCATGTACTTTGCAGGGTTATTGTGATGTAGACATGGCAGGTGACTTGGACACTCATAGGTCCATCAACGGGTATTTTTTTACAGTTGCTGGTGGGGCTGTTTCTTGGTGTTCCAAGGTTGCAGAACATTGTTGCACTGAGTACCATTGAAGCTGAATACATATCAGCTACTACTGAAGCTTCTAAGGAAGATATATGATAGAGCAGACTTGTAGAGGATCTCGACATGTCTATGGGTACTGCAGTTTTGGGATGTGATAGCCAAAGTGTTGTGTATCTGGCTAAGAATGCCATGTATCATTCACGCACAAAGCATATAGATGTGCGATATCACTTCACCAGATAGATTCTGAAAGATGGTCAAATCACATTGACCAAGATCAAAACACAAGACAACCCTACAGATGTTCTCACTAAAAGCCTAAGCAAAGCTCAGTATGAGCATTGCATACAACTAGTGGGAGTTGGTTAGAGGTTCACATCGGACCTTTAAGTGGTAGATTGTTAGGATAAAGGCCCGGTTTAACCTCCGTGTAAAGTACACGCACATTATTTAGTTGTTTATGCGAATGCATCCTTACGTGCTCTAAGTATATTGCATCATTATATTCAAAGAATGAGATAAAGCCTTGGAAGCATTTGGAGATTATAATTGTAGCACTCAAAAAGCATAGGTTGGTCATCAATGTAAAGAAGAGTGAAATTTTCTTAGAGGAGATTCACTTCTTGGGGCATATAGTATCCAGGGATGGTGTGTGTATGGACCTAATGAAAGTAGAAGCAATATTTCCTCAGTTGAAAAATCTGCATGATATACATCGCATTTTTGGGTTGTATTTATTGTAGGTTTATTTGATACTTTGCAAAGATCGCTTTGCCTATTCATACTTTACAAAAAAATTATGTATCTTATAAATGGGTTGAAAAAGAAATTGCAACTTTTGAAAAGTTGTAACGTGTACTTCAGGTCTAATGTTGATCTTGCTAGATTTCTAGAAAGCTTTTATTGTCCAATGTGATGCATATTGGAGTAGCATTGGTGCAATCCTAATGTAGGAACAACGTGCAATAGCTTATGAAAGCACTGTCTCATAGGATGCAAAAAGAATTTGCAAGTCTATGAGAAAGAGTTGTTGGATCTAATTCACGCTCTTTGTACTTGGAAATACTATTTGGTTGAGACTAATTTCATTGTGTATACAGATTATCAGGGGTTGAGATATTTTCTCACCCAAACAAAATTCTCTAAGAAGCATATGCATCGGGTCTCTTCTTATCCATGTTTCACTTTTAGATAGAGTACATGGAAGGTAAAAATAATGTTGTAGCTGATGCATTGTCTAAGAAACCATAGGTTTTAGCAGCATCCATCGCCCTATTGTCATGAGTTAGATAAGATGAGGACACAATATTCAAAGGTTGAGGACTTTGTCTAAGTGTATGATCAATTATTTGGTTGTTAGCATCATGAGCATTGCACTATCAAAGACAGTTTTCTAATGATGCATGATTGGTTATGTAACACAAAGCAGCTTAGGGCTAAGGGCTGGTTGAGATCCATGCTCCACCATATGCAAGGCATAGAGACATTGATGCTATTCTTAAGGCAATTGAGCATTTCTTTTATTGGTAAGCTTTGAGAGCAATGTTGGTCACTATGCTAGGTCATGTATTATTTGTCAAAAGGTAAAATTTGGCTGTCAAAAGGCACTAGGCTTGTTGTAGCCTTCACTTATTATTACAAATAGATTGTGGTAAAGCATAGCCATGGATTTTATATTTAACCTTCCAAAGACATCTACAAGAAATGATGGGATATGAACTATAATATGTGGGTTTAGCAAGCACGCTCATTTCATTTCTATGAGGAAGAATATGACAATGGATTATATGACAAGAGTATTCGTGTAGAACATCTTCAAGTATCATCATATACCTTTGTCTATTGCTAATGACAAGGATCCACATATGACTAGTCTATTTTTTAGAGGCATATGTGAGAATATGGATGCTATGTTGAAATTTCCGTCTTCTTTTCATCCCCAAAATGATGGTTAGTTGAAAAGGCCAACTCTATTATCTTGGATCTTTTGAAATGTCATATGCCAAAGCATAAGCAAAAATGAAACAATATTTGCCATTTGTTGAGTGTGCCTACTATAATACAATGCATACCTCCACTAGCAAGGTGCCATTTGAGATAATGGAAGTGGAAAAGAAAGTTTTGTCCATTTTACATAAGGACAATGTCTTTGAAGCAAACAATATGTAGTGAATTTGGATGATGCCTACAAGTGCCTTAAGCAAGCTCTCCAAAAGACTCAAGCAAAGCAAAAGAAGGTAGTAGATTGTCATAACACGGCCCTAGAGTTTGCAAAGGGTGATTGGGTTCTTACCAGCCACCTTTAGTCCCATGTGAGAAAATTGAAGGCTTAATACTTGAAATCAACACTTGGAGTTTGAGGAATTGTCAGATATATCAAGAAGCCAACCATCCCAACTAGACTTGGGGTCCATTTTGACCAGCCAAGGGTCAATTGGAGGCCAATCCCCTGTTAGAGTAAGGGACAATTAGATTGAAGGCTTATTGGTCATTTTTGATACCAAGAGACATTGAATGGTGAAACAGATTGGAGCCAAATCTCAATGTACTTCATCCAATTTTAGTAGAAGTTAAAGAAAAACCATAGGGTGCCAATCTTTGAGACCAATCGGGGGTCTACTATCCAACATTGATTGGTAACATTTTTATTTTATGCTCACTGTAATTAGTGCTTAATCAGGTCATTTACCACCCTATCTAAGAAGGCTAGTTTCATCGATTACACTTGTGGACATGTATGTAGTAACAACAAATGCATATGTTGCTCAGATCATTTTTGGTGTTACATGTTTGATTGGTACATGCATGCAAAGTGCTAGGTTTGTTTGGGCATGTGGGACCATGCATAGGTAGTGTTAGATAAAGGCCAAGCCAACAAACAGGCCACAAAAATGATTATTTTCCTTTAAGGTATGCAAATGTGAAATGTGAGCCTTGAAAACATTTAATTTTTCAATAGGCTTAAACATGATAAGGTCACATTAAATGTGCCTTCAAAAATTTTGCTTTTTCAAAGGGCTTAAACTTTTGAGGTCACATTAAATGTGGATTTAAACATTTAATGTTTCAAAGGGCCTAGACATTTTAATGTTATATTAACTATTGGACAACATTTAATGTTTTTATGATGTGGGCAGGACCAAAGGACCGTTCAGATTGAATTTGCTTGTGGAGGACCTAATAAGAATGGAATTTTGTTAGTGTAAATTCAGGATTAGTTTTGTGCTACATCGAACTGTATCTTCCATGTTGGGCTCTTTCTCTCCCATTTGAGTGTGGTTCCAGAACTGTAGCAGCCAGAAGGAAATGCACATTTACTGGTTTATGCTATGAACAACAAGTGGAGAGTGTTTTGCAGCCCTCACCAGGTACTGAACAGCAAGCCAACTACCTATTTAGGCTCAGATTTCCTGCCCTAGGTCTCTAGCCAGCAAGTTGTGGATGGTAGGCAAGAGTCGAGAATTGGCTGTTGTGTGCGTGCTCTGATGGCATTTTAATCATTAATGATTCGACACACCTGAAGTTTGAAGTTATGAGTTTCCTGGCTGTGTAAATCCACTTTCCCAACTGTTTTAACTTACAATAGGTGGGACTATGTTGGCTGTTTACAGTCTGAAACCTGCCTTGCACATTACAGCCCCAGGGCTTTTGGGTGTACTATGTGCAAAACAAGGTATAAAATTAAGTCCATACCTTGAGTTTTTTGTTATAATGCATACAGAAGCTTTGTACATGTGACTCCAGAGTCATCAGAATCTGTAATCTAAACTTGTAATGACCTAATGCAAACGTCATAAAATGGTTACCACGATTTTATAATTCATGTGTCTCCATTTTGATGATTTTGGATGCGTTAGTTGTTAAGGCTTTAAAGATATTTTGTCTGGTCTAGCATGTGTGCAACTCCCTATTCTTGCCTCCACGTGTGCATGAGAAAGTGGTTCAAGGTAGATGAATATTCCGAAGTGGGTTGAAGTCCACTCCATACAATAAAAAACTGGTTCAGCCTAATGGATTGCATAGAGATGCAGCCTCTCTGCTCCAAACAAGTGCTGATTGCTGCCATTTTAGTTCCCCTAGCTGCTTTGATCTGTCTCTGGAGGGCCTATCACCATGCTCTTGAACATTGAGCTGAATGATGATCCTGCAGTCTGTAAAGTGTCCTGCTTCTGTGTTTCCTTTGCTGCTATTTGCTAAACACTATCAATCTAGAAGTTGGTGCTTTTTCGAAAAATCCTTCTCATATTATATGATGTTCCTCCTCTCTTTGTTGGTTCTGTACCCAAAAGTTCCAGAATAGTGTACAAGTATCTTTGATCTGTCTTACCGCCTCAGGAGTTTGACTGAGGCTTTTTTCTATTTAACTCACTACATGCTCAAAGCTTCTACGTCCAACTTACATTTACATGTCATTAAGTAAGATTGTAACAATAACCGTTGATTGTTGGGTTGTTTCAGGTCCGCATTATAGTCAATACAGGCGTTGGAGTACTGGAATCTGTTACCACTTTGGACAAACTGTTTTACCATAAGATGGCTGGGCGAGGCGAATATGCTAACCTGATGAACAAGGAAGAGAATGTGGATTTTCATTTACTGTTAGACAAAGTCAAAGGTGCCAAATTCACCAAAGGGAAGTCGATGAGGGGTGATATTCCCACATACTCTGTACGATTCCTTGACGATGAGGACAAGGCAGCTGCCCTCTTCCTTGTCATGTGGAAACCTGGCACAGATGGTGAGTATGACCCCGGGCAGGTAGAGGCTTTTGAAGCCTTGCTTGCTAAGTACAGTGACACCCTGTCTTTTAAGAGCTAAGAGAAACTAATTTGTGCGATTGTTGTGCCTCGGCTTCAGATTTCCCTGCTGTGGTATCATTTTTTCAGTTTTCCTGCTTTGGCGTAATTATGCATTATGTTCAGCTGAAGTGAGTGCCCACTTGATATGGCATGCGGTTGCTGGTGTGAACTTCTTTCGTATATAAAAGCCTATGTGTTCGTAGATTCGGTTGAGGATTCCATCTGATGCTATGCTCTGAAAGAAAGCTCAGAACAACACTCTCCTTCTCGCATACCGAACAAGCGAAAGAGCAATCACTTCTGATGCGGGATAAAAGTGTGTAAGAGAAACTTGGACGCCACTCGAGGTGCATCAGGGCAGTCACGTACGGCCGCGTCCCCCGTTCCTTGAAAAACAGAAGGTGAAGAGGGCACTGCCTCCCACTACAGAATCGCTGAGCCACTGCAATCCAGCCCATCTGCCCTGCTCATCATCATAAACCTTTGCTCTATTCCAACTTCCATCTACATTGGAGAACCTGCATGTCATTGATTGATGATGGACAGCCAATCACCACTTTCAGCAATCTCTGACAACACTTCTAACTACACAACCATGCAATCTGTTGACGTGGATCCGCGTCTATTGACCATCGTACGAACGACAAGCTTGACGTTGCAAACCATGCTTACAATACTGACAGTCCTTGGGCGAGCTCTAGATATATGCGTTCAAAATGCATATATCTCATCCCAAGACGAAGAAAGCGAAAATGACGAAGCCCCTCTTTTACAACTCGGCGTTGCATAACGTCGTCCCCTTGATCAACCACTTGTGTCGTGGTATGTGAAGCCCATATCATCATCAATCGATTGGTGGAACATGCAAATGACGTGCAATTTAGGGAGGTTTTTCATCTTCCAATTGAATTGTTTGATCTTGTTTGCAATGACTTGTGCAAAGGATTCCAGTGCATTTACAAAATGTGCCTAGCAGAAAGAATATTCTCAGTAGAGCAAAAAGTGGCCATCGCTATTTGTCATATGAAAGTGATGCATAGATGTCTTTGATGATTTTGGTTGTGGACACTACAATTTTCAAAATTGTTAGCAACTTCGTATGTTCTTTGGGAAAACATAGAAGGTAATTATTGCAGTGGCCTCAAACAAAGTCCAAGCTCATTGACATGAAGGAGGGGTTTTAAGCTCTCCATTCATTTTCCAACTGGTATGGGGCCATTGATGCAACTTGCTTGATGGACTTACCTCCCCTTGAGAATGGTGCTTATTGGTGCAATCACTTTGGATATTATAGCATGATTATCCAGGGAATTATGAATGTAGGTATGCATTTTCTCAATGTGAACATTGGGTGGCTAGGCTCTACTCACGAAACTAGGGTGCTAAGGAACTCCACCTTTAAGCTTTACCATGGCGAAAGATTGATAGGCACTCCATTTGAATTTAGGAATGTACAAATCGAGGAATGCATTGCTAGCAACGGTGGATATCTTCTTCTCCCATGAACACTTGTTTGACAGGACAAGCTCACTAATGATTTTAGGCACAACTACAACTACATATAGTCCCTCACAAGGATCATGGTGGAACATGCTTTTGGTAGGCTCAAGCAATTTTGATTTTACCTAGGCAAAACCATTCAAAACCTTAACTTGCATTCCTTGCCTAAGATTGTAAATGCATGTTGCATCCTTCACAATATATTGATAAACTATGATGAGGAGGAAGTGGAAGGTAATGAGCACGTGGATTTGCATGATCCACTACAATCCCCATCTCTACTTTGATTGGGATGATGACATATTCATGGCTAGTCATTCCAGGGAGGATGACCTGATTAGAAACAACCTCTTGGATCATGTTAACATAACGAGGAATGACTATGATTTGTAGGAGTTTTGTTGGCATGTGTGCATGCATTCGCTTGCACATAGATAATTTGTCGACAACATGTTTTCACACTGTTTGTAGTCCCCTTTTGCCTCACAATTATAAATGTTTTTCATTTCCAATGTGACCAATGTGAGCACTACATTTTTTTTAAATGCCCAATAACAATTAATTTGAATTCTTATGTCTTGCTCTCTTTCTACACAACATTGACTATCACTTGTTTTCTCTAAACAAGTATACCATTGCTTACCATTCCATTGTGAAAAGTCCACCCAATGAAGAAGCATAACTTGCAGCTCTTGGAATGATGCACCTCATTCTTAAACAAAGGCAATATGGACACAGGAGCCTTGTAATCCTCCATCTTGAACAATAGCCCCTTAGTGATACACTATCAATAGCTATAAGTTCATATAGCAAGGTTCCAAGAACACTATCCTTGTTTTAAGAATTAAAGAAACGTTTGATTCCACATCCCATAAGAGAAAAGTGTCATTTCTAACCATTGTAGGAACCAGCAATTGAGAAGCGAAATATGACAATGAAATATTGATTCCGCACTTGCTTTATGTAGGAATCACAAGTGGAGTAACATGGTTCATTGGGCTATGGCATACCTAGGTCTAAGGGAGTGATGTGCATGTGATTTGTCTATGTCGAACCACCTTAGGCCTATATTTGTACCCAATAGAAATATATACTTACGAAAGGAGCCATGTAAGACAAATTCCCAAGACAGATCACAAGTTCCTTCTTTATTACATGACCTCAAACTACTAAATAATTTCATGTTTGTACAAAATAAGGAAGTTGTTAAGCCAATTTTAAAGGCCTATGCATTACATTTGAAGAAGTGTCAAACAACACATTTTTAGTTAACCTTTAGCTTGTTCAATGCTTTGTTCTTATTCAAAAACCATGTACAACCAACCAAGTAACACGAGACATCAGAAAATTGATAACTAATGATCGAGTGCCCTCTTTGTTGTCATAGGGGTTTCAAGGTCTCGATTGTATATACTACCTCATCTTTCTTGTGCTTGATTGTAACCTTTTACAATGGTAGGCTACACTTTATTGCTAGATTCTATATATGCAAATGCCCGTTGAAAGGGAATACTCACCATGGAAATTTGAAGAGCATCTGGACAACCTTGTCTAATTGACAACTTGAGTTTAAAGCCTTTAGTTAAATAACCATTGATGAAGATATTTACACTTCCATTTGTGAATGAGGTGGTCATCTTCCACAAGATTGAAACTAGTACGAAATCCAATGTTACAATGTTCATATGCTTTGTTGAAATCCATGTTGATCAAGACAAATTCCTTTATATTTAGAGAATGATCAAGGATACTCTTCAATTTTATCAATTGATAATGGGCTCACCCACCATCTATGAAACAAAATTTAAATTCATGATTGAAGAATCTTAGGTGAGATGACTATAGTTGTAAGGGCCAAATATTTGTACATCCCTTTATTAGACATTTTTAGCATGGTGAGTGGCTTCTATTCCCTTGTTTTGTCTATATCATAACTTGAAATAAGATGAATCAAGCCCTCATTGACATCCCTCAAAGTACTCCTAACATTCTACAACAATCAATTTGAATATTAGCGCTCCTTCACTAGATGGCTTGAAGGAACTCCACTAGGAATCTATCTACTCTTAATGATTTAGCCTTCTTCACAAATTTGAGATCATAGTAATGTTCTCCTTAGTCAAAAGTCCTATAAAAAATAGGACTAGGTATCTAAATGGAACTTTTCATTATAGAGCAAATAGAAAATTTATAGTTTGTTCCTACCATTCATGACCAACCAACACATCAATAGCTATAATCATCCACACAAGATGTCTTCTACATACCACACACTACTCACCACTTGCTAATATCATCCCCAACGTTGTGAATATGCATTTTCTAAAGTTTGGCCTGTAATGCTATAAAGTAGAAATGGTTATGAGCATCACCTTTAACATCCTTGAATGCTTTTAATTGCAGCTTTGCACACAACTTTTAATGTTCTTTATTTATAAGCATGTGGACAATGTGTAACAAGATAAAAGGTAAAGTTTTGCCTTCCAAATTTTGATCAAACTAGGGTCTACTAAAAGGTCTAAAAAATTGCAAATCCCTCCAAGAAGCTATCCTGTTGAAGGAAAGACCTTTGATTCCAAAGGGGACAGACAAAATTCAACAAAATGTGGAATCTCACACCTAGTATGATCCTATTATAGCCATTTAAGGTCACGTACATTTTGTCCAAGTGGATAGTTGTCCAAGTATAACCTTGTTGCCAATTATGCTAAATAAAATGAGAGCTATTGCCCTTAAGGGTTGGTGTAGGTAATAACTTGGGGCATTGCCCACAAGGACGTGTATAAGTGTTCCCTTTAAGGGATGCCAATGAAACCAACAGGAAAGGGAAAAGATTATTGCATACTAGCCAACCATTCTACATACACATATGGGGCAATACCATCTTACTTGAGCATATAAATATCCTCTACAATGGTTATCCATTTTGAGGGTTAAGTTTTTTAATGGTTCCTCTCCTTGTAAATGGTTGGCCTCAAGCATGAGTTAACATGAGCTAGTCTACACAATCGAGACCTTGTAACATACACCCACATACATGCCATGTGACAACTATGGGGGCACCTAGCAATCATAACTTGCATGCAAATTTCTTTTTCATAATCATAACAATTGTACATTTATGCAAATGCAATGCTAACCTTATGGCACTTAATAGTGTCATGTTAGATATCATCATGCCTAGAAAAAAGCCGTATTCAATCCAACATAGTTCTTTGCAATGCATTGTATACACATGCATAATTTACTTCCTTGATTTACTATACTCATATGCACGTAAAATTATTTTAAAAAACACATTATGCAAGGATTGTTGTACGTGTGCATTAAGAAGTTAAGATTCTCCTTCCCACATGTTTGGCCAGGGAGAAAGCCCTCCATGTGAGACTATAATGCACAACAATAGCAAGCAGTACATAAACTCTATGTACATTAATGTGACATGTCTATTACACAAACATAATGGTATAAAATTTGGATGGTTCAAATAGATAGATATTTTGTGTACTTCAATTGTATAATCCACACAAGTTAGGCATTCACAACACTCAAAAGTTTATTAAGTTGTTGAGAAATTGGAATTTTTTTTTGTTTTTCAAAGATAAAACACAAGTATGTTCTGTAGCAAATCTTTTTTCCTTCAAATCTAGTTCATTATTGGCATAAAACCTCAGAGAAGACGTGCAACACAAAATACTACCAATATGCCCATACATGCAAGGAGGGCAAAGAAATGTACTAAGTATAAGATGTCAAGTAAGCACATCTCCACTCTTGCTTCAAATGAAGCAAGCATACTACAAACCCTTTATTAAGGTTAATTAATGGACTATGCATGACTCAATCCAAATGTCAACGAGCAACAATTGATTGGCATGCATCCATGAACATTTTTTCATTCATATTGTGTATGTAGTCATATGCATACATGTATCCAATGGCAACATGCAATATCTATTCCAACATCTCGACATTAGCTAAATTTGATTCATCTCCATTTTCTAGAACTCTAGACAGCAATCCAACAATAGTGTATATATCCCGTGCCTTGCTTCATCTAAGGCTTCCTTGCAACTAGACTTGGCTCTCAATGCTCTTTTCCCAAAGTCAAGGGCTATCTCCTAAACTACATTGAAAAAAGATTATTCCTTACATGTGATATTGACACTTCTACTTGAAGATGCCATGCTTCCTTCGATTCAAACAAACGCTTGCTTATCATTTAGCCATTTGAATGTTACCAAAACTATAGCAATGAGAAATTAGTGTGGTGAAGATTTTAGAACTACAATTACTTTGCAAAAAATAACACTTGAACTAGAAGATTAGACTCCAACACCTTATAACGTTGACAATTAGAATGAATGTATGGCTTTCAAATTCAAGGCCAAGGTATGGGGGAAGATGAAAATGCCCACAATATTGACAAATGAATAAGCAAAACAATATCAACTCAAACAACACATAGTATCACATGGGAAGTACATAATGGAGTCTTAAAATAAGAAATTGAGTGCTTATTAAGCTCTTTTCAAAATCTATATGCAAGCCAATTGATAGATTGGGCGACCTCTACAATGGATTTAGCAATGACATTGGTGACTTCTAATGTGATCTTCAAAAGACCCCTTTTGAAGCTTGTCGCATCCATGCTCCACCACCTCTAGCCACTTATCCCACCCTTGCTCTACCGTCTCCATCCGACACATAATGTCAGAAGTTGCATCTTTGAGTCCAACATCAATTTCTTGGAGCCTTTTGCATCCGCACTTTGGTACTCCAATTGCTTATGTGTTCAAAGATGGTCCTATTGAGTTGGGCTTGTCCCTAATGTTAGATATGCTCAATGCCCCACCCTCGTAAGGTGCCACCAATGATCCATGGTTCTCTAGGTTGTAAGGCCCCATTGTGAGGAGAAGCCATGTATGAGCACAAACATTGGGGGTGGATCCTCACTTGTATGTAAGATGAGCTCTATGTGATCGGATAGCAAAAAGATAAACTTTATGGATCTAGCCTTTGGATTAGATAGAGTTATGCTAGTAGCAACTTGAGGCACAATGCATTGAATTGTGGGATGTGAGAGTTATCAAGGACCCCTATTTTAGGGTCTAGAGGCAATGCCCCCATCCCAACAGTAAAGGGAATATTCCCTAGCTAACTAGGGAAGGTTCATAATATGGTCAAACATGCCGACTAACTACCTTCCCGAGCTATAAAAGGAAAACCCCTCTAAGCCATCGTAAATATATCTTTCACCCAATGAGAGTTCTTCCAACTATCCTTAAGCTCTTCGCCTATCATCTATTTGGATCACCATCTAAGCTTCACAATGGATGCGCATGGGTGAACAGAGCCATCTTTGTTATCAGTTCATTTGAAATTAAATCAATATGTGTTTTTCTCATATTTGTTATTTGTTCGCTACTCCTTGCTCACATTCCGCCTGTTATTGTGCCATGTAATGTTTACATAGTATCAAAGTCCGGGGGGGCTGTGAGGAGTGAAGAGTATGCGAGAGGCAAGGGCTTCAACAATGAAGAAGAGAAATGTCATGTGTTGCATCAAGTGGTGATGTTGGTGCATTAGGTGGTGCTACTACTATATTGACAACTCAAACATAGAGGATTTTTCCACCAACATTTAATGAAGGCAAGTTAAATGGTATATGCTATCTTATGTGGAAGTGTAAAATTACAATTATCCTTGATTATTATGAGCTTCTAGAGACAGTGTTGGGGACTAACCTAGAACCACAACCCACCCCCGGCCCATCAAATTCAAGTGTTATGATTCCACTAAATGTAGATCTTCTATGAGCTTGGAAACAAAAGAATCTAGATCCATTGTGTGCCTTAGTTACAAGTTGTTCTGACGATGTTTTGACCTTAATTCACCATCTCTTGGAACATATTGAGGAGGCAATATGAAACGCAAAATCAAACAAGAATTCAAAACTTGGGGAATCAACTAGTAGCAAAGAAGTTTACTAAAGAAGAGATAGCTAAAGCATTCATCACTCAGATCAAAAATCTGTGCGACCAAATGGCTAGTGTTGGGATACAAAAGACTAGTGATGAGCTAGCTCAGAGGTGTCTTCAAATTTATCCACCAAAGTTTGATGGATTGGTAACTACCCTAAACACTCACGTGAGACCCCAAGCTTTGATGTTTGAGGAAGTTTGTACGCTACTAATGGAGAATTAGTTAAGGCTGAAAGCTTGAGAAGGTTGCAATAGTGGAGATCTTGCATTCTCCGCAAATGTGGAAGGCAAAGATGGTTCCTCAACCAACAGTGACAAAAAGAAGAAGGGTGGTAAGAAAAAGTTTCTATGAGAGTGCTTCTACTACAAGAATAAAGGACATGCAATTGCAAATTGTCCTATCAAGAAGGAAGTTGAAAACAATGCCAGTGTGAAGACTAAAGGAAATGAGATAGCCAATATGGCTGAAGCAAAGTTGGAGTTATTCGTGGTGACCATTGAGGAAGTGTGTCTCTCAGCACAAGTAATATCTACCACTGACTCATGGGTATTGGATAGCGGCACCTCCAGCCAACAAGAAAGGTCTATATAGTTCTATGAAGCCTCTACAAGAATCCATCATTGTGACGGTTGGGAATGATGCAAAATGCCCTTCTGAGGGCACATGTCCTATTTTCTTTGTTACAACAAATGGTGAACTAAAAAATATTTCAAATGTGTTGTATGTTCCAGAGATTAAAAGAAATTTGCTATATCAGTTGCTTATATAATTAACCTTGGACATGAGGTGAGGTTCACTAAGACATGTGCAAAAATCATTGACAATGTTGGTAAAGTTGTTGGCAAAGGAGAAAGCATAAATAACCTATATGAGCTAAATGCTCTTACAGCCACTACTAGTGTGGGCATAAGTAAACTTTGGCATAAAAGATTTGGTCCCATGGTTTCTGTAGTGTTTAAGGAGATGCATAAACAAGGTATGGTTGCTCACCTACCTAGTTGTACCTAAAATATAGAAATTATGTGAAGCTTGTATGATGGGCAAGTAACAGAGAAAGGCATTTCCACAAGAAAGCAAGAATAAAGTGAAGGCTTCTCTAGAGTTGGTACATGTTGACTTGTGCGATTAAATACCTACAAAAGATTTGGGAGGATCTTCTTATTTTAGATTGATTGTCAATGACTACAATAGGAAGATGTAGGTGTACTTTCTTCATGATAAGGCTCAAGCTTTTGGTAAGTTTAAAGCATGGCTAAAACATATTGAGAATGAAACAAGGCAAAGTGTAAAGAAGTTTAAAATAGATGGTGGTGGTGAGTTCAACTCAAAGGAATTTGAAGACTTTTGCAAGAGCAAAGGGATTAAGCGTCAATTGACAATGCCTCTCATATGCCTCAACGGGATGCTATTGTTAAATGCCAAAATCACACCATTGTGAAAATGGCAAGGTGCATGCTTAAGGGCAAGGAATTGCCTAACTAGTTTTGGGCAGAAGTTATTAATACTACAGTCTACATTCTCAATTGGAGTTACACAAAGCCTCTTAAGGGAAAAACTCCTCGTGAAGCCTTTTCTGGTAAGAAACCATCTATCTCACATTTTAGAACTTTAGAACAAAAGGCTTACAAATTGTATAACCAAGAGGTAAAGAAGATCATAGTGAGCTGTGATGTGGTATTCAAGGAGCAACCACATACCGTGGAGGAGGAGAATATAAGCTCTTCCACTTTATCATCCAACAAATAAGTAATCCACTATGAAGCTATCCCAAGAGATGTCCCCATCCTCGAGGATGAGGAAGCATCATCTTCAAATGATGAAGAAAAATTTCACCAACCTATAATCATGCCACCGGAAAAGCCATTGCCACGATGGGTGAAGTAGCTTTATGATCGCAATAATTCTATGCCTATCACAATAATTGAGGAAAAAGCCGATGGACTAAGGAGGTGTCTGAGAATAAATGAGCAAATAAAGGATTCTACTCACATGGTTAATATGGCCTTGATGGTGGCTGAGATTATGAGAGAAGTAAAGGAGCCAACAGACTTGGAAGAAGCACTTGCCGATCTAGCATGCAAAGTAGCTATGCAAGCTGAGTATGGCAACATAATGAAGAATGATTATTGGGAGCTAGTGGATCAACCAAAAAAAATAAAGTTTATTGCACCAAGTGGCTCTAGAAGGTAAAGTACAAGATTGATTTGGAAGCTTAGAAAAGTCCAAAGCCATATTATTTGCACATGGATTTTCATAGGTTAAAGGATTTGATTTTCAAGAATCATTTGCTCCAACTATCAAAATGACCACTATTCGCATAGTACTTGCAGTGGAGCTGCTCATAAGAAGTGACCAATTTACCAAATGGATGTAAAATCGGAATTCTTGAATGGTGACCTCAAGGAGGAGGTGTATGTTACTCAACCACTAGGGTTTGAGGCCCCCCATTCAAAAAATAAAGTTTATAAGCTAAAGAAGGCATTGTATGGGCTAAAACAAATCCTTAGAGCATAGTACTAGCAGATAGATAAAAAAAAATTAGGCTTGAAGTTCAAAATATGTGCCTAAGATGTGAACTTATATATTTATAGGGATGGTGAAAAGTTTGTAGTGATTGTCCTATATGTGGATGACCTTGTTACAAGTGACTATGAAGATATGATCCATCAAACTCGAAAGGCTTTGAGCTTTGAGTTTGAAATGATAGACTTCGGCTTGCTGCACTATTCTTTGGGGATTGAAGTCTAGCCTGGCAAAATCCTCATCTCTCAAAAGAAGTATGCATGGGAGATCTTATAAGTATTTGCATGACTAAGTGTAAGGAGATAGCTACACCTATAGAGGTCAATGTGAAGTTATCCATTGAGGATACATCAACAGTTAGCAGACATTAGGAGGTATAGGAGGTTGGTTGGTAGTTTCATCTACTTGTGTAACACCATAGCAGGTTCTCAAACAAGCCCTCAAAAAGTCATTAGAGAGTTGGGATGTGGGTACTCATATACTTGAAGGAAACTCTTGACTATTGATGGGATCTCACTCTCGACCACCAAGACTCACGGACTGCTTATTATTTCAAGTATTTCAAGCTAAGCACTAATGGCTACCTCTCACATAGCCGACGTGCTATCCCTCTCTACGAGTGTAGTGAGTTTACCTCGATGCCCGATTAAGTACCCATCTCTCTCGTACACACTGGTAGCTCCACAATTTGTGATGTGAGCTCAAGCAACTTCAATCCCTCTCCTTCAAGCTCCATCCTCCATAGCCATGAGCGAGACAAGAGAAGAGAAGAGAAGAGAAGAGAAGAGAAGAGAAGAGAAGAGAAGAGAAGAGAAGAGAATAAGAAGAGAGGAGATGATGGAGAGCTTCTTCTCCAAGATCCCTCACCCTCACACACTCACTCCCTCACACTCTCACACCCTCTCTCAAGCATACACAAGCAAGCAACAAGAAGAAGAAGAAGAAGAAGAAAAAGAAAAAGAGCTTTTGCCACACACCAAAGAATGAGCTTCTCATTCACTTTTTGAGTTTATATACAAAACCCTTATCCCTTTTGGGCAGTCATCCCCTTTTTTACATGGACAGTCATCTTCTTAGCTTCCTTTCTATCTCCCATCTACCCTTATAATTTGCACAAGAGGAAGCCTTGCGCTCTTTTACAAGGATTTTGGCTACTCCTTTACATTCAAAGGTGTGCCTTCTCTTTTTTAGCACTTTTTGGGCTCCAGTGGAACTGTACCTTGGACTTCTTGTGGCCATGCCTACACTTTTGGGCTCTTCCAAGTCAAATTTCCTTCTAGGCTGCCTCTTTCAACTCTCGATTTGTGCTTTTTCACTTTTTCCTCTATTTCTTGTGCTACTAAGGTTAGCATTAACCCCCTCCTAGCCATGCTGGTCCCATGGCACTGATGGGTAGTAGCTGGAAGGTGGGTTGGGGTAGCTAGATGGCTTTTTGAGTTTGTATACAAGCCCTTGCTGAGGATGGTGTTGGATGGATTTATCCTTTGAAATTGAAGATGGTGTTGGACGCTGACACTAATGGTGGGTGGATCTGTCCTTTGAAATTGAAGATGGTGTTGGGGATGGATCCTTCTTGGAAAATGGTGGATGGACGGATCTATCCTTGAAATTGAAGATGGTGTTGGATGGATCCCTCCCTGATGTTGACTATGGGTGGATCTGTCCTTTGAAATTGAAGATGGTGTTGGACGAATCCTTCTTGGAGAATGGCGAATGGATGGATCTGTCCTTGAAATTGAAGATGGCGTTGGATGACGCTGACGGTGGGTGGATCTATCCTTTGAAATTGAAGATGGTGTTGGACAGATCCCTGTTTGTGTCCTTCGAGGTCGATACGATGCGATCTTAACCTACAAGACAAAGTTGTGCACTTCCTAAGGTGTGTATCTACATCTCCGTGTAGTGCATGGTGTAGGTGCCAGTGGAACTGGGAGTTGGGTCGAGCCTGCAGTGTTGTCCCACACTTGAGGACCTAGTTCATGCATCGTTGTAGGTGCGGTGCACGAGTTAGGGAGGACAGGTCTGGAAGTTCTACCCTTGAGGTGCCCTAAGTGTGAAGTGGGGGATGGGGCTAGGTAAAAAATCCTAGGTGCGATGATTATGGCACTCGAATGACTTCAAGGACTTGGTCTTTTCCTTTTCTTTCTTTTTCTTCTTCTTTTCTTTTCTTTTATTTTTTTCCTTTTTTTGAAAATTTTGATAAGCACAATCAACATCATAGATATAGGGGTGCTCTTAAGCTGTACCCTAGTCCTCTTCTGAATGATGCATTACAAGGTGGCCTAAGGGATTTGCTCAAAAAGGCACGGCTTTGCATGTAGCTCTTGAGATTAGCCATGATGTTTAAAGGTGTGGTTAACAAAAAGGGGTGTCCACACCTTGTAAACCGGCTATCGTTCATGTCTTCATCGAGTAGCTTTGTACAAGAAGAGGGTAACAACGTAGCCCTCATCATTAGTCAGCGGACCATGGCACAACTATCTATTCCTAGGTTGAGATCAAAAAAGAGTGAAGGGAGGTGGGCCTCCTCAGTGCGGCGGCTAGCTTTTGCTTTAGTAGAAACCTAATAGTCCTAAGATAATTACAAGTTGTGATGAAAGGGGGTTTGGACAAGATGAGAAATCCTCGAGGAAGAGCATGATTAACGGACAGATGTCTCCTACCTTGAAGGTTAGGCACTCCTTGAGATTCCCTACATTGGCATTGTAGAACTTGGGAAAGTCATATCTACCATGCTCCTCCCTATTGTAATCCACTCCATGCCTGCAAGAGTAGGGCATGTAGATAGGATCATTCCTTTCTTCAGGGAGGGTGCTACAGAATGTCATCCATGCATCAAGGTTTGTATCCCAAATCCTTCTCCACCGCTTGGGCTGTGCTTTGTAGCCTTGGACCGTCTTGGGAATCTGGTACACCTTGTCATGCTACCAATAGTCTAGGACCTCCCACCTCCATCGAGTGATAATTATGCTCCGCTCCTCGACCCATCGATTCGTCAAGTTGTTGGCCATTTGAATTATGTTTTCCACTACTTCCTCTAGTAGGAGAGTCCATGGCTGGTGGGTAGAGGAATGATAGCTCGAAGGGTTAGGTTTGGAGTTCTCCTTGCTCCTAAATACTCAGTTCCTAGGGCCAGTTGACAGGATAGCAATCCTCTCATTGTGGGATGGACTCTCCAGAAAACTGTTGGGGTTGTGCTCTAGCTCTCTGTTGCGCTTGCTCCACCACTTACCATCTTCTTCTCTTAGCTGCAATGATGCGCTCAAGTACTTGGCTACCTTTTGGATCTTCCTGAGGCACCTCTGGTAGTGGTGAGCTAAGATCTCGGGCATGTTGCTCTTCTTATATCTCCTGGCCCTTCCTCTAGCGGTTACTCTTGTGGGGTCAAAGCTGGGGATGGATGCAGCTACTCTTACTCTTCAAAATCTAGCTTCTTCAGCTCATCGATGGAGAGTTTGGCTTGCCTTAAATACTGGCATTGTTTTTTTCTCGTTAGGCCGGTGCCAATTAGAAGAGCATGCTCTTCCAGGCCGTACTTTAGGGCTCTGGTGGTCATCACTAACTTCCTTCTCATCCTCTCCACAAATCTGAACTTGCTTCTGCGACTTCGGTTCTGACCTGTGCCAACACCCACTCACATTTTGCTATGGCCAAGTGCTCGGCAAGTCCTCACACCCATTCGAAGTTGTGCTCTTCCCAATGTTTGGCTCTCTCTTCCAATTCCTCCTTGCCCTTTTCCATGCTTTGAGACAGCATCATTACCACCAACTGTTGTTCATTCCATACTTCCAGCAAGTGTGTTTTTTCCTTGTTTTGGCAGTTCACGGCAATCTTCTAGGCTTGTTGCGCCACGGTGAGTTGCAAGGCTAAGCACATTGACTCCTACCCCTGTGTCCATGATTCCTTTTCATGTGGCATCTCCTAATGTTAGGACCGGTAGGAATGCATGCATCTTTGTGCCCTCCCAAAAAGCATTCACGTGTAATGACTTGGGCATTGAGTATGGCATTAGATTGGGTATCTGAGTTACCACATCATGATCATGTAGGCTAGCTGCCCTGCTCCATTGGTCCTTCAACCCACTGCTTCAACCCTTGCCACAGTGTTGGGTAGCACGCCTAAGCAGATCTCCCAAAGGCAAAGTCACAGGGGTTGTCACTAACGTAGCGAGGACATTATCAGCTACTTACGTCTCTCCCAATTTAGCACTCCTTGTCCATTGATCTTGGCTAGTTTGTTGGCTCATAGTATCTAAGCTTCGTCTTTGCGGTACCACATGTGGTACTGATACGTCTCTTGATTTTACCCTTGTAGGTGAAACCGGTGTGCTCATGCTAGAGAGCTCATCAATTTCATCCTCTAGGATGGGCTCAACATCTTTCAAGTTTTCTTGGGCCTCTTTCACCCACTCCTTGACCTTCTCTATGGCTTCGAGCTAGCATTTTGGATTGGGGTACTCCCCTACCTTCCCACTCCCCTTCTCTATCGTCTTTAGAGTAGATGTCGCTGCTTCTACGTTTGGTGACTTTCTTTCCTATGGGCAGTGCCGTAGCACTCTCCGTTTTAAGCGTGACCTTGGCCTCCATCCTCTTCTTCCTTCGCCTACTATGACTCTTTTTCCCTATCGAGGCTGCATCTAGGCAGTGATATGCCGGCCTGCTTCATCTATGCATGAGTCATGATGTGTAACAAAATAGGTGTGTCCTCTCCATCAAATGTCTCAACTCCAAACAGCCTCGATGGTATTGTGACGGCTCATTCACCGAAACTAGAGGGTATTGGGGCCAAAGGCGCCTCCGCCTAGCCATTTGTGTATCACTACACTGACATACATACGCCTACACACTGCAGGAGATGGGTTCCCATCACCATCACTTTATTCTTTATTATTTTAGTGACAAATGAATAAAGGGAAGGCTGGTCACACATTGTGACTATTGGAGCTCCCACATTGCGAGTCTCTCTCTCTCTCTTGCTCTTACTCTCCCACCATAGCTCTCACATCGATCCTTCTCACCTTTCAACCGGTATCAAAGCATGGTTGCTTGAGCATTTGAGCTTGGTCCATGACTCCTTCAACATTCATTTGAATCCCCACACCATTGGTTCTCACTCTTGGCAGCCATATCCAACTCCTTCGAGCTTCAATCACTCCCCAACTTCCCAAGCGCCTACCTGGCCTAATTGGGCACCCTCAAGGCATTCCTTCAAATATATTGAAGCATCCCTTTGAGTGCTTATTTCAATTTGTAGAGTACAACATGAAGGGGCATCCATAGCTCCAACCATTGGAACTCCCCCATTTCATATCTTGACTCTTGCGCTTGTTTAGGCTTGATAAGGCTTTGTGTAGGCCTTCTTTAGGCCCTACTTGAGTCCCCCCTTCCACCCCATTAATGCCACATGGACCAACAGCATATCCAGCAACATCAACCCTATTTGGGCTACCTTGAACCTGCAAAAATTAGTTTTTTACTTCGGCCCTCCCTTGGCACTCGTTGGCAACCTGAAACACTTCATTTGGCACTTGGAAACACCTCCTTGATGCTCGGCATTGGTAGTTATCATTGGCATTGATTTGTGGACTAATTTACATTAGTCCAGGATAGTTTTTCACAATCTATAGGCAGCCACAAATAGTGTTACATCAGCACTTTATGTTTATGCAAGGTTGGCATTGACATTTGATGCTCAGTTGGTCCCCGAATGTTAGGGGAATGTATGCCTATTGATTGGCCATCATTTGGTGGAGCTAATTTAGTGGCCTGAAATACTCAGCTTTACACAATAAATCACTATTGTACACTCTAGGGCTGAAGCTTATTCAGTCACTTTATGCTTTGCCTATTGGTCACAGGTGCTTCCTATTGGTCACTTTATGCTTTGCCTATTGGTCATGGGTGTTTCATATGAATATTGGGATGCAAATGAAGGTTGGCAAATGCTTTGGATGGTTTCGGAATGTATTTTGAGCCGTGTTTGAGCTACGTATTGGTTGGCATTTACTTGACATTGGTCTAGATTGGCATCCTTTGTGACAGAGGTTATACCTATGGTCTATGTATGACCCGTTGGTACATGCTTGATGCTTATGTTACCTACACATGCTAGTTATATTGTTTGGACTTGAATGCTACTGGAGCTTTGTTTGGGCTTGACTTTGGACATTATAGAGCTTATTTTGGTCTTTCTTTAGCTCATCAAAGATTGATTGGGATTTTATTCATGACATTGGATACTTGATTGCTCATATGCTCAAAATTCTTACTGATATATGATCTTGGATACTCCATCACTCCTACTCTTACATGCTTTGTTTGAGCTTATTTGCTTGACACTTACGGATTTTGTGCTAGTGGGAGTGTTTTCGTACGCTTACCAGACATTGAGTAGTGCGGGTTATGCATATTGAGCTTTTGCATCTTTAAGACCGAGATCTCCTTATGGATGATGTATGGTTGATATGCCTTGGTGTGTGTAGATGAACTTGGGCTGATTTGGTTTTGTATTCAAAAAGCAGACACCGAGGTCTTGGCAGTGGTATGTACATTTTCCCTATTGATTGGGGGGTGTACCGACTTTACTGACGGACTTTGTTTGACATGATGTGTAACGAGATAGGCAGTGATATGCCGGCATGCTTCATCTATGCATGAGTCATGATGTGTAACGAGATAGGTGTGTCCTCTCCATCAAATGTCTCATTCGCTGAACTAGAGGGTGTTGGGGGAAAAGGCACCTCCACCTAGCCACCTGTGTATTACTACACTGACATACATGCGCCTGCACACTGCAGGCGATGGGTTCCCATCACCGTCACTTTATTCTTTATTATTTTAGTGACAAATGAATAAAGGGAAGGCTGATCACACATTGTGACTATTGGAGCTCCCACATTGCGAGTCTCTCTCTCTCTCTCTCTCTCTTGCTCTTCCTCTCCCACCATAGCTCTCCCGTCCAAGCTTCGATCATTCTCACCTTTCAACTGGTATCAAAGCATGGTTGCTTGAGCATTTGAGCCTGTCCATGACTCCTTCAACATTCATTCGAATCCCTACACCATTGGTTCTCACTCTTGGCAGCCATATCCAACTCCTTCAAGCTCCGATCACTCCCCAACTTCCTAAGCACCTACCTAGCCCAATTGGGCACCCTCAAGGCATTCCTCCAAATGTATTGAAGCATTATTTTGAGTGCTTATTTCAATTTGTAGAGTACAGCATGAAGGGGCATCCATAGCTCCAACCATTGGAGCTCCCCCATTTCATATCTTGGCTCTTGTGCTTGATTAGGCTTGATAAGGCTTTGTGTAGGCCTTCTTTAGGCCCTACTTGAGTCCCCCCTTCCACCCCATTAATGCCACATGGACCAATAGCATATCCAACAACATCAGCCCTATTTGAGCTACCTTGAACTTGCAAAAATTCGTTTTTTACTTCAGCCCTCCCTTGGCACTCATTGGTAACTTGAAACACTTCATTTGGCACTTGGGAACACCCCCTTGATGCTCGGCATTGGTAGTTATCATTGGCATTGATTTGTGGACTAATTTACATTAGTCCAGAATAGTTTCTCACAATCCACAGGCAGCCACAAATAGTGTTACATCAGCACTTTATGTTTATGCAAGGTTGGCATTGACATTTGATGCTCAGTTGTGGTCCCCGAATGTTAGGGGAATGTATGCCTATTGATTGGTCATCATTTGGTGGAGCTAATTTATTGGCCTGAAATACTCAGCTTTACACAATAAATCACTATTGTACACTCTAGGGCTGAAGCTTATTCGGTCACTTTATGCTTTGCCTATTGGTCACAAGTGCTTCCTATTGGTCACTTTATGCTTTGCCTATTGGTCATGGGTGTTTCATATGAATATTGGGATGCAAATGAAGGTTGGCAAATGCTTTGGATGGTTTCGGAATGTATTTTGAGCCTTGTTTGAGCTACATATTGGTTGGCATTTACTTGACATTGGTCTACATTAGCATCCTTTGTGACAAAGGTTATACCTATGGTCTATGTATGACCTATTGGTACATGCTTGATGCTTATGTTACCTACACATGCTAGTTATATTGTTTGGACTTGAATGCTACTGGAGGTTCGTTTGGGCTTGAATTTGGACATTATGGAGCTTATTTTGGTCTTTCTTTGACTCATCAAATATTGATTGGGATTTTCTTCATGACATTGGATACTTGACCGCTCATATGCTCAAAATGCCTTACTGATATATGATCTTGGATACTCCATCACTCGTGCTCTTACATGCTTTGTTTGAGCTTATTTGCTTGACACTTACGAACTTTGTGCTATTGGGAGCATTTTTGTACGCTTACTAGACATTGAGTAGTGCGGGTTATGCATATTGAGCTTTTGCATCTTTGAGACCGAGATCTCCTTGTGGATGATGTATGGTTGATATGCCTTGGTCTGTGTAGATGAACTTGGGCTGATTTGGTTTTGTATTCAAAAAGCAGACACCGAGGTCTTGGTAGTGGTATGTACATTTTGCCCTGTTGATTGGTGGTGGGGGGGGGTGTACCAACTTTATTGACGGACTTTGTTTGACATGCTTGGGTGTTGGCTCATGTCAGTTTGACTATTACATGCTTGTTGATGCCCACTTGATGCTGGTTTTGCATTGACAGTCAGTGATTGACTTTGAATATTGGGTTTTGCCTACTGTTAGCTCTCATTGTACACTGTTGTCATAAATTACAGTAAGCATATATCTCCAAACTATCATGTATTTTTCATGTTGAATCATCTTGATTTGATGTACGTTTGATAGTACTTGGTGGGTAGCATCATTAAATACTTGTTTCTTGCCATTTTGCCTTGGTTTTTGTGGTTTTTTTGTCTTTTTTTGCAGTTTCCAGTAAGCAATTTTCAACTGTGTGCACTATTTCAACTTGCAGTATGACATCTTCTTCCACTGACACTGCTATCTTCAACATCACTAAGCTTGATGGTACAAATTATGCCTGTTGGAAGAGCCAAGTTTGGCAGGTATTGGTGCAAAAATTGCAGATAAAGCCACTAAGGTTGAGTGGAGAGCAGCCTGAAACTATGACTAATGACGAATGGATGCATCTTGATGAGTTATTCAAGTCCACCCTCATCTTATCTCTCACTGAACAGGTGCATTACAATGTGGTTGAGGAAGCACAGAGTGCTTGGCAGCTTTGGGATAAGATCAAGAACCTCTATGACAAGCAAAGTCCTGCAAGTCAAATGTATTGGCTGAAACAGCTTATGGGTCTCTGCATGAAAGAGAATGTGACCATATCAGCTCATCTAAGCCAATTTCATGCTATTCTTAAGAACTTGGTTTCACAAGGCATTGATTTCAAAGAGGATGTTACTTCGTTGTTCTTCCTTGGAACTCTTAATGAGTCTTGGAATGTATTCCACACTGTCTTATGTGATTTTGTCACTACTCTGAAGCTATTTGATGTTGAGAGCTCTCTTCTACAGTAAGAGATAAACCATAAGAATTTGGATGCCTCTCGTGTGTCTCATGCTTTGATAGTTAGAGGCTGACATGATGGAAATGCAAAGAATGACTGTGGTAATGGCCGTGGATGGCAGGATTCGCAAAAATATTGGTCCAAGTCACATGGCAAGTCGTGCAGTAAGTCTCGTGGAAGAAATGCAAATCTGACTCGTCATCATTATGGAAAGAAAGGTCACAATGTCATGAATTGTGCAATGAAAGGTGCAAAGACAAGGGGAAAGAGAAAGTGCAGGAAAAGTCTTCTGACCGCAGCATAGTACTTGCTAAGTTAAGTGTTAAAGTTGAAGAGATCAATGTTATGTAGCCCAAGGATAGTGATGGGGATTATATCCTTGCAGTAGCTTCATCTAGTGCTTCATAGATGATACAGATCCACTCTATGTATACACAGCTTGGGTGATGATAGGTCTCTTGAAATTGTTGGCATTGGTGATGTTAGGTTGCAGTTTCCTTCTGACAGCAATTTTGTTATGTACGATGTACATCATGTACATGCATTGACACGCAGTCTCATGTCCACTTGATGCAAGATATCATGTATCTTTTGGAGACACTACATGGAAGATTATTCATGACAGGCTTGTGCTTGCGAAAGATGCCAAGGATGGCAGCCTCTACCCCTTAGGCTTTTTTGGATCTACAGTTGATCATGCTTTGTCTGTGGGGTCTTTACCTCATGTATCTCTTTGGCATGCCTATTTGGGGAACATATCTGTTAAGGGAATGAAAATGCTTTCTAGTTTATAGTACTTACTGCCCCTTGACTATTCTCATTTTGATTCTTGTGATTATTGTCTTTATGGCTAGTAGACTAAGTCTATGCATAAGAAGTTTAGTATGTCATGCAGCATGAGTGAGCCCTTGGCTTTGGTTCATTCTGATGTCTGTGGGCCCATGCCCTATTAGTCTATGGTGGTGTGAAGTATTTTGTTACTTTCAAATATGATTTTTTGCGTAAAGTATGGGCTTGTCCCATAAGCAGAAGTTCGATGTATTGGAAATTTTTCAGAGATGGCTTGCTTTGTTGGTAGAAAACCAGTCTAGGCATAGACTGAAATGCCTAAGGATAGATAATGGGGGTGAGTATGTCTCATGTGCTTTTGAGTAGTTATGTGATGAGAGGGGTATTAAGCGTCAATTGACCGCCCCTACACCCCTCCCCAAAATGGTAGGGCTAAGTGGATGAATAGGGCCATCCAAGAGAGGGTTTGCAGTATGCTTAGCCATGCAAGCCTACCCCACAACTCTGGCGCTGAGGTAGCTACGACTGTTGCGCATATCATTAATAGATCACCCTGTAGTGCCATTGATTTCCAGGTTGCAGAGAAGGTATGGACAAGAAAGCCTCCCTCTTATGCACATTTACGTGTCTTTGGATGTGAGGCATTTTGCCATGTGTCCAAGGACATGCCTAACAAGCCAAATCATAAGAGTGTTAAATGCATATTTCTTAGCTATGGAGATGCAAGAGAGATGAGTTACCATCTATGGGCTCTACAGGCGCAAAAAGTCATCTACAGTCATGATGTAGTCTTCCATGAAGACAAGATGCATAGGCAGCCTGAGAAGATAGTGGAGATATGTAGGGTTATATTTTAGGAGGAACCACGAGCTCCCGTACAGCCAGTTGGACAGCCTATAGCAGCAACAAGTACTCATGGCCAGGGTGTTGGACAAAATATTGGGCAGGCAACTTCAGAGCCTATAATGCGATGTTCTACTAGAGTTCTACTAGAGATAGTCTCCCACCTGACAAATTTGAGCCCTCCATGCACTATATCTTGGTTACAGATGCAGAAGATCCTCTCACCTATGATGAGGCTATGCACAGGGGTGATAGTCGCTTCTGGGAAAGGGCTATGCAATATGAGATAGACTCCTTGCATAAGAATATGACTTGGGATTTGGTTTCCTTGCCTACTGGCAAGAAGGCTCTGCCATGCAAGTGGATGTACAAGCTGAAAAGTACCCCTAAACACCCCAAGCTGGCATACAAGGCTAGATTGGTAGCAAAGGGTTTTAAGTAGGAGCATGGTGTTGATTTTGATGAGGCCTTCTCTCTTGTGGTTAAGATGACCACACTGCACTTAGTCTTGGCTTTGGTTGCACAGCTTGACTTGGACTTGTACCAGATGGATGTCAAGATGGCTTTTTTACATAAGGACTTGCATTATGAGATTTACATGGAGCAGCCTAAGGGCTTTGCAAAGCCTGGCAGGGAGCACCTAGTGTGCAAGTTGATGAAGCAGGCACCTAGGGAATGGTATCATACGTTCGATGCCTTTATGTAGTCATAGAGCTACACACAAGGTGCATCGTGATTTATTTTAAGAGCACTAGGAAGATAGGAGGACAATGGAAAAAGGGCCTAGGCCATGGCCGCCCATGTAAAAAAGGGGATAAGGGGATGAGCGCCCACAAGGGATTTAGGGTTTTGTATATAAAGTTGAAAAGTGAATGAGAAGCTCATTCTTGTGTGTGGCCAAAAATAGCTCTTCTTGTTCTTCTTCTTTTTCTTCTTCTTCTTCTTGCTTGCTTGTGCTTGTACTTGAGAGAGGAAGTGTGAGAGTGTGAGGGAGTGAGTGTGTGAGGGTGAGGAACCGTAGCGAAGAAGCTCTCCATCTTCTCCTCTCTTCTTCTCTTCTCTTCTATTACTCGCAGAAATGGAGCTTGAGGATCGAGCTTTCTTGAAGCTTGCACTTGGATCGTGGAGCTACCGAAGTGCTCAGGAGAGAAGGCAACTCAATCAAGCATGGAGGTAAGCTCACTGCACTTGTAGAGATAGATAGCACGTCGACTATGTGAGAGGTATCCATTAGTGCTCGGCTTGAAACACTTGAACAATTAGCGGTCCATGGATCTTTGCGGTTGAGCTTGAGCATGCCTCTACATTTTGGTTCCGTTGTTGGGATCAACGGATTCAAGCCTTGAGTAGGGTTTTCCCCCTGCGAACCCTCCCAAGTAGGCTGGAGAGATAACGCATGTTGTGATAGGTCCTCCAAATTAGATCCTAGTGTAGTAATGTCTCTACACGAGCATAGATTCTCACTTGCAAAACAACAACCACAAGCCCATACCCAAACAAAGACCCTAGAACCTCAATGGGCCAATCTAGCCAACAAGGGCAAAAAGGACATACCACAAAAACATATATAGGTTGCATTCAGATTGCATCTAGTTAAAGTGGAATACAACAACATCAAGCTACAACTATGAGGATGACTAGACATAACAATCCTAAAACGAGAGATGCACTTTGAATGACACTGCACAGACAACCCAAAACATCAGTGAAGAATCCACATCTGGTTGTGCAGCATGTATTAGAAGGCTTGAATTTATAAGCCAAGACTCGAAAGATGAAGACATAGTACCGCTTGCCTATCTTAGGGTCAAACTCGCCGCAAAAACAGAGCATATTATCGATGCTCTCATCGATGAAGGAGTTGATTTTAATATCTTGACTTATGAAGCATAGACCCTACTAGGCCAACCAAAGCTCACATCGACTAATGCAACTCTTAGTCCTTATGCCGGACACCCATGAGCACTAATAGGGAAGTGTAAAATCCTTGTAACTATTGAAATGGAAAGCTTGCCTATCCTCTTCCATGTTCCTCCAAATAGTGCTAATTATGGAAAGGAAACCCACCCTCCTAGGAAGAACCTTCAAAAGGGCGACGAAGTGTGAGGCCGATCATGTAGCACAGAGGATATACTTGACACTACTAGGTGTGAGAATAATCACAACCTTTAGCAATGGTGACCTCAACAAACCTCGAGGGAAAGACAAGGAACATTCTGACATACCAAGCAAGCCTACTAATGAGATCAAGGACTTGTTGAAAGAGTTGATACAAGAGCAAGCCTAGAAATGAGATCAAGGACTTGTTGAAAGAGTTGATACAAGAGCATGGTGAACAGAGAAAACGAATGAGAGCGAGGCCATGTTTGAAACAAGAAGGTCATGAGACAATACCAAGGATAGGCTTTGGACTTACAAATATCGTAAGAAGACCACAAAAGAATCCCAAGCCTTATAGACAAAGGTATCAATGGAAAGCCAACACAACGCTATGATGGATATCCAAAGTGTTGCTACGTGCTCAAAGGTATTACACAGGTAACTGATGGATTAGGATACCAAAACCCCCTGCTAAACCACCTTTATCAATTGAAGGCCAAATCGTATCAAAAGTGAAGAAGCGGAAGAGGAAATCTAAACAAAAAACCAAGTCTTGAGGAAAGAAACCAAACATGACTATTCAAAAGGAAGATCCTCAGCCTAGCATGCTTAACAAGTGGATGTTAGATATGACCATCGAGTGTGCACAAAGCCCACTAGCGTCCAAGGATCCTTTGACTTCCCAAGAGGATAATGAGCACTACAAGCACAATGCTACTCATGATAAGGCTGATTGCTCAACAAAGAGGATAATGAGCACTACAAGCACAATGCTCATGATAAGGCTGATTGCTCAACAAAGCAAATGGCAGAATCATCTAACAGCAACATGTGAATCTTCCAGCCCCACTGCCAAGACCACCTAGGAGTCCCAAATCTCCTACATCCTCTTTCCCTAATCGGACACAGTAAGCACAAAAATAGCCATCAAGTGTAGCTACTCAATCCCAATCTCTATCTCCATATGAGCTTCCAAATGTCCAAGATGTGGGACATGACACCACCCCTAATTCTCGGCCTAAGGACATGATTTTGCAATCCACCGTAACTAGCTCAATTCGATCTGCATAAGTGAATGCGCAAAGAGCAACAAAAGACACGACCACCACTAATCTGCCTAAGGACTTGACACCACAGTAGTCTACCAATTGTAGCTAGTCCATTGAACTAGTTTGTGCTACTTCTAATCAAGAATCACAACAATGACATCCTTTGGCCATGATGACACCCCTTTTTGAATGTGTCCTTAGCAATTCACATGCCGAAGAGGTGTCACAACCAACATCTTTGACACCTCCAGCACTTCCAAAGCACCTAAAGCCTAGGATTGAGAAGAAATCTCTCGAAGATTTGGCCAAGGAGATGGCGCATCTAACCAATGAATCAAAGATGAATTACATGATGAAGATTAGTCACAAGCTGACAGCCATCACATGTGTGTACGTCCATGTGGACATCGGAAAGCCAACACCAAAGCACACAAATCTCATAGCTGAACCCCTGATTTGGAATGAGCAACAACATGTTTGCTCCTACTATGTAGCTATTGCTAAGTAAGTCATAAAGGATATCCCAAAACCACAGCTAGAAAATTGTGCTTGATACCCTCACTCTATACTGCTCAATGTGTGACAAACAAGGAAAAGCTCAAAGTAATTAAAGGAAAAGGGAAAGAACAAGGTGACTTTGTGCAAAAATGGTACTCCAACCAAAGTTTGGTAGCCAAAATTGGCCACTAACTAATGACACTCGCTGAGCAAAGAAAAGCCCTTTGGACATCAATACATGATTCCACATGCGTTACCCAACCTCATTAAGAGTGTTGGCAATGGTCCATGAGGTCCAGCTTTCTGCCACTATCTAAAAGAATCCCTTGTATGATAAAGTGATTCTAAAAGAAGATCTACACATGGCTAGCAGGCTAGGAGTAGGGAGCGTGGTACTTGATGTTAGTGCATATGTCTTCTACCTCACTCAAGACCGTGTAATCCTAGATCTCTATGCTTTCCATCAATACAACCGTGACTTCTTCAGCTGGTTTCATCCAAGCCTACATGACATGAACCCTAAACCATCTCTTGGTTCTACATTAGAGTCACTCAAACCTCCTGAGTAAGAGAAAAATAGCTCTAAACACAACACCCGCTCTGATAAGAAGCAATGGAGGCATGTTCCAATGGGTAAGGACAAGAGTCTAGAGCAAACATCCCGACCAGGAGCAACTGCCAATGCAATTGGATGAGGGACTAGACAGAGGGGAATTAGCTGAAGAGCTAGACTCTCCAAAAAGAGAGGCAATTGTACCCTCCTCCCAACCTAGCGAGGTTGTCCAATAGGTATGTCCCATGAGGACACACTAGAGAAAGAGAATGCTAAGACCCAACCAAGCATGTCAACAGCTCACCTAGTTCAAGGTCTAAGTCTTTAAAGGATACACCTCGATTGCCCAAGAAAAAGAGGAGAAAACAATGAAAACAATGACAATTGCAAGTGGTTGTAGACGCTAAGAAGATTGAGACCAAGAGTACTATTGAGTGTTGAAATGACTTGTTTTTTGGCTGATTTTTGTTGTTTTTGAGAGTTGAATGGTTGATTTTATGAGATGATTGATTAGTTTGGAAGTGGTTTGAGAGTGTTTTGGATGATATTGATTGTGTTTTGGAAGTTCATGATGTTTATTAGTGGTTCTGTGATGTTCTGATAGGTTCTGATTGGTTTTGTATACCTTCTGTTTTGTTCTGTTTTGGTCTGTTTTGTTCTGATTATCTTCTGTAAGGAGGGATGGAGTATTGATTGATGAAGATTGAGATATTGTGAAAGCTTATTGAATGGTTTGTGAAAGTTTGGAATGGTTTAAGAATGAGTTATGTGGTTTTGATGACCTTCTGTAACCTTCTGTAGGTCTTCTGTAGAGCTTTTATCGCTGCTTTGTTCTGTTTTGTTCTGTTCTGTACTGTAACTGTTCTGGTACTGTTTTGTGACTGTTCTGTATGCTTCTGTATGTGTTCTGATGGATGAGAGTGTAGCTTGGGAAAGTTTTCTAGCCTTGGAAAGAGGTGAATACAAGTGCAAAAGAGCTGGAAGAAGTGGAAGAAGTAGCTGCTGAAGACTCAAGTGAAGACTAGAGTGAAGTGACAGTAGTGAGCTATGAAAAGACACTGTAGTGGCTCTGGTGACTCTTCATATCAGACATACCTCTTGGGAGGGGTATCCACGACCTAAGAAGGATTATTGAGAGTGATTTTAGAGAGATTGTAGTGAGGATATGATGTATTATTGATGGAGAGAGAGAGCGAGAGTCAGAGATAGCCAATTCTACTCAAACAGAGTGATTATATATGAGAGATTGAGAGAGAAGACATTGAAGACATTGAAGATGAATACTATGTGATGTATTTCCATTCAAAGATGGTGTATTCCTTTGCTTTCTTTGTTCTATTGATGGATTTTATAAAGATATTGAAGAATATGGTTGATTCTATCAAATCCGTGGGAGATCTACATGATGCTGCATGAAGATTTGTTGTGCCTGGTGTTCTTTTCTTCATTGTGATCATATGAAACATAATAAACAAGTTTGTTGATGTTACAAGATAGATTTTCTTGCAAGAGAATTCCCTTTTCCTTGGTGTTCCTCCTGGGGCTCTATGTTTTTGGTGCGCAGCCGAGGAAACTTGCCATCAACAAGCACCAGAAGAGGCTAAAAATGAAGGAAATGGCATTGCCAAGAAGAGAAGAATTCAATGGATGTTTGTAAAGTTCCTTCTTCCACTGAAGAGTTGGAATTCCTCATAATCAAAGCCACTTTCCACAAGAAGTTCATCCCACAATGGCGGAAACACATCACCATCATGATGGATGCTCTATGTGGTGGACAGTTTCCTCTTCCTGTTGAAGCAGCAGAAACTTGCATCTTGGTGGCAAACTGTTTGGGAATAAATTGAAGAGCAGAAATAGAGAGAATGACCATCCATGGAAGATTTGGCATTCATTGAGAAGTTTCTAGACAACATCAAGTGGGAGATTGTGAAGAAGCTTCAGGAGTCTTGGTCTGTGGAGGTTCACAAAGACAAGAAGGAAAAGAGTTGGAATTTGTTCGTGGATGCTCAACAGCAAGATACATGGGATGCTTGGTGTACTCATAATCTTCTGTTTGTTCAATTAGCAACCCACTGGAAGTTGGTAGACAGAGTGTTTTTCACAACATACACTGTTAAAACCATTAGAAGCTGGCATTACTATGATGATGGCACCACCACAATGCTCAAACGTATGCATTTTGACACCTTCAGAACCGAATACCTTCCTCTGTGCAGTGGAATGAAAGCAGAATTCAGGGACATTGAAAAGAAAGAAGTAGAAGAAATGTTGGCAAGAGAGTCCTCCAGAGACTGAAGCCTTCTGTTAACCCTCTGTGGAGCACTAATAACATAGTGGAGCCACACCCCTAATGAATGAGGCAATAAAGAGGCAAGCGTTAGAATGAGTCCAGAGGTACGTGAGAAGAGAGAAAGCAAAAATCAAGGCTGAGAACGAGCTCGCAGCAGAAGCCGCCTTTGACGCCCTTGCGGAACTCTTTACAAAAGTCCCAATGGCACATCAAGCCCTTCCTCCTCCTGCTGGAGGTCCACTTCAAAGCCAAATCCGTCCTCGAAATATTGATGATAGGCCAGCGAATGTAGTTCCATTGCTAGTTTTTAAGGGAGAGTACAATGAAGACCCCGATCTTCATGTAGCAGAGTTTATGGTAGCGTGTGTGGCTAACAATGCCAGAACCCCTGAGCATTGGTTGGCAATATTTCCCGCCACTTTCAAGGGTGCGACGTTTCAGTGGTATGAGAGACAAGCAGCAGGAACTTTTGGCACATTGGACAACCTGAAGTTGGCCTTCCTCACTAAATTCAGGCGTGAAGGTTTTGAAAAGCGGATGAGAGAGGAATTCATGAACCTAAGTCAGTCCTTTGGAGAAAGAGTAGAAGCGTATGTCTCACGAATGGAATCCATCCTGAAGAGATGGACTAACCATAATCTAGATGATGGCATTCAGAAGGGGGTGTTTCTCAGAGGATTACAACCAGAAGTCCGTAAGTTTGTGGAGCTGCAAAGACCAGCCACACTACAAGCTGCAACAGAAGGTGCAAGACTGTACGATGAAGTGGAAGATAGATTGGCGATGAATACAGGAAGAGGAGTCCTACCTCCTCTGATGCCAGGAATGATGTACCCACCAAATGCAGTCCCAGGGACTGTTCCTTATCCTTACCAACAGATGCCCCCAGTATCACAGTACAGTGCACCAAATCCACAATGGCCACTATCCATGCCTCAAATGGTGGTTCAACCACAACAACAATGGTCCCAATCAATTTCCTCAATGCCAAATCAGCAGCAACAGTGGAACCCTACCAACTGGAGCCAACAGCCAACAGTTCAAACAGGAGCTCTGAATCAGAACCAGAACAGAGACCCCTCTGTACCAGCCCAACCGGTTTATGCAGTGATTACAGAGACTCCTCAAAATCCTCCTGCCAGTACGTCTGGAGGAGAAAGCTTAAAGGATTACTTATCCAACTCAGTTGCAAACATAAAAAAGGAGTTGATGGATGTGATTACAGAGCAGCTACAAACGTTGAAAGTGAATGCCGCTAGCATATCCAACATTGCAGGAGCAGGAAGAGATGTGATGCGGTCAAATACTTGGTGTGGTAAGTGTCATCAAGCAGGCCATTTAGCCACTGAATGTACACGACAACCAACCATTCCTGGAGCCTTCTGTTCCTACTGTTCGCAGAAGAACCATACAGAGGACATTTGCTCTCTGAAGGAGATGCATGATAGGAGAAGGAAGGAAGAAGACGTAAGATTCAACTTATTGGAATCCAAAATGACAACACAAGATATTGGACCCAAGCCTAGAGAGTTTGGTCCTAATTTCGGACCCAGAAGATTTCCCTCTCAAAGTTACAGAGGAAGACAGTCTGGCGGTGGTCAGAGATCAGAAGTGGAGTGTTATAGATGTGGAGAAAAGGGACACATCTCACCAAATTGTCCAAATCCTAGAAGGTCAGTGGATTACAAGCCCTTATGTAGTCGATGCAAAGGAGAAGGCCACACTGCAAAAGACTGTCCAAGCCCAGCCCCATTGAAAAACAGTATTACTGACAGTCCGGCCAAGGGTCAAGAGCCTACCTCCAATTTAGTGGAATTGGAAGTTGCTGCCATAACGCGTGGAAATAAGAAGGAACCACCTATCCAGAAAGAAAATAACCCTACTGCCAGAACAGTGAAGTTCAATCTTCCACCAGAAGAACAGAACAGAATAGAGCCTGACAGTGCCGTACAGAGCACTACAATGCCACAGAGAGTTACAAAGACAGTTACAGAGACAGGACCAAAGGTCCAAGATACAGAAGAGGAGGAAGTGCCGCAAGTAGCAGAAGAAGTTCCCATGATTCCCCTATTGGAAGAAAGAGGGAAAATGAAAATGGGTGTTGCCCCATTCCCTAACCGATTAGAGAAGCCAGTGGATCCTATTAAGGAATACGATCTGGTTAGAGATCTAGATACCTTTAAACCAAACCTCACATTCCGACAATTATTGATGTTGTCTCCCAGTTGCTGGAAAAGGTTCAAAAGTATATTAACAAGAAGACGTGGCTTAAGGATTGCTTCCTCAACAGCAATAAAGTCCAACAAGGCTCCAGAGCCTGTAAAAGAGGTGGATGTAGCTAACGCCTTTCTAGATCCGGTTACCCCAAAGACTAGCGTGTGGATAGAAGGCTGCTTTATTGCAAATGCACTGATTGATGGAGGTTCATCAGTGAACATTATGACGGATGTGACAATGAAGGATCTAGGCCTACAAGGTGTGCAACCAACCCAATGGCTCATTAGACTGGCGGATCAGAGTAGAAACAAGCCTTTGGGTATTCTCCCATATGTGAAGACTATAGTAGCCGGAAAAGATTATTGGCTAACCTATCTGGTGGTGAAGCCAAACTCTTATGGTACATCCTACCCTCTGTTATTGGGCAGACCATGGCTTTTTGAAGCCCGAGCAAGGACAGATTGGTTCAAAGGAACCTTGACCTTGGGTAGAGGACCCAACAAAGTGGTGCTGAAACTGTATGGTTCTCAAAAAGGACATGGATCCACCTCCTTGGAATTATCTTCTAACTCCCCTAACGAGGCTACAGATGGAACATCAGCAGATGAAGATGCTGTCAAACAGATCCTTCCTAAGAAAATAGTGGCACGTTCCTTAACAGTGGATACTGTAAGCCGACTTCCAAAAGATGCAAAGCCATTATCAATGGGTGAATACTTCCTGCCTGAACCGGGAATGACTTCTGAAATCACTTCTGATAGTGAGATAGAAGCATGGATGTACTGCTCTCCCTGTTACATGGCCATAGTAGAGCCAGAGACAGAGGCAGGAGAGGAAACAGAGAATTTGTTCTTCTGCAGAACTCCTACAGAGACAGAAGCAGAAGCAGAGACAGAAGTAGAAGCAGAGACAGAGACAGAGACAGAAGAGGATGAATATGATATGGACGAAGAAGGTTATGAAAGTGAGCCAGAAGAATCTATCCCACCTGAAGAGGATATATATGGAGAAGAAGTTCCAGAAGCATCAGAAGCAGATGAGCTCATGCTATGGGACAGAATGGTGATGGTACCATTTGGTCTGGTAAATGGATCTTCTCACATGCAAAATCTTTATAAGAAATGGATTAAGAAGAACAAGCCGTCTTTCAGTAATGGCTCATGCCGTCCTAACCCATCCTTGCCAAAGAAAGATGATGATGATGCACCGTGCCAATGAGCACTAGTCCCACAAACCCAACAGGCATTAGAGGGTCCCTGTTATGTGACCTTCCTGGATGTGTCATCTTCAGAAGAGGAGTCTTCAAGCCAAGAGGTAATTAATTTTGAAACCAAACCCGAAACGGCCCTAATCCCATTTCAACATCTCAAGGAGCAACCTAAGTCCCCACCAAAAGAAGAAGTTGGTTCTAGTGGGACATCAGAAGAGGACACCATTCCCTTGAAGGAGTCGGATCTGTATCCAGAAGCAGTTCGTGGGACCTTCATCCGTGAAGTAGAAGGTGAAAGGCAGTTAACTTTTGTGGATGCAGAAGGCACTGAACGCCACTTGAAGGTGGGTAGTAGCCTTCCAAAAGAGGAGTTGTCAACCTTGTACAACTTGTTGAAAGAGAATTTGGACGTGTTTGCATGGTCCTACAAAGACCTAAAGGGGATTGATCCCACAATATGTCAGCATCATATTGACTTGGAGCCTGATGCCAAGCCAGTACGGCAACGACAGAGGCGAATGAACCCGAATTATTCCACATTGGTGAAAGCGGAGCTGCTGAAGCTTCTGGAAGCCGAGTTCATCTATCCAGTGGCAAATAGTGAATGGGTTTCACCCATCGTGGTTGTACCCAAGAAGAATGGCAAATTGCGAATATGTGTGGATTTCCAAAAGCTTAATTCCAAGACAAAGAAGGATCACTTTCCTATCCCTTTCACAGACCAACTATTGGACACAGTGGCAGGACATGAGCTTTATTCCCTTTTGGATGGATTTAGCGGATACAACCAAGTCCAAATCGCAGAAGAGGACCAATCCAAAACAACCTTCACCACAGAATGGGGGACCTATGCTTACCGAGTGATGCCATTTGGGCTTTGCAATGCCCTTGCTACTTTCCAGCGAGTCATGATGGCCGCATTCCAAAATCATCTGCATGATTTTAATGAAGTATATTTGGATGACTTCTGTGTCTATAGTTTGATCCGTGAACATTGGGAGCACTTGGAACAATGCTTTGACCGATGCCGGGAGTATGGGATTTCCCTCAACCCCGACAATGCATTTTTGGGGTCTCTTTTGGAGTTCTGTTGGGCCACATTGTCTCTGCACAAGGGATATCAACAGACCCTGCAAAGATCGAAAAGATCGCAGCTCTAACCACACCCACCAACCTCAAACAGTTGAGGGGATTCTTAGGCCATGTGGGTTACTACAGAAGGTTCATAGCCCATTTTGCAACAAAGGCAACCTCCTTGCACAAGCTTCTGAGGAAAGATGCAGAGTTTACTTGGACGGAAGAATGTGACAAAGCCTTCCACACTCTGAAGCAGTGTCTGATAGAGGCACCCATTCTGCAACCTCCTGATTGGACAAAAGAGTTCCATGTACACACGGATGCATCTATTGAAGGCTTAGGTGGTGTCCTTTGCCAGAAGGGCTCCTCGAAGCTGGATCAACCGATCTATTATGCAAGCCGAAAAGTCACTGATAGGGAACGGAACTACATAGTGACCGAGCTGGAGTGCTTGGCAATGGTGTTTTCCCTAGAGAAGTTTCGCCACTACCTCCTCTCCACCCACTTTAAATTTTATGTGGATCATGAGGCCCTATCCTTCCTGATGAACAAAGTAGATGTGAAAGGATGAATGAATGATGAGATGGCTCCTTTTATTCCAGGAGTTCGAATTTGAGGTGATTACTAAGCCTGGTCATTCCCATGTTCTGGCTGATCATCTGTCGCGTATTCCACAAACTGCAGACGAGGAGCAGGATGACCCAGACCTCCCTGATGCTTCCCTATTCTTGGTAGAAACTGTAACTCCATGGTATGCAGACATTGCCAATCTGCTGGCAACCCAACAGTATCCTCCTAGTATTTCTAGTCGGGAAAGGAAGAAGCTCATGTTGGAATCAGCCCCATACACCCTGCTAGGCGGTGCACTGTACAAGAAAGGCAAAGATGAAGTGCTCCGAAGATGTGTTGCAGGAAACGAGATTGGGATTGTTCTGAAGGCTTGCCATGACGAGCCATGTGGAGGTCACTTTGCAGGAGAAGCTACAGCTAGGAAGGCTCTGCTAGCAGGTTATTGGTGGCCTACCATCCACAAGGATGCCTATGATTACTGTAAAAGATGTGATGCTTGTCAAAGAATGGGGAAACCCACGAAGACAAGTGCCATGCCACTGCAACCTATCCTTCCTTTGAAGCCGTTTGAGAAGTGGGGCATCGATTTCGTAGGTCCGATCGATCCTCCTACCAGAAGGAAACAGAACCGATACATCCTCATATGTACGGATTATGTCACAAAGTGGTGTGAAGCTAAAGCCCTAAAGCGGGATGCTGGTAACAGCGTGGCCCTGTTCATGTATGAGAATATCATCACCCGTTTTGGCAGTCCCTTAGAGCTGGTAAGTGACAGAGGCACTCATTTCATTAACAAAGTCATGGAAGAGTTGACAGAGTTGTATAAGATCCGCCATCGCAAGTCCACTCCTTATTACCCCAGAGCCAACGGCCAAGTCGAAGTCACCAATCGCATCCTCTGCTCGATTCTGACAAGAACGATTGCCGCACATCGTCGTGATTGGGATGATCGACTTACAGAGGCCCTCTGGGCATACAGAACTTCCCATAAAGCAGCAACAGGACAGACACCATTCCAGCTGGTGTATGGTACAGAAGCTGTTTTTCCTATTGAACTGGAATTACCCTCTTTAAGAGTGGCTATCAAAGAGCGTTTGGGCGACGATGATTCACTGCAACGCCGTCTCTTGCACTTGGAATGTTTGGACGAAATTCGTAGGACGGCTCTACAGTGCATGGAAGCCACGCAAGCTCGACGTAAGGCTTACCATGATAGCTTCATCAAGCACAAGGAGTTCAAAGAAGGTGATTTGGTCCTAGCCTATGATTCACGATTTGGCAAGTTTCCTGGCAAGCTCCAACAGTGGTGGATGGACCCCTATAAGGTACTTGCCGTCAACCCTAATGGCTCTGTCCAAGTGCAGAACGTTGATGCCTCTGATAATCCCTTTCTGATCAATGGATATCGCCTGAAGAAGTACTTCTCTCCTTGGGGATCTTGACAATTATGGTCACTTGATCCTTTCTCTTGTTGGCACGGCACTGTACTTCTTATGATGCTACTTCTGATAGCCGTTCTTCAGTCACTCCTGATGAGGTGGACGCAACCCTCTGTCCCCTCAAACCCCCCTTCCAGCCTTGATTTCTTATCCTCTATTTTCCACCAGCAACAGTGGTGAGGTTGGTTCTGACAAATGGTCTTTCTACCATTCCCTTGCTTAATTCGAAAAAAAAACAAAAAAAAAGAAAAAAAATATACATATCGGTCATGGGAGAAAAGGACTTAGGTCCCTGTCATGCCGACCTATTCTTCGAGAAAAGGTGGAAACATCCTCGAAAATAGGGGAAAACAAGAAAAAAAAAGAAAAAAAGCAAAACTGTTATGAGAGAAAAGGAAGAAATTCCCTGTCATAGCAGGCCTCGTTCCAAGAAAAGGTGGCAAACACCCTTGGGCGAGAAGCTGGCTGTGGAAAAGGTGGTAACACCCAGCAGTCCAGAAAGTGGATTCATCAATTGATATCTCCAGGATCCAATTCCGGAGCTACCTCCCTTGGTACGCTGTGTCCTGGGTCTCTCTGCAGAGCATCTAACTGTCCTTTAGCAGACGACATATTCCTATCCAACACAACGTTCGATTTGATGGCTACCTCCCTGGGTACGCCTCTTCAGCAACTGATGACGCGATCTTCATCAACAAACAATCGAGTGACGTGAGCTTTCATCCTAACCGAATGGGGAAGTGAGTATCGTTGCCCTCTATAATTATCAACAGAGCGTGAGACAGAGGGTGGGGCGAGAGACCAGTTTTTCCCTTCAAATCAAATGAGCGGTGAGAAGTGTGAATGAAGTGTTGCACGCACGGGATGGGCCTCTCAATGCACAAAGCACAATTTGTTTCTGTGCACTGCACTATAAGGCTCCGTGGCCTTCCTTCTCGCACCGTATGCCGGCACAGGGCGGGATGCACAGTTGCACCATCAAATGTGCATAAGGCATACAACCTTTACACAAGTGACCGTGAGGATTACATCAATGGGTTTCAGGACATGGTTGCCCTCCTGTATCTATCAACCGAGCGTGAGACAGAGGGTGGGTTGAGTGTGACTGGAGTTTCTTCAATCAATTACCGAGAGGTGAGATTGAGGGACGTTACGACACTTGGAGTCAAGTATATTCCCGTTTCCCTATGCACCCATGGGATGGGTCTTTGCCGTCATCACAAGACACATCACCCTGTTTTGTACACTGCACTGTAAGGGTCCCTTGCCTTCCTCCTTGCACTTATGCCAGACGGGTTGGACGCACTAATGCACCATCAACTGTGCACCCTGGCATACTCCTTGTGCACCATTTCCCTGTTGATTCCTCAACCGGGTACGCGATATGGGTTTCAATCCTTATTCCTCGAGTGATATTAGTCATGGGACGAGTGACTGTTCTTTCCTTTCATTTGAGTGATTGTGAGTGGAGTGTAATATCCCTCATCAACGATAAATTTCATGCGATTCCTTCCATCAGCTATCTCCCTCGGTGCTGCCACATGGTTCCTGCCATGACGGACGTGTGCCGAGAAGATGCCTTGGTACCTCCAGAAGCCGACAACAACACAGGAAGTGCCATCAACAATGGACCTTGATCCTCAACAAAATGGGCCAAGTTTTTCTAACCCTACAACTATTGTTTTTCAGTGACGTTCATGTTTTAAGTGTGGGGAAGTTAGTGGATGGTCTGTGGCGTGGTCCTAGGTCCTTGTTGCTCGGTTCACCCTATCTGTTGAGGTCTTAAGTGTAGGGACGCGTCCCTGCGCGTCTACATTGTATATCCTCTGCATATGCCTTAACCTGCTCATGCCTCTTTGCCATGACTTGCTTTTACCTTGATGGAGTCCCTTCCCACCCACCCGTTCATTTTTCACCCACCCTTGGGGCTGTTCCCTTGCAGTTTTCCTTCCTTCCCCGTTTTTGAGGTCCTGCCATCATGTGAATGCACCCTACGTTCACCGAAGTCCCAATCCAACCTCATAGCCCTGTTTCTCCCTCTGAACTGACCATTTTCCCTTTTTACCTACCCCTGTTTCGGTGCACGGTTCTCGCGTTATTCATTTTTGAAGCATTTTACGCAAATTAGCTGGTTTTCCACGTGAACGTGCTTTGCTTGCTTCGGACCCGTGATCTGACATCATAGCCCTGACAGTCACTTTTCTTGACATTTTCCCTTTTTACTCCGATTCATTCCGATACACGGTTTGTCCAATATTAATTTTCCGGTTTTTTTACGACTTTTCCGTGCGTCTTTTTGACATTTTTCCATGTGAACCTGCCCTGTTTGCATCGGAATTCCAATTTGATTTGACAGCTGTGTCCTTTGTTCCTTCCTCCACCTTTTTCCTTTTTCCTCCACCCTCTTTCAACTTCTGGATTTATTATTATTAATTTTTAAATGTGTTTTCGGGTGTATTTTTGGAGTTTTTTGCATGTGAACCCCTCCTACTTCCACCGGAACGGCAGTTTAACATGATAAACCTATGCCACTCCTTCCTGTGGCCATTTTTCCTTCTTACTGCATGTCATTCCGGTGAACGGTTCGTCCGATATTAATTTTCGATCCCATTTTTGGGTTTGTTTTTTGGGTTTTACCCACGTGAACGTGTCTTATCTCAGTCGGAATTATGTTTTGATGTGATAGGATTGTCGGGCACGTCTTTCTGCACAGTTTTTCTTTTTTTTGCACCTCATTCCGATGCACGGATCTCCTGATATTACTTTTTAATTGTGTTTTTTGGTCCGTTTTTTGTGTTTTTTGCACGTGACTACCCTTTACCCCTCCCGAAACCTCCGCCGCATATTTTCCCTGTCTTTCGCCTGCCGTCCTACCCACTTTTTGTTTTTACGTCCTTCGATTTTGACGTTCGGATTGGGAGTTATTAATTTTTCTTTATTTTCTATGTGTTTTTACGCGCCCCGTCCCGCGCGTGAACGCGCTCGTTTTCAATTTTACACGTCTTAACGCGCCCCGGTCGTGTCCGTGTGCTCCGTCCCTGCATCCAGACGCCTTTTCACTCCCGTCACCGCAAATTTTTTTACCCCTGCCCCGCGCATGCGCGCGGGACAGGGGCGTCTTCCTTTTCCTTTTTCATTCCTTAATTCCTTAATTACTTCCTTTATTTTATTTTTAGTATTATTACTATTATTATTATTTTTTAAACAACCCTACCCCTGCCCCCCAACGGACCCCCCCCCCCCCCCCCCCTCCCAACTACCCTTCTCCTCTCTCTCTTTCCCTCTCTATCTCTCTCTTCTTTTTCATCTCTCCTCTTTCTCTCTCCTCCCCCTCCCTCTCTCTCCCCGTAACCCCCTCCCTTCTCTCCCCTCCTTCTGCTTCTTCTCCATCTCCTCTTCCTCCCCATCATCCCCTTCCCCTGGCGGCTCTTCCTCCCTCCACCCTCTTCTGCCAGGCCTCCGCCCTCTTCTGCCCTGGTGTGCCTCCCCCCTCGGCGCCTGCTTCGAATCGCCGCCGCCTGCCGGTTCCGCCGTCGCTCACCACCGGTTCACGCCGCCCACTCGCCGTGGTTCCGTGGGCCTCCCTCCCAAGCGTCTTCCTCCGCCCGCCTCCCTCCCATTTCGCCGTCACCGACGCAGCGCCGCCGTTGCAGCCGCAGAGCCCTCCAGTCGTCCCGGCCGTCCAGCGGCGTTGCCCTCCCCGTCGTCCGTTAGGAGGCCCTGCCCCTCCCCGTCGTCCGTTAGGAGGCCCCGCCCTTCACCCGTCAACCTGCCAAGAGGCGCCAGCCCGTCGCCCGCCGAACACCCGCAGTCGACACCGCCGCATTCGCTGGAGCACCGCCCGACGCCGTCGCCTCCGGCCCGAAACGTCCACCGCCGCCCTGCCACATCCGTCATCACCCTCCTCCTCTTCCCCCTCCTCCTCCTCCCTAACTGCCCTTAGAGGTTAGTTTACCTAACCTTAGATTAGTTTAACTAACCTTAGATTAGTTAACTAACCTAACATTAGTTCCACTAATCTTCTATTGGTTAATTTAACCTTCAGTTGGTTGCATTAACCCTAGTTAGGTTAGTACACCTAACCTAACCCCCACCCCATTAACCCTAGTTAGGTTAGTACACCTAACCTAACCCCCCCTAATTAACCCTAGTTAGATTCATCCTCACTAACCCTAGTTAGGTGCCTAACCCTAACCCTAACCCAAATCCAACTTAGGTTAACTAACCCCCTTTAGGTTAGTCTCCACTGACTTAGTCCCCCTAACTGACTTATCTGACTTCACCTAGACTAACCTAGTTTCATCTGACAAACCTGACTAGACCAGATTTTACTTACCTGACTTATCTAGCCTACCTTAACTTAGCTGACTTACTTTCAACTTACTTACCAGACTAAGCTGATTTTCCTGATTTAACTGATTTACTTACTTTATAAATAAATTTCCACCTCCTAAAAATTCAGAAAAATTTCTAAAAATTCCCTTCGCTTTTTGCCAATTTTTGGAAATTTTTCCGTTGGAAATTGCCCACCCCAAAATTTCTGAAAAATAAATATTTCCCAATTTATTCCCCAAATTACCAACAAATGTAGAAAATTCATTTCAAAATAGTAAAAAATTCTAAACTAATTTTACAAAATTCTATAAAATTTCCCTCATCCCTCTTGACCCTTTTCCATTAATTTTTCATTTTAAATTTTATTTTTCACTTTACAACATATTTTCATACATGGAACCCCTATTTTTTTAAAAAAAACAAACAAACCCAATAAATAACAATTAACCATTTAAAAAAAATAACAACAAACCAAACAAACCAAAAACACAAAACAAAACCAAACAACAAAACAACCACAAAAACAAAAAACCAACCATAAATAAACACAAATTACAAAAATTAAAAAACCAACAAAAACAATATCACCACACCCACTAAGGTGTTCTCTTTGTTGTTTCGTCAGTGGTCTTTACTTTTCCTTTACTGGATTCACTTCTTTTGGGGGACTCTTCCGTGCGCATTTCTGCATTACATACACACCCCTTCAAGGTATTTATTTTATGTGCTTTATTTATTTTCATTTCTCCCTTAATCACAAATTAATTGTTAAAATGAACTCTTTATTCACCCACAGTTTCCACGCGCATTCACGCTATACATACACATACTTTTTAATTAAAATAAACCCGCCGTTCACTTAGCACGCGCTACGTGCGCTACAGAGGCACTTTAATTTTTACTTAAAATGAACCAGCCGTCACAAGAGCACGCGCTGGCAAAAAAGCGCTCCACATCACCTTAATTTGTAATCAATGAACTTGCATTTAGAGACCCAGTCTGGGTATCGAAGTCCGGGATTCGAATTAACGCACCGTTTTCACCTAATAATTAGTAATTAAATTTATAATAAGGAACCGCCATTTTCTTGCTAAGGTTTATCACTTAATAAAAATTCACCCATTTCTTAATAATTTCTTAAAATCAACCCTTCATTAAATTAATTCCCCCTCACTACACTTAATTCCCCTTTTTAATGAACCGTTTTGTGGGATGGGTATGCGCAGTCATTAGCGTTATTTCCATGGTCAAACACTGGTTTATCAACGATGTAGTCTTGTTATGTGTCGGATGTGGTGATGTGTTGGTTTACTGTCTTTGTTACGGTTAAGGGTAAAGTATGCAGTTTTTTCTTTTATTGCCTGATACGGGGTTCTAGGTGTTTGTCTGATGCATAGCATGAAGCTTTCGGTCGCATATGTCTCGAGGTCATGTCGAATTTTTTCTAGGATGTGGTTTGCTCGAGGTTAGTTGGTCGAGTCACGTTTTATTGTTTTGGTTGTTCTCTTATCCTTGGTTTTTTATCTGTTGCTTTGCAGGCATTCTCCTTGATTGTCTGTGTTTGTGGTGTATGTGTAACCATCTGAATGGCGCCTTCTCATGCTCCTCCCCCTATCCAGTACGTCCCATTAGTCAGTAGGGATTACTCTTCCCTACTTACTTTTGAGCCTCTCACGAAGGCGGGACTCGCTGCTTTTGTGGCTACATCCTTTCCATTGCTTCCAGCGGATCCGTTGTTATGTGATGAGTTTCTGGCCTCTTACAGCAAGAAGACAGGCCTAGTCCAGGGAATTTCTATGACTTTGACACCTCGCGGCTTAGGGAAGGCTCTGTCTCTTCCCTGCAAAGGTGAACCTTTTGTTACCACTCGTCAGCTTTTCTCTAATGAAGAGATTCTAAAGCTGTTGCAAAAGCAGACAAGGGAAATGCTGGATGTTAAGAAGGTGATCAACTCTTCAGGAGTTTCCTTTTCTATGATCACTGATCCCGTATGGAAGATGATCTGTCAGTTTCTCCAGGACAGGTTTATGCCTGCCAAAACGCCATCCAAGTACTTGTCCAAAGAGCTTTTTACAGCTTCCAGGATGGTGTTGAAAGGAGTTGCTATTGATTGGAGCACTTACCTTCTCACTAAAATGGATCAACATTTCGTCAAAGTCACCAGGGGTAATGTTACCAATGTCACATATGGATCATATTTGTCTGCCTTCTTGACCTATTCAGGTTTACATAAGACTGTGCCTCCACCTCCTCCATCAGATCCAGTACCTCCTCCTCCACCTTCAGATGAGTCAGAACCCATTGACATAGAGGATGATAATTCTCCGCCTCCCCTGGTCATACAGCGCAAACACTTGAAGCGGGTAGCGGATAAAGCTCCTTCCGTACTTCCTTCAGTGCCCATTCCTACTACCTCTGGCAGTGATCTCCCTGGGTATCTCACTTGCAATAACCTGTTCAGAGCACATCGCAAAGGATCATTGGAGATCTATGTTCCCTCCCTGAACAGTCTAGTCTCAGGAGATGCCATTCCTTTCCTCTGTAAAGATATTCAGAGCTCCATTGAGTTGTCAGTGACAGCCTGTGTTCAACAGCTGTATGCGTCTTTTTATGAAGAACTCATGCAGTCTAAGGACCAGTTGCATAAGGCAACATCCGAGTTAGCTTCTGCTAAGGATACTCTAGCAGATTTATTTAAGCAAATGGAACAACAAACCCAACTGGTTGCCACCCAAAGCGATGAGATCTCTTCTTTGAAGATCCAGCTACTAGAGGCTTAATCCCAAGTTACTAGCCTTTCAGCGGAGAAGGAGAGGATGTCCAGCGAAACACAGGAGTTCCAAGCTATCTTAGATGATAAACTTTCAGCTTTACAGACTACTAATGACACAGTGGCATCCCAAGCCTCTCAAATCCAGCAGTTGCAAGATCAACTCGCAAAGTCACGCTCTGTTCCTCCAAGCCCTAATGTTCCCTTGATTCCTTCTCTTTCATAGCAGGACTTGGCTGCTCTTCAGAGACAGGCTACTTTGTGTCCTCTCTTCCAAGATAAAGTGGAAAGATTGCAGTCCAGAATGGACTTGTTATGGTCTACATTTGAGCAATTTCAGGAATATGTCTCACCAGACCATTCTTTCTTTGTCCACTACCATTTACAGAAGTTGGTCTTCTACATGAAGCTTTCCACGATGGATTTACCTCTTCCAGAGGATGGATGGAGTGGGGCTTGGTCTGCTAAGTTGCTGACAGAGGTAGTAAGGATGGTATTTGAAGATTCTGTCATGCTAGATACCATGTTGATATCATACATGTATCTACGAGGAGACTTGTTAATTCCAGATGAGGTGGATATGGCATGGTATGTGGGGGATGTGGTCTTACAGGCTGTTTTGTATGTCAACCATTTGGAGTTGCGCATAGCTGACATGTTCTAGGGTTACTCCTCCAAAGTGGCTGATTGTCATGATAATTTCTGGCATCCCATGATTGATTCTGTGGTCCTAAATCAAAGACAAAACACAGCTCCTACCTTTGCCCAGAGTACTAATCAACTGAGGATGGATCTATTAGCCTATCTTTCAAAACATAATTCGTTTGATGCTACCTTTTTTTATGCCTATCATCGACGATCTCTCTTAGGACCTTCTATTCCTACCCTCCTCTATTACCAACAAATGGCTCACCGATATGCTATATATCTTTCCCTTTGTCAATCTAATTCCACAACTATTTTACCTCTTCTTTTCCAACCTTCATCTTTCCCTCAAATTCCCATTTTTACATATTGTTCCTTTATTGAGGATAGGGTATTTTCCCCTTCTCCACCCTGTCCTTCTCCCTCCATTCATGTGCCCTCCACATTTCCTATTTATCAGTTAACACCCTTCCTTAGTGATTCCCTCCAAATTTCTGCCACTCCTTCTTTAACCTTTTCCTCCTTTTATGATTTTTCATATCCCTCACTTCATCCACTTTTCCTTATTCCACTACCCTCTCCTAACACTTCTATATCTCAACCACCTCAGTTGGTTAGTGACTGTGACGGGTTTGATAATCAGATTTCCAGAAGAAGGGGATGGAGTTTGGATGATTGCCTTACAGGACCTCAGATCAATTGGCCAATAATTCTAGGAGAATGGACAGCTTCCAGTCAAGCTTATCAGAACTATGTTCATTTTGCTCAGCAATATTCACACTCTGCAGATCCTTTAGTGAGATTAACTGCTCACTTTGCTTGGTACCTGGCGTATATGCATAGGCACTCTCATAATGATTCCAAGCCTATTCCAAAGTTGTGCATGAATGTCAATGTGAGCATTGATTCCCAACAGCTGGATATATTGTATTTTCATGCCCTTTGTTTGCCTAGCAGATACCTGGTCCTGTTGGAAAGGATGTGCTGTCTTCAGTTTTTTCAAAATCCTCCCAAAAACTTTGTAGATGAATCCTTGTCTATGGATCATTTCCGACAACATCAATCTTTCAAGAGGGATCATCTTCATTGATACCTTTCCAATGTATGGTGGATGCTTTTTAATGAAAATCTCTCTTTTTGGAGGAGTCATTCAGATGGTTGTGTGTAGTGTTTGTGTTGTGAGTTCATTTATGTAATACAAACGTGGTGGTTTCCTATTGGATTTCGTGTGCGAGCTACATTTTGGAGAATTGTGGTGATGGGTTCGTGGATGGAGAGTTGAAACTGATGCTGATGAAGAAGAAGAAAACTCTTATATCCTTTACAAATTTGTTGTGATTTTTAGTCTGATAAGAGGTGTTACTGTGTAAAACGGGTTTTCCTTTCTTTGTATTTTTAACTCAGAAACAGGTTATAAGTTGGGGTCGTGGTGGATGGATTCTTTTTTAGAAGATCATTGAAGATTCAAGTTGCGATTTTACAAGCACTTGTATTCCCTTTTTCCTGGGTCGCGAGGACGCTTCCTTATTAAGTGTGGGGATATGTTGAGTGTTGAAATGACGTTTTTTGGCTGATTTTTGTTGTTTTTGAGAGTTGAATGGTTGATTTTATGAGATGATTGATTAGTTTGGAAGTGGTTTGAGAGTGTTTTGGATGATATTGATTGTGTTTTGGAAGTTCATGATGTTTATTAGTGGTTCTATGATGTTCTGATTGTGACTGTTCTATATGCTTCTGTATGTGTTCTAATGGATGAGAGTGTAGCTTGGGAAAGTTTTCTAGCCTTGGAAAGAGGTGAATACAAGTGCAAAAGAGTTGGAAGAAGTGGAAGAAGTAGCTGCTGAAGACTCAAGTGAAGACTAGAGTGAAGTGACTGTAGTGAGCTATGAAAAGACACTGTAGTGGCTCTGGTGACTCTTCATATCAGACATACCTCTTGGGAGGGTTATCCACGACCTAAGAAGGATTATTGAGAGTGATTTTAGAGAGATTGTAGTGAGGATATGATGTATTATTGATGGAGAGAGAGAGAGAGAGTCAGAGATAGCCAATTCTACTCAAACAGAGTGATTGTATATGAGAGATTGAGAGAGAAGACTATGAAGACATTGAAGATGAATACTATGTGATGTATTTCCATTCAAAGATGGTGTATTCCTTTGCTTTCTTTGTTCTATTGATGGATTTTATGAAGATATTGAAGAATATGGTTGATTCTATCAAATCCGTGGGAGATCTACATGATGCTGCATGAAGATTTGTTGTGCCTGGTGTTCTTTTCTTCATTGTGATCATATGAAACATAATAAACAAGCTTGTTGATGTTACAAGATAGATTTTCTTGCAACAGAATTCCCTTTTCCTTGGTGTTCCTCTCGGGGCTCCAAGTGCTGAAGAGCTGAGGAATCAAGCATCGATTTCACCCTGGTGAAACCTCAAACACATCCATGTGTTCTGAAAAATCTAAGCAACCATTACCATCAACAGTTGCTTTGCAACACTCAATCCACTTATAGAGGCACTCAGCCACCAAGATCCACGGACTGCTTATTGTTTCAAGTGTTCCAAGCCAAGTACTAATGGCTACCTCTCACATAGCTAACATGCCATCCATCTCTACAGGTGTAGTGAGCTTATCTCTATGCTCGATCGAGTTAGCTCCTCTCCCGAGCACTCCGGTAGCTCCATGATCCAAGTGCAAGCTTCAAGCAAGCTCCATCCTCAAACTCCACGCTCCAAGCTCCATTGTTGTGAGCAAGACAAGAGAAGAGAAGATAATAGAAGAAGAGAGGAAAAGATGGAGAGCTTCTCCAGCACGGTCCCTTCACATACGCACTCCCTCACACTCTCACACTTCCTCTCTCAAGAACAAGCTCAAGCAAGCAAGAACAAGGAGAAGAAGAAGAGGAGGAGAGCTACTTTTGGCCAGACACAAGAATGAGCTTCTCATTCACTTTTCAACTTTATATACAAAGCACTAAATCCCATTTGGGCAGTCATCCCCTTTTTACATGGCCGACTAGGCCCCTTTTTTTTCATTGTCCTCCTATCTTCCTAGCTTCCTTCCTACCACCCATCTATCTTTACAATTTGCACGGGTGAGAGCCCGGCACTCTAAAAATAAATCATGGTGCGCCTTATGCTCTTTTACAAAAGCGTTGACTTGCGCTTTTTCTTGTATGCCTTTCTCCTTGATTTAGGACTTTTCTGCACTTCTTGTGTTTCCATATTTTTCTTGCGCACCTTCATCTCCCGTTTCACTTTCGCCTTGGCCTTATCTTCTGCTTTAGCTTTTTCCGATTGTCCACCTTTTTTGTCTAAGGGTTAACATTACCCCATCCTAGATGAGTGCCAGTCCCATGGCACTCACCGTCGTAGGTAGCAGGCTGTGGCATGTATCGAAGTCGTGGTTGAAAGGGACTACTATGGTTTGCCATGGAGGAGTTGTGGTGGTGGTGCGGATGAAGGCCGTTGGTGATACTTTGGTGGTAGGATTGGATGGTGATATGGTTGTTGTAGTTGGAGATAGGGTTGTTCTTTGTTGGGAGTTGCGCTCATGGCTGTCACAGGTGTTGGTGTTCTAGGGATTCTATGCGTGACGATTCTTTGGTGGGATTGCATGATGATAAAGGATAAGAATTCAGAGTTGAGTGTTGATGAAGGATTGTTGACACTTTCATTGGAGTCTTCAATACCTGCAATTTCTCATATGTGGTCTCTCCCTTGGGGTAGTGCTAGTCTTTTTATCGTGCACAAGACGTAGTTTGATTAGTTTTGGAGACATGTTGAACTGTAAGCAAGCTGAGAGTTTTGTCCTGTACTTGAGGACCCAAATTATGTATTTATTGTGATGCAGATATTATGTGAGTGCACGTGCATACGTAGATAGTACGTAATTAGAATACTATCGGTTAGGTTCCTTGTAGCAGTGTGTGGATGAAGCAAGGGTTCAATGGGGTGGAGAAAATTTTCGATTGTTGAGATGAAGTACACTTAAAGGCTTCTTGAGACATCATTTGTGCTTTTATCAATACCATGTAGAAAAATTGAGCTCATTGACGCCGAGATTAGATTTGATCGGGTAGTGGGGGCCTTCAATGTTGGTGGTTGATCGCCATTGTTGATTATACCTAAAAAATAAAAAGGAAGTGCACTACTTGGGGGTGCGTCTACCTCACTATGCAGTGTTGCATGGTGTCCATGCTAGTGAAACTCGGAGTTGGGTCAAACCTCAGGGAAGCTTGTGGTGTTGTCCCACACTTGAGGACCCCAGTTTTTGTATAAGGGAGGTGCTATGGGTGTCACTTAGGGAGACAAATCTAACCATAGGCGAGCACAAACTCCACAGGTGTGTCCTTCCCTTGATGTGCCTTAAGTGTGAAGTGGGGGGACATGAAGGGCTAGGGGGTTAGTAGGCACAGAGCCAGCTCAATATGTCCATTGGACATGCCTAACTTGAGGATGCCTAGGTGCAGTGTTTGTGGCACTCTGATATACATGGAAAAGCTCATTGTTTTTTTCATTTTTCTTTGTGTGGGTCTTTGTTTGTTGGCTCTTTCTCTCTCTCTTTATCTTTCTTTATTTTTGGAGATACATTGGGAGAGGACATGCTAGACATCATCTTGATGCTCTACAATAGTTACATTCCGAGGGGGCCTAAGATATTTATCCAAGGAATGCATGGCTTGGCATGGAGCCCTTTTCTCTTCTGACTATACTTGTTGTGGTCACAGAGGGGGCTTGGTTCCTATACTCACTCTTTCTTTCGTCGATCTAATTTACAGTTACGCCCTTCTTTGTGGACCAACTCCAGTGGCTCTTGTTGAGGTGGCTACCTTTGTTGTTTTGGCTCCCCAAACCCCTAGCGAGGAGAGTTCTCGTGAGGTTCAGTTAGTTGGGATTAGGGGAGTATCTTGCTCCTCCACTCCTAAGCCAATGTTAGGCTTAGGTGTCATGGCATGGAGTCCATGTTGCAACAATGTGCCAACTTGTAGGCTAAATCTTTGATTCCATTTTCATTAGAGTAATCTCCTCCTCCCTTTTGCCATAGTCTTCTTCCTCCTCTTCTGGCATTTGCTTGCACTTCTCTTTCATTCTCTTTGATTCCTTCTCCACCCTTTGCAGCTCTCTGTCTTCCCTGGAGGTGGATCAAGCTCCTCTTATGGGGATTTGGAGAGTGTGATCTTTCCTTTTTGCTTAACTTGACCTTGCTACTCACGGATTGTCCTCTTGCTCTCTTATCGTTGAGATGGTTGCTCATTCTTCTTTTTATTAGTAACTCTCTCCATGTTGTTCTGGTGTTCCTTGTGGACTTTCTCTCCCTCTTGTTCCCAAATTGGTGGTGGCTCATCCCCAACATGTTATGCATATCCCTCCTTGGGTGTTTCTTAGTCCTGCTGTTGTGGCTTAACCCAAGGCCTTCTCCACCATCGCAAGGCTCCACTCCATATCTACTTGACAAGCTTCTTCTCCTCTTCTTACCGTCAACATGCCATAGTTTCTTTCGGCATGGAGGTTGCTCAAAAATTTTGCATACTTGTTGTAATCGATAGCCTGCCCGACCTTCTCTACATACTTCTGTAGATTGCACTATTCCATGATTTGTTTTATGGTTGGCTCCTCCATGATGGCATCTTTTAGGTTTAGGGTAAGCTTGAATGTAAACTAGCTAAAACCCCTCATTTCTATCATCAAGCCATACTTTGCTTGGTCTTTTGCCATGAACGAGAGCTTGCCATCTTAATCTTGCCCCGGATATAGAGTTTGGCCAAGAAAGAGAGAGTAGCCAATGACTATGCTTTGGGCCATTCTTAAATGCAATGTGTGTTTTCTGTAGGGCTGATTTTCTCTTCCAGCAAGCATGGCTTCCATCATGGCTCTTTGTTCTTGGTATTTTTTTCGCTTTCTTCATAATGGTTCTTTGTGGGATTGGTGGTCTTGTGGTGACTTAGACATTGAACACTTTCGTACTGAGACTTGTGTCATCATGCATTCACTTGGCAACTCCTAAGAGTACATGCAAGTCATATGCTTCAACCATAATGAGCAGGTGCAACTCAAAGAGATATCGCTTATTTGAATCCCATGGTGTTGACTTTGATGCACATCACCTGTACTTGATTATCATTACTTGTGTGTGTGCTCGCTTTGCTTATTTTGGTATTATTTATACATAGTCACAAAACACATTGTTATTTATGTACAATTTATGCATCCATGTCACTTTGTGAGGATAAAACCAATTATAGAACTCAAGATTGTACTAGAGTGTGGCACACGTATCTAGTACTCATGGTGGCTTACTCAATAACAACATATATTTTACAACATCGAGTATCATGGTACCTTGTCCGAGTCTACTCGCAACATGTAGCTCCTCCTCAGAGAGAATCTTATCAACCAAAGCGTTTTCTTCGCTAGTTTCAGCTAAGTCAATACCCCTCATGGAAGTCAGGACTCAAAAGGAAGTTGGTGCCACATAGATTGGGTCTCTTTAAGACCACCATTTGGCCAATCGCTCCTCTCAAAACTGTCACAATTTGGGGTCCCAGTTCGGCCATTGTAATGTGTTTTTCAAACCAATATTTTTCGAATTGGCTTCAACCCTTTGATTGTCGCTTTAATCTAAGAGATTTGGTTTGGCAAAGCACATCGTTGAATGTCACAGTAAGCGTAAGTTGTCGGCTTCCTCGTCGCAGATAAGTTGTATGCATTTATGTAGGAGATTGTCATAGTGCTCGTCAAGATATTCTTGCTCTTTCCAAGATAGAGGATATGGCAAGTAAGAGTAAGTTGTCGGATTCCTCATCGGAGATAAGTTGCATGCATTTATGTAGGAGCTTGTCATAGTGCTCGTCAAGCTATTCTTGCTCTTTCCAAGATAGAGGATATGGAAAATATTCCTCGAGCTGCTCCCTAGAGAATGTGCTCACGTTTGCAAGGACATAGACACGTGCGAATATTTTAAGTTTAGCATCCAACTCATCCAAGCACTCGATGACACTTCTATGTTCTATGAAGGCTTGCTCGATTGCTATCTCATGCAAGGTTCTGGGGGTTTCCCTAGGCTTTAGTGTAGCTGAGGGCTCATGCCTAGATGAGCAAGATTGGTCAATGCTAGGATTGCTTATGTCCTTAGGGTTTTCATATTTCTCATGAGGCTTTGTTGCTATTGCATCATGGTTCTCCTTGGAAGTGACTGGTATAGTTTTGTCACCCTGTTGTGACAATGTTGTATCCACTCTTGACTGGTCAATGGAAGCTCTGTTGTTAGTGGATTGAGTGTTGCAAGCAACCATTGATGGTAATGGTTGCTTTGACTTATCGGAACACATGGATGCATGTGAGGTTTCACCGCTGTTAGGAGAGATGGCAATGGGTTCCTTGGTGGATGGACTCAATGCTTTATTCCTAAGCTCTTCAGCACTCTTGGTCTCAATCTTCTTGTCGTCTACCACCACTTGCAACTACTGTTGTTTTCTCCTCTTTTTCTTGGGCAATTGAGGTATATCCCTTGAATACTTGGGACCCTGACCTAGGACAGCCGATGTGCTTGGTTGGTTGGGCCTCAATCTTCTCTTTCTTTGGTGTGTTCTCATGGGGCATAGCTGCGGCCTGTTGAACAACCTCGCTAGGTTGTGAGGGTACAACTGCCTCTCTTTTTGGAGAGTCTAGCTCTTCAGCTAATTCCCCTCCATTTAGCTCCTCATCCGATTGCATTGGCAATTGCTCTCGATCGGGCATTTGATCCCGGTCCTTAAGAAAATCAAAGCTGGTCATATATTTTGTTGCCCTTTGAGCATTTACTCGTGCAGATGAGCTAGCCACGGTGGATTGCACAGGCATATCCCTAGGTTGACAAATAGCGGTGTTGTCATGTCCCACACCTTGGACATTTAGAAGCTCAGATGAATATAGAGAGGAATGGGATTGAGTAGCCACACTTGACAACTACTGTTGTGCTTCCTGTGTCCATTTAGGGAAAGAGGGTGTAGGAGACTTGGGACTCCTAGGTGTGGCTGAAAGATTTGCTCACGGCTATTAGAGGATTCGACCATTTACTTTGTTGAGCAATTAACCTTACCATGAGCAATGTTGTGCTTATGATGCTCATTATTCTCTTGGAAAATCAAAGGCTCCTTGGGCACTAGTGGCTTTTGTGCACACTCAATGGTTACATCTAATGTTCGGTTGTTAAGCATGCTAGGCTAAGGATCTACCTTTCAAATAGTCATGTGTGGTTTCTTGCCTCGAGACTTGGATTTTCATTTAGATTTCCTTCTGCGCTTCTTTGCTTTGATGTGATTTGGCCTTCAGCTGATAGAGGAGGTTTGGCAGGGGGTTTGGTACCCAAATCCATTGGTTACCTACGTAATACCCTTGTGCATGTAGCAATGCTTTGGGTTGGCTCTCCATCGATACCTTCATCTATAAGGCTTGGGCTTCTTTTGTGGTCTTCTATGATATTTGTAAGTCCAAAGCCTATCCTTGGCACTGTCTCCTGACCTTCTTGTTTCAAGCATGGCCTCGCTCACTAGATATATTTGCTCAACATGCACTTATATCAACTCTTTCAACAAGTCCTTGCTCTCATCACTAGACTTGCCTGGTATATCACAATGTCCCTTGTCCTTCCCTCGAGGTTTAATGAGGTCACCCTTACTAAAGGTTGTGATTATTCTCACACCCGGTAGTGTCAAGTGTATCCTCTGTGCTACGTAATTGGCCTCACACTTCGTCACCCTTTTGAAGGGTCGTCCTAGGAGGGTTTCCTTTCCACAATTAGCACTATTTGGAGGGACGTGAAATAGGATAGGCAAGCTTTCATTTTCAATAGTTACAAGGATTTTGTACTTCTCTATAAGTGCTTGTGAGTGTCCCCTATAAGGACTAAGAGTTGCATTCATCAGTGTGAGCTCTGGTTGGCCTAGTAGGGTCCATGCTTCATAGGTCAAGATATTAAAATCAACTCCTTTATCAATGAGAGCATTGATAGTGTGCTCTCTTTTTGCGGTGAGTTTGACCCTAAGATAAGCAAGTGGTACTATGTCTTCATCTTCTGAGTCTTGGCTTATAAATTTAAGCCTTTTAATACATGCCCTTGAGTCCCCGACTGCACAACTAGACGTGGATTCTCTATTGATATCTTGGGTCATCTGTGCAGTGATGTTCAAGGTGCATCTATCATCACCAAGACTATCATGTCTAGTCATCCTCGCAGTTGTAGCTTGATGTTGTTGCATTCCGCTTTGACTAGATGTAGTCCGAATGCAATCTATATATGCTTTTGTGGTATGGCCTTGTTGCCCTTGTTGGCTAGATTGGCCCATTGAGGTTCTAGGGTCTCTGTTTGTTTTTGTTCGGGTATGGGCTTTTGGTTGTTGTTTTGCAAGTGAGAATCTATGCTTGTGTATAGCCCTTACTACACTAGGATCCAATTTGGAGTACTTGTCATGATGCGTGTTTTCTCTCCAGCCTACTTGGGGAGGTGTGCATGACCGGTACGCCAAACACCATGTGTGATTTGAGGGACAGTTCGTAGCCAAGTTTTGAACTACTTGCTCTAGATTTTGGCCCAATGATTAGATCTATGACGTGCTTTTGGCTCTATTCAGTCTCTAGGTCGATTTTAGGGTCTACATGTTAAAATTTTGAAAAAATCCAAATTCGGCCTAGCAAGTCCGAATTGCAAGGGCCAAATGTTTGATTCGGACCGTCCGAATGGCCGAGGGCCGAATGAAAAAGGGCCAAATGTCAACTTCAGCCAATCCGAATGTGGTTGTCCGAGGGCTAAATAGCCGAACCAATGAGGGTCGAGTCAGGTGGGCTGAGTCAAATGAGCCGAGGTCTGAATGGTGAATTCGGACGAGCCGAATGTCAACTTATCCGAGTGGGGTTGGGCCGGGGGCCGAATTTTCATGTGCAAGTAAGATGGGCCAAATGGTTGATTCGGTCGGGCCAAGTCCTAAGCGTTCGAATGGTGGTGGGCCAAATGGCCAAACATAGGAGGGACGAGGGCTGAGGGCCGATTCTGGGACTCGACCCAGAATCGCCATCACTTAGACACAGGCGAAACGTGGCACGATTTTGGCTAATGCAACAATAAATTGCTCGAATCACATGATTTAGGTCACGGCCTATCACATGCACCTCCAAATCAAAGCTATGGGTAGAGGGGAAGAGTTGTATATACCTGAAATAGCAAATAAACTTCAAAATGCAAATCAATAAATGAATCAAACCCTCTTGCCCTATTATGACAACGGAACCCTAATGCTTGTTTTTCTTCTTTTTTCTTTCTTTTTTCCTACCCTAATGCATCCAAATCACAAAACAAATACCTACACTACTCCACATGCTTTTTCAAATCCAAAAAACCAAAAACCTGCTTACTAAGGGGATTGAATACCTCTCCAAACTCCTTTGCTTCCTACCTATCTATCTCAAGCACCAGTTCGGGGAAAATCCTACTTCATTGCTCTATTCGAAGAATGCAAGTACTCAAGGCTTGAATCCGTTGGTCCCAATAATGAAACCAAAATGTAGAGGCGCTCAACTACCAAGACCCACAAACCGCTTATTGTTTCAATCGTTCCAAGCCAAGAACTAATGGCTACCTCTCGCATAACCAATGCGCCATCCATCTCTATGGGTGTAATGAGCTTACCTCTATGCCTGATCGAGTTACCTCTGGTCCCAAGCACTCCGGTAGCTCCAAGATCCAAGTGCAAGCTTCCATACTCAAGCTCCACGCTCCAAGCTCCATTGCTATGAGCAAGACAAGAGAAGAGAAGAGAAGAGAATAAGAGAGGAGAAGATGGAGAGCTTCTCCACCACGGTCCCTCACCCTCACACAGTCACTTCCTCACACTCTCACACTCCCTCTCTCAAGCACAAGCTCAAGCAAGCAAAGAACAAGAAGAAGAACAAGAACAAGAGAGCTACTTTTGGCTACACACAAGAATGAGCTTTTCATTCACTTTTCAACTTTATATACAAAGCCCTAAATCCCATTTGGGTGGTCATCCCCTTTTTACATGGCCGTAGCCTAGACCCCTTTTTTCCATTGTCCTCCTATCTTTCTAGCTTCCTTCCTACCACCCATCTACCTTTACAATTTGCACGAGTGAGAGCCCAGCACTCTAAAAATAAATCATGGTGCACCTGCGCTCTTTTACAAAAGCATTAACTTGTGTTTTTTCTTGTAAGTCTTTCTCCTCCTTGATTTAGGACTTTTCTGCACTTGTTGTGTTTTCATATTTTTATTGGCATGCCTTTGTCTCCCGTTCAGTTTTTCCTTGGCCTTATCTTTTGCTTTAGCTTTTCCCAAATTTTCACTTTGTTCATCTAAGGGTTAACACCAATGGCAATAGAACTTACATTGACTAATCAAGAGTGGATACAACAGTGTCACAACAAGTTGACAAAACTATACCAGTCACATCCAAGGAGAACCACGACACAATAGTGGCAAAGCCTCGGGAGAAACATGAAAACCCCAAGGACATGAGCAATCCTAGCATTGACCAATCTTACTCATCTAGGCATGCATACCCCAGCTATGCTAAAGCCTAGGGAAACTCTTAAAACTTCGCGTGAGATGGCAATCAAGCAAGCCTTCATAGAACATAGAAGTGTCACACAGTGCTTGACCAAGTTGGAGGCTAAACTCAAATTACTCGCACGTGGTTACGTCCTTGCAGACATGGGCTCATTCCCTAGGAAGCAGCTTGAGAAATATTTGTCATATCCACTATCTTGGGAAGAGCAAGAATATCTTAACAAGCACTATGACAAGCTCCTATATGAACGCATGCAACTCATCTCTGACAAGGAAGTCGACGAACTGCGCTTGACTGTGGCATTCAACAAAGTTCTTTACCAATCAAATCTCTTTTAGATAGAGCAGCTAAAGCAACAATTAGAGGGTCAAAGTCAATTTGAAAAATGTTGGTTTAAAAACCGTACTACAATGGCCAAACTTGGAGTCCATATTATGCCAGTCTCAAAGGAGCGATTGGCCAAATGGCAGTCTCAAAGAGACCCAACCTATGTGGCACCAACTTCCTTTGGAGTATTCACTGTCATTCCGGGTATGGACTTAGCCAAAGCTAGCCAAGAGAACTCTCTGATTGATAAAATTCTCACTGAGGAGGAGCTACATGTTGCCAATAGACTTGGACAAGGTACCATGCTACTCGATGTTGCAAAATACATGTTGTTATTGAGTAGGCTGCCATGAGTACTAGATGTGTGTGCCACACTCTAGTACAATCCTGAGTTTCATAATTGGTTTTTATCTTCACAAGGTGACATGGATTTATAAATGTGTATATAAATAAACAATGAGTTTTGTGACTGTATATAGATAATACCAAAAAAGTAAATCCAACACACACACAAGGAATGATAATCAAGCGCAGGTGATATGCATCAAAGTCAACACCATGGGATTCAAATAAGTGATGTCTCTTTGAGCTGCACATGTTCATTATGGTTGAAGCATATGACTTGCATGTACTCTCATGAGTTGCCAAGTGAATGCAAGACAATGCAGCTCTCTATACGAAAGCGTTCAATGTCCAAGTCACCACACGAACACCAACCCCACAAAGAATCATTATGGAGAAAGTGACATAAATACTAAGAACAAAGAGCCATGATGGAAGCCTCGCTGCTGGAAGAGAAAGTCACCCCTACAAAAAGCACACATTGCATTTGAGCATAGCCCAAAGCCTAGTCATTGGCTACTCTCTCTTTCTTGGCTAGACTCTACATCCGGGGCAAGATTAAGGTGGCAAGATCCCGTTCACGGCGGTGGAAAAGCAACCAAAGTACAGCTTAATGGTGGAAACGAGGGGTTTCAGCTAGTTTACATTCAAGCTTACCCTAAACCTAAAAGATCCCATCATGGAGGAGCTAGCCGTAAAACAACTCTTTGGAGCCCCAAGAGGAACACCAAGGAAAAGAGAATTCTCTTGCAAGAAAATCTATCTTGTAACATCAACAAGCTTGTTTATTAGGTTTTATATGATCACAATGAAGAAAAGAACACCAGGCACAACAAATCTTCATGCAGCATCATGTAGATCTCCCACGGATTTGATAGAATCAACCATATTCTTCAATATCTTCACAAAATCCATCAATAGAACAAAGAAAACAAAGGAATACACCATCTTTGAATGGAAATACATCACATATTATTCATCTTCAATATCTTCATAGCCTTCTCTCTCAATCTCTCACATATAATCACTCTGTTTTGATAGAATTGGCTATCTCTGACTCTCTCTCTCTCTCTCTCCATCAATAATACATCATATCCTCACTACAATCTCTCATAATCACTCACAATAATCCTTCTTAGGTCGTGGATACCCCTCCCAAGAGGTATGTCTGATATGAAGAGGCACAAAAGCCACTACAGTGTCTTTTCACAGCTCACAACTGTCACTTCACTTCAATCTTTACTTGAGTCTTCAGCAACTAATTCTTTCACTTCTTTTAGCTCTTTTGCACTTGTATTCACCTCTTTCCAAGGCTAGAAAACTTTCCCAAGCTACACTCTCATCCATCAGAACACCTACAGAAGCATACAGAAGGTCTACAAAAGCTCATCAGAGAGTTACAAAAGGTCAACAGAAAGCATCAGAACCACATAACTCATACCAAAACCATTCCAAACTCTCAAAAACTATTCAATAATATTTCACAAGATCTCAATCTTCGTCAATCATCAATCCATGCTTCATACAGAAGACAATCAGAACAAAAAGAACAAAACAGAAGGTATACTGAACCAATCAGGACCTATTAGAACATATCAGAACCTGACATCTCCACTAAAAATCATCATGAACTTCCAAAACATAATCAATATCATCCAAAACACTCTCAAACCACTTCCAAACCAATCAATCATCTTATAAAATCAACCATTCAGCTCTCAAAAACAACAAAAATGAGCCAAAAAATAGGTCATTTCAACACTCAATATATCCCCACACTTAATAAGGAAGCGTCCTCACGACCCAGGAAAAAGGGAATACAAGTTCATTCAAAAGCTCAACTTTGATCTTCAATATATCTTCAAAAACAGTCCATCCAACCACGACCCCAACTTATAACATGTATCTGATATAAAAAATACAACGAAAGGAAAACCCTTTATACATTAACATTTCTTATCAAACTGAAAATTACAACAAACTTGTAAAGGATATAAGAGGTTTCTTCTTCTTCTGCATCAGCATCTTCAACTATCCACCAGCAACACATTCACCACAATTCTCCAAAATGTAGCTCTCATGAAAGCCAATCGAATAGGCAACCACCATGATCTTATTACATCAATTAATCCACAACACAAACACCACATAACACAACCATCTGAATGACTCCTCCAAAAAGAGAGTGTTATCATTAAAAATCATCCACCATACATGGCAAAAGGTATCAATGAAGATGATCCCTCTTGAAAGATTGATGATTTCGAAAACGATCCATAGATAAAGATTCATCTACAAATGTCTTGGGAGGATTCTGAAAAAACTGAAGGCAGCACATCCTTTCCAACAGGACAAGGTATCTACTAGGCAAACAGAGGGCATGAAAGTACAATATATCCAGCTGCTGGGAATCAATGCTCACATTGACATTCATGCACAACTTTGGAATAGGCTTTGAATCATTATGAGAATGCCTATGCATATACGCCAGGTACCAAGTAAAATGAGCAGTTAAGTGCACAGAAGGATCTGCAGACTGAGAATACTGCAGAGCAAAATGCAAATAATTCTGATAAGCCTGACTAGCACTTATGCATTCTCCTGGGATCAATGGCCAATTGATTTGAGGTCCAGTAAGGGAATCATTTGAACTCCAGCCTCTTCTTCGAAGAATCTTCTGATCAAAACGTGGATACCCACTAACCAACTGAGGGGGATTAGGAATAGAAGTGTTAGGAGACGGAAGGGGAACTAATGAAAGAGGATGAAGTGATGGATAGGCAAAATCATAAAATGAAGAATGGATTAAAGATGGATTGGCTGAAAATGGAGGAGATTCTGTTAAGAAAGGTGTTAAAAGATAAGGAGGAAAAGTTGATAGAATGTCAGGGGATGGGGAAGGACAAGGATCAGGAGGTAGAAAAACTCTATCTTCAATAAAAGAACAATAGGTAAAGATAGGAATTTGAGGAGATCCTTGAGGTTGGAAAAGAAGGGGTAAATTGACTTTTGGGTTAGATTGAAAAAGGAAAATATAAGCATCATACCTATGAGCCATTTGTTGATAATGAGTTAGGCATGGTAAGGATGGCCCTAAAGCTTATCTACGATGATAGGCTTCAAAGAAAGAAGTATCAAATGGAGGTTGGTTGGAGAGATAGGCTAAAAGATCCACCCTCAGTTGGTTAGTGTTCTGGACGTGAGCTAAAGCTTTGACCTGTCGGTGATTCAAAATGACAGAATCAACCATAGGGTGCCATGAAAACTCAGGACACTCAACCACCTTGGAAAAATATCCCTGGAACATCTCATCAATCCTCAACTCCAAATGTCGGACATACAAAGAAGCTTGCAATACCACATCTCCGACATACCAAGCCAGATCTTCCTCATCTGGAATCAGTAAATCTCCCCTCAAATACATGTAGGACAGAAGCATCGTATCTGGAGTGACAGAGTCTTCAAAAACCATCCTCACAACTTCTATCAGCAAATCTAATGACCAGGCTCCACTCCATCCATCCTCTGGAATAGGTAAATCCATCGTGGAAAGCTTTATATAGAAGGCCAACTTCTGTTATTGATAATGAACAAAAAAGGAATGATCTGGTGGAACATATTCTTGATACTGCTCAAAAGAAGACCATAACAAATCCATGCGAGATTGCAATCTTTCCACCTTGGTCTGGAATAAGGGACATAAGGTAGCCTGTCTCTGAAGAGCTACCAAGTCTACAGGGGATAAAAGAGAAAGTGGTTGCACAGGACTCTGTGTATTAGACCGAGACTGAGCCAACTGATCTTTGAGTTGCTGGATTTGAACATTGCTCTGGTCTAAAATAGCTGTGGTGGATTTCAACTTCTCTTCTTGGGTAGCTATCTCCTCCATCTCTTGACTCTCCTTCTGTAACTTATCCCTCTCCTCTGTTACAACAACCACTTGAGACCTAACTTCTGCCAACTCAACTTTCAACTTAGAAATTTCAGCTTTCTGAGAATCGCTTAGTCTGCTGCTCCATTTGCATACAAAGGTCAGAGAATTTCTCCTGAGCAGAAGCTAACTCAGTAGTGGTCTTATTCAGTTCCTCCTTAGACTGCTGAACTTCATCATAAAATGAAGAATATAATTGCTGGATACAGGCAGTCAAATCGAAAGTTCAATAGAACTCTGGATATCCTTGCACAAGAACGGAATAGCATCTCCTGTTACCAGGCGATGAACAGAAGGAATAGTAAGGTCGAGCATCCCATCTCTATGGGCTCTGAAAAGGTTTGGCGTCTGAAGGAATGCATGCAAGCTACTGCAAGACTGGGCAGGAATTGTCACTGGAACTGGAGGAATAGGCATTGACTCAGCCACCCTCTTAAGGCGTTTTCTCTGAATGACCAAGGGAGGAGGAGAATCATCATCCTTAATTATCACATCATCTTCTTCATTATGAGGCAGAGAAGGAACTTTTGGAGGATCAACTAGAGGTAAATGAACTTCCTTTGCAGGGGCAGCATGTAGCAAGAAGACATAGAGGAAGGACCCATATGCTTAATAGAGCTTTCGGTTGTCCAATGTTTGTAAAATAATCCCCAATGCTTGTTTATTCAGTACTTAGGAACAATCTTGAAGCTTCAAATGCTTGAAATTGAAGCATTAGACCCGTTTCCCCCAAATTTCTGCTCCATAGAAGCTCTTGAGCTTCAATCTTTAACCATTTCGTGCTTAATCCTTGCAATTTGTTGAAGAATCCTTGCTGAGATGATCCCACAGGCTAAAAGGATAAAGAATCTTCAAGAAATTGTTGAAAATTGGAAGGTCGGGCTGAAGCTTTCATGGTTGCCATGGAATGTTCACCTAGGATTTAGGAAGAAGCTGAAGAACCTTGAATAGGGCTGAAAATCTCCATCTTGCTGAAGTTTACTGCTTGCAAAAGACCAGGAAGAGTGCCAGGGCTGAAGGGGAGAGCAGGCTGAGCAGGGACCAGGCTAGAATCAGCCCGAAAATTGCACCGCAATTTTCGAGGCTGCTCCTGGCTGCCTGGCTGAGCCAAGGTTGAGCAACCTTGTGCTCTCATTCTAAAGCTTATGATAAGGGGAAGCTACTCTAGGTGATTCTTGGCCAAGAAGATCAGGGTTTTGAGAGGAATGAACTAATCTTGGTGCTGAACTTCCATGAAACCTGCAAGAAACTCCAGGAAAGGGGAAAGAGAACTCCCTCTTTTCAAAGTAACCATAGTTTGTTCCCAAAATAAGCCCAATTAACCATCCTTTACCCTAATTACCTCCAATTTTTCATAAAATTTTATGACATCCTGTCATTTCAGCCATTCTCCGCCATATTTGACCTTGGATATCTCCAAATGTAGTCTCTTACTAACTGTAGATGATCTGCAACACTCCGCTAGTCACTGTCTTGTACCATTTTTGTCTGAAATTGATTTTGATATAGGAAAATAGGACTGGAAATAGAAGAAAAGAATGGATCAAAGACCAATGCTCTGATACCACTTGTCAGAGAGAGAACTAAGGAGAGATAAAGAGGAGAGAGAAGACTGCAAAAGAGAGAGAAGAAGAGTGATGAGGAGAGAGAAAGACTAGGTTTAGAGAGAGAGACAAGAAAGAAGGGGAAGCCATGGAAGCTGTGAGCAAGATGGGAGAGAAAGAGTATAATTGTATTATTGTGTCAAAAAGATGTGAAATTTTACATTTTCTCTCCTTTTATACCAATGTCAGTGTGACATGGCATAATATTAATGTTATTTACACTAATTTGTTATTCCCAGCTTCTTACAGAACAACAGAGTCAAAGTAAATTTATGCTGCACTTGGTTCATAGAGAATGGGAAACGAGAGGGATGCACCGCTCAACCTCTCTGCTCGTAGGGCATAGTCCCCTTCCGGTCCCCTAAAACGGCATGAATCAGGTTCTAATTGAACAATACCTAAAGTCATCTGACAGTAAATCCTTGTGAGAAGCCTCCCAGTTCTCTGGGACCACCCAGCCATAGGACGGACCCGTCGGGGGATTCCATCCACCCGCTTCCCTTGATAGCTTTAGTTGTCTAATTAGGTCCTACCACATTTATGTGCGACATTTAAAATCAGTTTCATTAATAAGCCTTTTAGGGCACAGAGTTTGTTCACGTAATTTACAACATATACACAAAAAAAAACAAGCTGTCCTTTTATCAAACAAGTTCCTTAACTTATCTTTAAGTTAATCTTTGTCTCCTGCCCATACAGGAGAATTGTGTATCCCTTCTGTCCAACAAAAGTACCCGGTCCAAATCTCATGGCGCTAAAATTTACATTCTTTATCTAGAATAGGATCTTCCAACATCCCAGACGTTGGGCTCACGGGAATCTCCAACTCCATTCTGCACAGGCAAGGGGTGTCCAGAGCTCCACCCTGACCCACAAGCGGTCTAGGAGTGAGATGCCATTTTACGATGTGATCTTGGAGATGATCCACGCGTGAAAATATCCTTCCTTAATTAATCCAATTAAAATTCAAGCAAAATCAAAGCAATCAGCCCTAATATCATATTCTAGAAAAACATTCCTTTATTCCCATGGCAACTTGTCATTACAGACCCCTGCCATGCATTTGCCATCAACACAAGCCTTGGAATATTTATCCAAATCACAATGCAACAATCCCTTGATTGAAAGAAAAACATTTAGCAATCAACCAACAAAACTAATTGTATTTTTTCCAAACAATACAATAATAGACGCGTCAATAATTCCATCACATATTCGCTCTCCCCCTTGGGGCCAAAGACTAGAATTTACTTAATATTCTCTCCTTTAGCCTAAGGCATATGCTAAAGGTTGCAATACTATACATGATGTAAGTCCTATCATTCCAATGCAAATTAATCAATCTAGCAAGAGCATTTACGTTTCTTCTCTAAGTGACAATTATCTTTTAGCATTTCCCTACTATGCAACATTTTTTCTTGGCTTTATCTTCCTTTCTCCTAAGGCAAGGAGTCGCATGTCATCGATGTAAAGTTTACATAATCTCTCCCATGTATATACCGTGTATATGCATTTGCGAACTTTAAACAATATTATCCTCAGTAAAAATTAATCAAAGACTCATCGATGCTCAATACTTTAGTGTCCCATATGTTGCTTATGCTATGCATGGATTCATCACATAGCAACTAGGTGCAATTTAACTCCCTTTGGTACAAGCACTTCACAAACTTCATCTTTGAATATTTGAGATGTGATTTATCCTTTTCAATGGCCTATTCTAGCACCACAAGGTAGGGAGCCTAATGCATCTCTTGCGAGCATTAAAACAAGTATCTATCAATTTGAAAATACATTACTTACGACTGGTACCGCAATTGGATTGACATTGATGCCTTCGCCCGAAGCTCTGTTGCTGGTTGTAGGATTTTCATCCTCACGCGACATTCTTTGCTTGGAGGCCATCGTCCGCAAGTAGACTCAAGAGATTAAGAAGGTGGAATAGATTCGAGATGGGAGAGCAAAAGAGAAGATGGTTAAATCAAGGATCAAGATAGAGGGAAATTGTGCAGCCTCTCGGGGTAACTCCTCTCTCTCTCTCTCTCTCTCTCTCTCTCTCAAGCTATCTCTCAGAATCTCTTGGAGGGGTATACTCTCTCTCTCCCTCTCTCTTGTAGCCTTTCAAGGTCTCCTTCTACTCCCTTGTGCCTCCCCATGCCTCATATTTATAATGAATTAGAGAGGAGGGGATAAGTCTGAGAACAAGAGTGGAGGGGCTCTTAGAAGACTCAGTGATCTGATGCTTAGATCATAAATCTGATGGTTGCATTGGCTCCAAAAGGGGGGTAAAACCGCAAGACACTTGTATAGAAAGCTCTTAGTTCACTCCTTCTTTTCTCTGTTCGAAGTGCTGTCTACTGCCCATAGACTGTGATCGCAGCACACGTGATTTCGCAAATCACTTTTCTTTATTTTTGTTTTTATAAATTCTCCAAAACTAACTAGAAAATCACTTGTCTTTTCTTTTAAATTAATTTTAGTTCTATCTTTTTAGGATAATATCTAAAATATAATAGTTTTTTCCCCCCAAGAATCTAATATTTTTGGACCATTCAAACTATACACATTAATACTAGTGATTAATATGGCTCATAAGTCCCGTTCACATTGTACTTTTCGTGAAGGGTGGCTACGGTCCTTATCAATCTGAGAAAAATGTCAGATTTATGACTCTCAATTTTTTTAAATATATTTTTAATTGAATGAAAATTATTAGCTATTAATGCTAGTCAGTTTTTACCTTAGTTAGTCTTTAGTCAGTAATCTTACTAACTTATTAATTAACTATCTAACTTTTGAACTAACCAACTAACTTTTATTGCGTGGAAGTATTACATTTTCTTCCTTTATTTCTATTTGTCTAGGAATTAGAACCCCTTTTTACACACCTCTGTATCTTATATATTTCAAATGTATTTATTATTTTTCCTCTTTTATTTGGCAAGCTTCCCTAGCTTCCTTAAACTAACAGGGATTCCTAGAAACATATGCATAGGATGCTAGTAGGACAAGGTCACTAGGATTACCCTCTAAAACAACTCTTAGAGTACTTGACAACTTCTTTACAGGAGATGAACAAGTGCCCAAACCTCCCCAAACACACCTAATCTAACCCTAGGAATTCATGCTTTAAATAGTAGTTTCCAAAAAAAGAAAAATACCCCACATACATATACACATACAACATAAAGGGAAAGAACTTGTAAAGGAAGGATATCACCTAGACTTGGCCACAATAAGCTTTCGTGCAACAAGAGGCTCCCTCCAAGTGCTCCATCGAATCTATTTAGTGCAGCACTAAAACAAAACCCATTAACTGCACTCACACCAAACAAACAAATGTTCCTCTTGGCGTAATGAGATAAACCATGTCACAACAAAATAAATAGCAAACCCTTGGTCCCCACATAAATCTTACTGAAGCACAAAACTAGACCAAGGGGATGGCCATTCAGACCCTACACTAAATGCATTAAATTATTAGCTAATCCCCCTGTGTAAATGGCAAGGGCTATTTAACGAATATGTCGTTGAATAATCTGATGCATTCATGATAGAATAGGAATATGGTAAATCGTTATTTGAGTCATAACCCATACTAACTATCAACGTCCAAAACACGATATGTCAACAAAATCAATCTCCATAGTGTTGAGATTCAAGCTCACATTTTTCTACCTTAGTTGAATAAGGTTAAGTCCCACTAACTTAACCATGGTTAGATCTAGGTCATTTTGATATTTTGCATGTATAGTACACACAGTTGACTTTAGTGACTGTGTTGATGGAATGAACCAAAGGGAGCATGTTTGCTACCCTTTCAGCCTATGCCTTTTGTCCATATCTCTTTCTCCTATGAATGCTAATATGGTATCAGAGCTTCCATCCCCTATGAGACTTCCTCAAATGAGGAGGGAGACACAACGGCCAGATTGTATGTTGCAATGAGGAATTAGTAGACTCAAACACAAATGCTACAAACGAGGAAGAGTAGCCGATGGATGAATGAAAATCATGAAAGGTTCGCCAAAAGCAAGACTCAGTAATGCTTTTGAATTGCAAAAGGTACAAGCATAAGCTCCACAGGAACGTGAGCCGCTAATCTAGGTATCGAGCTCAAACGCAAGGCAGAAATACAAAAGAATAAGAACCACCATTGTCATGATAGATGCATTGCCGGAAAGGTTGGAAAGCTATGCCAGCACTGAGGCTTCAATGGTATGAGAACAGGGAGGGAAGCATGCGATTAATGGCATGACATTTGATTGGGTGAAGACGGAGAAAGACAATCGTCTTGCTTGATGCTGTAGTTAATATTCCACCTCTGCCAATAGCATCGACTATTGTAGTAGTAATACATCGATACTTGCATAATTGACATCATGAGCATCTAAACGAGCGGCTTGGTGCATGCGTTAGTGAAGAGAACCTCATCAGTAGGAAGAAGGCCCTTGCCATTTTCTAGATTGATGTAGTAGGCCTTGTCAAAATGAGTGCTTGTCAGTGCATCAAGTGGAACTATTGCTGATGCCAGGAGGCATATTCCACGGTGGATTCCGTGAGGTTTTACGGTGGATTCCGTAAACTTAGATGACCGGGGCTCATACGCAAAGAGGATTCTTTGTGCGAGAAGTTGATAGGGACGCCTGTCCTTTTCGGGCGTTTCATTAATTTAGTGTGTACATGGGTGATTCCATAGCGGGTGATTCCGCAAAATGCATATTAAATTAATAAACGTTTATGAGTTTAGAGTGCGCACTCGTAATAAATTAAGGTTAGGATTTATTTCTAACCAGTTGATTTATTTATGTAGCTGAAGACTGCTAGGTATTCACTTTTGTCGGTTTAATTGTGTTATTTTACTAACGATTGTGAATGCTTCAGTTGATGTGTAGAGATAGCAGCAGTGGCGGAGGAAAGCATTGGAGTCTAGCGGGTTTTCGACCTTTGGACTATATTTTGATAGGCGCCACGCCTATATTTTGTTATGTCTATAGAGACATCGATTATTTATTATTATTTTGTATGCGCTTATGCGCTTGGATATGTTATTTCTATTTGGACATTGAGATTGGGCGTGCCAAACTCTATGGGCACCGTCCATTAGCTTTATTTTCCTATTTTTGGTAGAAAGCAAACTCAAAAGCTAAAAGCTTGTCATATTTTTGTAATTGGGCTATTTTTTAGCATAAAGATGGGAAATATACATTAAATACATGCTTTGTGAAGTGCTCACACAAGGCATGGGGGGAGATTGAACCCAATTTGTCTCTTGTCTCATGTCGTGCTTGCTTTTACATGGGTTTTTGTGCTAAAAAGTAGAGTACTTTGTTCTTGGGGACCTTCGGGAATTCACCACGTGAGCTATCTGCGTCCGATCTGCGCACCAGTGGTATCAGAGCGGAGCAGAGATCAAGGGCTTCCAATCGCTACCAATCTCGGGCGAAGGCGGAGCTCCAGGAACAAACGGCCTCTACAGTCAATCTCGTCGCGAACCGTCGATACAGGCAGACTTCTGGCGATCAAGAACCACTGTTTCCACTGTCAGATCGAGAAGGACCAATCTCTGTCGGCGGAGGACCACTCATCAATTCTCTTCATCAAGTCGTTGCAAACAGAGATAAGATCTTTCATAATCAAGTTTAGTTTGACCTTAAAGCTTAGTCTTAAGCTTAAGAAGCTTTAAAAGCTTCAAATCGTCAAATCGTTTGGCAAGAGGAGGGTCCCGAAAATCACGCGCAGGCAAAAACGGCCCCCCCCCCCCTTCACGAAAAAACGGCGGCCTGTTTTCAGCTTATTAAGCTTAAGCTTAATTCATTAAGCTTAAATCATTAAGCTTCCTCTGCAAGTCACACAATCTGACAAGTCGATAAACTTCGGGTCCTGCACTCCAGAAGACAAGTTCAGTAAGTCACTTGGAAACAAGTCCTGCAAGTCCTGCAAATCGGCTAAGTCCAGCAAGTCTACAACTCTGCAAGTCTGTTAAGTCTGCAACTCTGCAAGTCAGATTAAATCAGAACTGACTAGTGCTTAAAACTCATAGAAGACTTGTTCGTATGCAAAAACTCTGAACTGGAAAGTTGTTCGTAGCAAGCTGTTTTACCTATCTGCAAGTTCGTTGAAGTACTTTCAGCAAACGGAGACAAAAATATTTTAGAATTTCTGAAAATTGAAGAAGAAAATACCCAAAAAATACATAGCCTTGTAACCCCAAATCTGAGCTACGCTCATCCCGCTAACTGATTTTTAGTGAGAAAGGTTTGTTGAGTTTTACAGGATGACTACCCCACATATGGATGATCCTATGGCTGAAGACGATCTACCCGAGCCTACCATGGAACAAAAGCTGGATCTTATCATGCTGCAATTGGAAGAAGAGCGAAGAGCTAGGCAAGCCTTGCAAGCGCAATTGACAAAGCTACAAGGAGCGTCCACTGATAAAGAAGAACCTCAAGCTGAAGATCTGATTCGCCGTACCATCGACGCCACTCTTGAAGCACAAACCATTCGCAAGGAATCCAAGATAAGTAAACGAAGTTTCAAGTTTCGCACTTTCAATGGCATTAGAGAAGGAAAGACTGTTTTATCATTCATTAGCCAGTTTGATGACTATTTCCATGAGGAAACTTATCCCGAGAAAGATAAAATCAAGTGTGTTACTAATCATCTGATAGATAGAGCATCACTTTGGTGGACTGTAGTCCGCAAGAGTATAGAATGTCCTGCTACATGGGAAGATTTCAAGAAGAAGTTCATGCAAAATTTCCTTCCACCGCAATTTCATGAGAAGGCTATCAAGCAATGGGATTTACTTCAACAGCGCGATCGTGAGCCTATTCCACAGTACACAGAGCGTTTTTGGAATGCACTCCTACAGCTACGCATGCTTGAAGACGTACCAGAGACGACACATAAGCGGAAGTACATGTCTGGACCTCTTGGACATTACTACGCTGAGGTGAATATGTTCAAGCCTGCTACCCTTGAAGACGCTATCTCCTTAGCTCATGACACTGAAGATAAGTTACGTGGAAGAGATCGACGACCACAGCCATTCCAAGCAAACGGTAATTATGGATCTAAACAATTCAATTCAAATTTCAGAAGGTTTAATCCAGGTCGTTTTTCATCACCATCTTTCCGCAAGAATTGGCCTAAACCACCTGCATTACCATCCACTGTCAATCCAAATCCTAAGCCTATCCAACAAGCAAATCCAAATATACCCAGATTCCCAGCCATTGCAAATAATGTGACCAAAGCCAAGCCCATCGTATGCTACAAGTGTCACCAGCCAGGGCATCTCGCAGCAAATTGTCATTCAAAGAAGCCATCAGCACATATCAACTACCTTGGAGCCATGGACGAAGAAGAGCATGAGAATATGCCGGATTTCACTGAAGAAGAAGATGATCCTACTACTACTTCCGACACTTTACCAGGTATACCTACTTTACATTCATTATTGACTATGAAATGTATGGTGCATGGAAAAGAAAGAACTATATTGCATGATGATTGTAGTACGCATGACTTTATTTCAGCAAAATTGGTAAATGAATTGAAATTGCATACAGTACCTACGCACTATCGCATAAATGCTGCATTTTTAGGCACTAGGTACAATGGCACACAAGAAGTTCAAGATTTAGAAATTCAAATTGGTCCATATATTGAAAGAAGAAATTTCTTAGTTGTCCCATTACAGTCTAGCGACATTATTCTAGGAATGCCATGGAGACACCAACATAATCCCAATATAGATTATTCCACACACACAATGAATATAAATTTTCAAGGAAAATCTATTACATTATTTGGTATGCATGCATCTCATATGTTTCCACTGCTTTCGCATACTCAAGCAAAACGTGCACTACGCAAGAACACTAAATCATATCTCATTTGGGTGAATGAATTGCACGCAAAGGAAAATCATATGCACCCTAGGCATAAGGAATTTCTTGCATATTTTAAGGATTGTTTTGCAGAAGACCTACCACCAGGTTTACCACCATCACGTCCAGAAGACCATAAGATTGACCTAATACCTGGCACACAACCACCTTGCAAAGCCCCATATAGGCACAATCAAATAGAGCAAAAAGAAATCCAGAGTCAAGTAGAAGAATTACTAAATAGAGGTTTAATTCGACCTAGCAGTTCCCCATTCGGCGCACCTGTGCTCTTAGTCAAGAAAAAGAATAATACTTATCGAATGTGTATTGACTACCGAGCATTAAACAAGATCACTGTAAAGAATAGATATCCTATACCTAGAGTTGATGACCTTATGGACAAACTGCAAGGATCTTCTATATTTAGTAAAATTGACCTTAAGTCTGGATATCATCAGGTGAGGCTAGATAGATCCGACATATTTAAGACTGCATTCAGGACACAGTTTGGCCATTACGAATTCTTAGTTATGCCATTCGGATTAACTAATGCACCTGCCACTTTCAGTAGAATGATGAACCGTATTTTTCTAAAATATCAATATTGTGTGATTGTTTTCTTTGATGATATTTTAGTGTTCAGTCAAAGTGAAAAAGAGCATTATGAGCATTTATCATTAGTTTTTCAATTACTGAAAGAAAATCAAATGTTTGCAAATCCTGACAAGAGTGAATTCTTTAAGACAGAAATAGAATATCTAGGTCATATTGTATCAAAAGAAGGAATAAAAGTTGATCCTAAGAAAATTGACGCAATATTGCATTGGCCTATTCCTAAAAATGTACATGAATTACGCTCATTCCTTGGTCTTGCTAGTTTCTATAGGAAGTTTGTACGTAATTTCTCATTACTTGCTTTACCACTGACCAAACTTCTTAAGAAAGGCATTGTTTATCAATGGACTGAAAACCAGCAGAAATCCTTTGATTTACTCAAACGTGCATTGACCAATGCCCCTGTTCTACAATTGCCTGACTTTAACCGACCATTCTTTCTAGTTGTGACCGATGCTAGCGGATCAGGAATATGAGCCGTGCTAATGCAAGACAACCATCCAATAGCATATTCTAGTTCTAAGCTGAAACCCTCTGAGCTCAAATATTCCACTTATGACAAGGAACTCTTAGCAGTTGTCCAAGCATTAAAACAATGGAAGCATTATTTAATGGGTTCAGAATTCATGATAAAGACCGACCAGCAAAGCATTAGACATCTACTTAGCCAACCTCAAATTTCTGACCGTCATATCAAATGGGCTTCATTCATTCAAAGTTTCCATCCTATCATCCAATACCAACCTGGAAAAGAAAATGTAGTTGCTGATGCATTGAGTAGAAGACCTGCAATTCATAACATTTCTATCATATCTTTTGATTCTTTAATTGCTATGAAAGACACATATCACCAAGATATTACTTTTCATTCTGATTGGCAAAAATTAGTTCAAAATAATTTCATTCCTGTTGATTCATTGTCATATAATGATGGATTCATGTTCTTTGAAAAGAGACTGTGTGTTACTATTCCATTCCGATCTTTTGTTTTGAATGAAATTCATTGTCCCCCATATCAAGGTCATAGAGGTATCATTTCTACATTACGCATGTTAACTGAAGATTTTTATTGGCCGCATATGGATGCAGATGTATCTAATTTTGTTTCTGAATGTCTGATTTGTCAAAGAATAAAAAGACATCATGGTAAACAGTATGGGTTATTAATGCCTTTATCTATTCCATCTAAACCTTGGGAACATATATCTATGGATTTCATTACTGGTTTACCAAATACTAAATCTAACCATGACATGATTTGGACAATTGTAGATAGATTTAGTAAGCAAGCATATTTCATTGCATGTAAGAAAACTTTAACAGCATCACAAGCAGCACAGTTATTTTTGAAAACTGTTTTTACTAACCATGGATTGCCGAAAGTGATTATTTTAGATAGAGATTCTAGATTTTGTAATAATTTTTGGATTACACTGTTTGCAAATCTAGGCACAAAGATTGATTTCTCATTTGCATTTCATCCAGAAACAAATGGACAAACAGAAGCCACAAATAGCACTATTCTAGATCTTTTACGTGCATACACTATCTCTAAACCTCAGACATGGGATACTCATTTACATTTATTACAGTTTGCATATAACAATACACCGCACACATCTACAAAGAAAGCACCTTTTGAAGTTACAGGGGGTATGATGCCAGGAGGCATATTCCACGGTGGATTCCGTGAGGTTTTACGGTGGATTCCGTAAACTTAGATGACCGGGGCTCATACGCAAAGAGGATTCTTTGTGCGAGAAGTTGATAGGGACGCCTGTCCTTTTCGGGCGTTTCATTAATTTAGTGTGTACATGGGTGATTCCATAGCGGGTGATTCCGCAAAATGCATATTAAATTAATAAACGTTTATGAGTTTAGAGTGCGCACTCGTAATAAATTAAGGTTAGGATTTATTTCTAACCAGTTGATTTATTTATGTAGCTGAAGACTGCTAGGTATTCACTTTTGTCGGTTTAATTGTGTTATTTTACTAACGATTGTGAATGCTTCAGTTGATGTGTAGAGATAGCAGCAGTGGCAGAGGAAAGCATTGGAGTCTAGCGGGTTTTCGACCTTTGGACTATATTTTGATAGGCGCCACGCCTATATTTTGTTATGTCTATAGAGACATCGATTATTTATTATTATTTTGTATGCGCTTATGTGCTTGGATATGTTATTTCTATTTGGACATTGAGATTGGGCGTGCCAAACTCTATGGGCACCGTCCATTAGCTTTATTTTCCTATTTTTGGTAGAAAGCAAACTCAAAAGCTAAAAGCTTGTCATATTTTTGTAATTGGGCTATTTTTGAGCATAAAGATGGGAAATATACATTAAATACATGCTTTGTGAAGTGCTCACACAAGGCATGGGGGGAGATTGAACCCAATTTGTCTCTTGTCTCATGTCATGCTTGCTTTTACATGGGTTTTTGTGCTAAAAAGTAGAGTACTTTGTTCTTGGGGACCTTCGGGAATTCACCACGTGAGCTATCTGCGTCCGATCTGCGCACCAATTGCACTCCCTAGAGAACCACTCGCTGCCATTGATGGACATGCTACTTCCAAGGACAGTGCAAAGGCTAGATCTAGTGTTGGGTCAACCAGCATAGTGTCATTGTTACTGTTGAAATGGTCATTGAAGGCACCACATCGAGCCACCCCAATTGTCTGACCTCCCAAAAGAACCACCAAGTCAGTTTGAGACAAGCCGTTCTCTTTAAACATAGCAAGCAGATGATTCAGGCTAGAAGAGGGATCATGGATGTTGCTGGAGACCTCTGATGCCATGGCATGTAACATTTTGACAAAGGGGGACGGCTAGATTACACCCGCGAAGAAGGAGATCCAATCAGATTCATGAATCCCTCCCAGGGAGCCTGTCTCAGTTGGGATTTTACACTGTCTTTCACCTTCAATAGCGCCACACAGACCCTTCTTATTTATATAGGGGAGATTGATAGACTATCTTCTCTGTTATGCCACTAAGAGGGTATCAAAAGAAACTTCTGATAGAATGAAATGCTGGGAAGTCACTTGAGCCAATTGTTGGCAATAAAAATTCCCTATTGTCAATGACCTAAAGGGCTTCCATGCAATGCAAGAAAGAATTGCAGTTTTTCGTGGCAGCTCTAGGTGGCACTTGCACTTTGAATTTGAGTCTGGTGTTTGTTGCTTGTAAAAATTGTCTCTCCAACAGTTTTTTATCAGCAGGTTATGCATGGTGAAATCAGCAATTTGGAGTAAAGTACTCATGGTCATGTTGATAATTCTATGATAGAATATCATGGTGTCTTAGTGAGCAATTGAATGATTTTTTGAGGGTTTATTTTTGCATATATTTGATCTTTTGCAGTCATCATATCAGATTGGAATGCAAAGTTGTTGATGCATTTTAACTGTAGTTGATGAGAACAGAAGCACATGTGCTGGATGAAAATGCAATAGTGGTTATTGCTGCAATTTTACAGTAAAAATTGGTTGCATTACAGGGTATTGAAGTACATTGCCTGCTAGCATTTTGGAAAGTTGATTGGTTTTGTAAAGATGGAATGTTGTGAGCATTAAATGCTCAGATTTAAACTGATTTACTACAGTTTTTGTAGTGGGGCTGACTGTTAATAGTTTGTGGCGAGCATATGTTGCATTGTTGCCTAAAGAGCTAGACAAGCATTGGTGCTTTGCCACATGTTTAGAAGTGTATGACATTGGTGTGAACTAAAATCTACTAGTTTTGCAAAGCTGAAGACTTTGAAATGGCAAACATAGAGAGAAGGACACTATCACTTAGGAAATTTAGGATGTCTAATTTCTTAATTGGAAGAGGCTATTGCGACCTAGTCACAGGTCTTGAAGATGAGCTCAAGCTATCGAAGGATAGACCTCCAACACAGGATCAACTAAAGGCACACAGAACATGGTTGGAAAAGGCCAGCAAGGTCTTGCATTGGCTATCATTATGTGTGTCAGACACAAAGGCTATGCAAATTGCAAAATGTACTTTCCCAAAAGTTGCTTAAGAATTATGGGCATGTCACTCATGCGAGAAAGACACAACTAAATCAAAAATTCAACCACACATCCAGGAATGGAAGGTCTATTGAAGACTATGTCAGTGAGATCAAATCCATTACAGAACAACTAGACTCAATTGGAGCTGAAGTTGAGGATGATGATTTGGTGGCTACTACCCTCCACGGACTTGGACAGGAGTATAAGCAATTTGATACTTCCATTTCAGTGCATCAGGAGCAGCCTAACTTTGATGAACTTGTAGCACTTCTATTGCATGAAGTGAAACTTGGACTCAATACAAGTTCCAATGGGTCAAAAAACAGCAGGGACTGTCTTCTACTCCAATCAAAGGGGTAGAGGTGGAAGAGGAAGATCAGACTTTAGAGGAAGAGGTGCTAGAAATGCATATATAGCTCGTGTGGACAGCAAGTTACTGGATGGAAAAATAGGCAACCTCAAGCAAATAGAGGTGCCTCAAATGCTTGTGGAAGAGAAAGTTATTCAACTAGAGGAAGAGGCACTTGGAAGCAGCCTCAAATGAGTCATGGATAGCAATCAAATGCAAATAATAATTGCTATCATTGTGGCAAATATGGGCATGTAGCTAAGGATTGCTACAAGAAGCAAAATGATCAGAGAGAAAGAGGGAAGCAACATGGGAATTATGCTTCTTCTAGTGGTATGCAGGAGGATGAAAGATTATTTGCTATGCAACATGTGACGAAAGGGTTTCCTACACAAGGCAAAGCAGATGATGTATGGTATATAGACTCAGGGACATCTAACCACATGACTCCTCATGGAGAGTGGTTTGACACATTGGTACAAGGTGCTCATGGATATGTTTGCACATGGAATGATACGCAACATGACATCATGCATACAGGCATTGTTCCCTTGATGATGCATGGTGACAGGAAAAAGAGTCTCTATGATGTGTTACATGTAACCTCCATAACCAAAAACTTTCTTTCTGTGGGACAAATGGCTGAATAGAATCTACAAGTTAGATTCAATAGAGATGGATGCTACATTGAAGAGTATGGTCAAGGATGCAAACTCATTGCTGAAGGCAAAAGAAATGGCAAGATGTTTACATTGGATACGAAAATTCTAGCATTGAATGCTGCTATGTACTCATATGACAATGTTGCAATAAGGGACATTGAGATATGGCATAAAAGGATTGGTCATGTAAATGTTCAAAAGTTGAAGAATATGCAACATAAGCAAGTTGTACTTGGGACTTCCTAAGTTCAAGCATGTGGAATTGGGACATGTATGTCAGTCTTGTCAATTTGGGAAGTAATCAAGGCTTCCATTTATGAGGCATGTAAGCACTACTACTAGACCATTACAACTTGTACATTCTAATGTATGGGGACCCTCACAAAATGCATCTCTTGGGGGATCACGTTACTATGTGTCATTCACAGATGACTATAGTAGGTACACATGGTTGTATGTGTTGAAGCACAAGAGTGATGTTATGGATGCTTTTCAGGATTTTAAGAGACATGTGGAGAAAGAATTGTCTTGCTACGTCTCATGCTTGAGATCTGATACTGGAGGAGAATATGTTTCTAAAGACTTTGATCACTTCTTGGCAACTCATGGGATTAAAAGAAAATTGACATGCAGGTACACATAGCAACAAAATGGTGTGGCAGAAAGGAAAAATAGGGTGATCATGGAATTGACAAGAGCCATGTTGAATGAGAAAAGCCTACCAAATGCATATTGGGTAGAGGCTGTAATGACTGCAACATATGTCATGAATCATACACCAACAACAGGTATACATGAGGTGACTTCTCATGAGAGGCTTTATAGGATAAAGCCAAACATTAGCCATCTTAAGGTTTTTGGTTGCTTGGCATATGTACATGTTCCAGATGAGAAGAGGAAGAAGCTTGATCCAAAGGCAAAAAGGCCATCTTTATTGGGTATGCACAAGATAGGAAAGTGTACAAATGCTACAATCCTTCTACTCATGAGACATTGGTCTCAAGAGATGTGGTATTTGATGAGCTGAAATCATGGCATGAGAAGAAGATTACTTTGATGAATGATGATGATGTTTGTCAGGAGACTTATGTGGATGCAGGTACAAATGAAAGTGCAAAAATTTTTGGGCGCAAATGTGGATAAAGGCAAAGGCAAACTTGATGATGCTACAGGGCCACTCACTTGTGGTTATGATTCACCTAGCACTGACAACTTGGATAGTGAGTTTGGTATTTCGTCAGTTGTGACTCCTGGTGTGAGACATAGATACGTACCACCTCATGTGAGAGTCTCATACTGCACCTCACTTGAGGAGATCAAGAAAGCCTGTGGATAGGCTCACATACAATGGTTATATAGTGAGGCACTATGCATATATGGAAAAATTCACTAGCTTTAAGGAACCCACAAAGTCTTCTGAAGCTATTTTGGATGATCATTAGTATAAGGCAATGGATGAGGAATATTCAGCATTGGCTGAAAATGACATTTGGGATTTGGTTGATTTGCTTGAAGAAAAAATGGCTATTGGTTGAAAATGGGTATACAAAGTGAAGTGTAAATCAAATGGCACATTGGAAAGATACAAGAAAAGACTTGTGGCAAAAGGGTATGCACAACAATATGGTCTTGATTATGAGGAGACATTCAGCCCTGTTGCTAAAATGGCAACTATGAGGACAATGATTGCTTTGGCAGCATCTAAAGGATGAAGTATGTATCAGAGGGATGTGAAGACTTCTTTTCTCAATGGTGATTTGGTTGAGGAAGTATACATGGATCAGCCCGAGGGCTATGTACATCCAGATTTTCCTACATATGTGTATAGATTGAAGAAAGCATTATATGGGCTGAAGTAAGCACCTACAGCTTGGAATGCTAAGATAAGTGAATGCTTAGATAAACTTGGTTTCACTATGGGAAAGGTTGATCATAGCCTATTCACAAAGAAGACAAGGGCTGGTTATGTGATATTAGTCATCTATGTGGATGACTTGATCATTACAGGAGATCAATGAAATGTTACATGCTGAATTTTAGGTCAAAGATTTGGGTGAACTGAAATATTTCCTTGGGATTGAGGTTGTCTCTACACCTCATGGTACTTGGTTGTTGCAGAATCAGTATGCACAAGACATGTTGACCAAGTATGGTATGTTGGATTGCAAAGCATTGAGCACTCCATTGGAGCAAAATGTTAAGCTACTTGTAGATGTTGGCCATGAGATTGAGAATGTCACTATGTATAGACAAATGGTGGGTAGCTTGATTTATCTTACCATTACTAGACCAGATCTTAGCTATTCAGTTGGACTGATTAGTCAATTCATGCAAAAGCCTATGAAGCCGCACTTGGATGCAGTGAGGAGGATCTTGAGATATGTGAAGGCTATATCAGATTATGGTATATTCTATGAGCATGGTAAGCCTTTGGAGCTTATAAGATATACAAATGCTGACTGGGCAGGAAGTACCTATGACAGGAGATCTACTAGTGGGTATGCATTTTCCCTTGGTAGTAGTATGGTCAGCTAGAGTAGTAAGAAGCAACCTATTGTTGCACTCTCTAGTACTGAGGCAGAGTATAGAGGTGTTGCATTAGATGCATGTGAGGCACCATGGCTCATGAAGCTTCTTGATGATTTGGGCATGTAGGAAGTCAAGCCTGTCACACTCTATTGTGACAACAATAGTAGTGTGCTCCTAGCCAGTAATCTTGTCTATCATGCTAGGACTAAGCACATTGAGGTACACTATCACTTTATCAAAGAAAAAGTGATTGCAGGTGACATTGATTTGGTCCATGTGAGGACAGAAGACCAAGTTGCAGATATCTTTACCAAGTCATTAGGTAAAGATAAGTTTGTGCACTTTAGAGAGCTACTTGGAGTGAAATACCCCACTTCAGCTTGAGGGGGAGTGTTGAGATTCAATCTCATAGTTGTCTACCTTATTTGAATAAGGTTAAGTCCCACTGACTTAACCATGGTTAGATCTAGGTCATTTTGATATTTTATGTAGTACACACAGTTGACTTTAGTGACTGTGCTGATGGAATGAACTAAAGGGAGCATGTCTACTACCCTTTCAGCCTGTGCCTTTTGTCCATATCTCTTTCTCTATGAATTCTAATACATAGTAGCCTTGGACAAACATTAGGAGGCAATTGCAAAAGCCCCTTAGGACCACAATTAAGAAGGACATCTTCAACAAATGGATAATTAGTCAGGGAGTCTACAAAGTGATTCCATTATTGAGGAATTAGCTGGCACTTCACTGTCTCCAAGAGAGTCAAGGGTGTCCAAGGTTGCACGATGGTACATCCTTACAATGAGATCCCTCACACTATAGGTTCCATTCAATTGGTTGATCACTAACTATGAGTTATCTTTCACTAATAATCGACGAATACCACTACATCTGGCTAGATTTAAGCCCATAAGCAAGGCCTTGTATTCCACTATATTATTCGAAATAGCAGTGCCTAAATAAATTTCCATCTTTAAAATGGGGGTTCTTTTTTGGCAAACCCTACACTCACATGCTTAGCAGGTCCTCAAGAAGCTCCATCAAAATGTAATGTCTAAACCACAGCTTCATTGATATAAGTTGCCCTGGAAATCAACCTATTCATACTTATAGTAATCAAAGTCTAATCAAGAGAGGGGATGTAAGATAGGTAAAATTCCTCCTTTCTCACTAAACTCAATAAGGGCACTAGTAAGAACCCTATGCCAGTGGCGGAAATAGACCTTCCCACGTGAAAGAGCTATCTTGCCACTCAGTAATGTGATAACCTTTACTCCACCAAATTACTTTGCCTTGATGGTAACACTACTCTAAATATGGATGCTCAAGATAAGGAATGAATTTTTCCATCCAATAGTCTTGGTACTCTCTACAAATTTAAGTCGTATCAATCCTGAAGGATCTACAAAGGCACCAAGTCTAACATCAGTCCCTATACATAATAGGAATTCAATTTGTTGAAATTTACTTTAGTACTTGAACTCACCCCTTGCAAATCCACTAAAAGAGATGTAGAGCCATTCTTTCCTATATGGACAATCTTATAAGGACCATCCCATTTGAATTCTAACTTGCCTGACTCTTAGCAAATTTATACTTCTTAGCTCAAAGGTCATGAAGAATTTTCATTTGCTTCTTCCCTACTTTTTGATGTAACGAGACTTGCAACTGAATCTTGTTAAGATGTGCAAGGGAAGTGAGCCTTTCTTGCAATGCATTCTCTTCAACCAAAGAATGGTTTAGGGCGAGCCTTATTGTAGCTAACTCAATCTCCAAATGTAAAACACACTCTTTCCCATATACTAATTTAAAAGGGATGTGGCCTACAACTCTTTTGAATATCATATTATAAGCCCAAATAGCCACATACAACTTCTTATCCCAATCATGCTTACCTTTGGATATTGTCATGGATAAAATTCCCACAAGCTGCTTATTGGTACTCTCTACTTTCCCATTAGCTTGGGGATTTAAGGTGTGGTCTTATTATATTTAGTCTTCAGAGCTTTTGTCAAAGCTATAATCACTTTATTCAAAAAATGTGTCCCATGGTCAAACACAAGCTCCTTAGGTGGACCAAAATGGCAAACCATTTATTACAAAATAAGACTAGCCATTTTCTTGGCATTATCCTTCATCGTAATGTGGGCTTCAGACCACTCTGTGAAATACTTAGTCATCACAATGATATAATGCTTTTGTGTAGTTCACGAAGTATGTATAGGTCCAATGTAATCAATGTTCCACTTCTCAAATGGTAGTATAGCCATGATAGGAGTCAATGGGTGCTTCCTATTCTCCCTATTGTTATGTCTCTGACATATATTACATCTCTTGACATATACAAATGGATCTTAGAAAATAGACGGCCACTAATATCTGGCTCTTAAAGCTTTTTGTGCACAGCAAAAGTGCACTTCACAAGTAAAGTCATGACACTCTTCCAAGATAAATGGAACCTCATCAAGTATGACACATCGATGATAAATATCATTGACCCATTACCAGTTGAGTGTTCCTACAATCAAGGCAAATTTCAAGGCTTGCTATTTAATTTTTCTCTTTTCAACCTTTCACAAAGTAGCTCCAACTCAAGTAAGTTACTTATGAATATATGTGTGCATCACATGGGCTCAAAATAAGGTATTTTTAAAATACCATTTTTTACATACAGAAGGGTGTAATATAAAGGGGTTATTTGCAGGTTGAATAGAAAAGGATTATGTCGTATTCAAGAAAAATTCATAGATAAGGATATTCATAAATAGGCCTTGAATGCGCGTGATGTAGAGGGCATACATATAGTAACTTCCTTGAGAGCTCCAATCTCTCCTATGGATAGATAGTGTGTTATGGTAGCATACCAATATGGAATGGAGGTTGTATTGATTTTGAGTAGACCCTTGAGGTCACTACCTTCAACCATGACTTCCTTTGGCTCCTCAAAATCCACAAGACATTCAATGATGCCTTGCAACTTTGGCATCTTACTCTAAATTTCATAGTCAAACTCCTACAAAGTGATCAACCACTTCGTTGGGTGATCAAAGCGACTACAATTTACTCATCAATAGCCTCAGCCCCTCTACCTCCGTATAAAATACTACCTTTTCATACATGATGAAGTGCTTGAATTTCTTCGTTTTAATACCATATTAGAGAATTTAGGAATTTTTCAAGTCCCAATTTCAAATAAGTGATAAATATTTGACCACGTGGCTAAATCTTGATCCACATTTGAAATTGGGATTTAGAAAAGTAACTTGTATAGCATTTAGGATAGACTCCACCTTTAAGTAAGACAAGAAGATTTGATTATGTAGTCAAATAATAAAGGTATTGGTGTGTTCCCAAAGTGCATGAAATTTTTCAAATTTCCTAATATAGTATTTTTAGCAAAGACAATCCCAAGACACAATTTCTCCATGTAGGTATAATTAATCTCAGACACCCCTAGTTTGTGATTGGTAAACATAATCAGATGGTACCACTCCTCCTTCCAAATCTAGGCTAAACAACAGCTGATACTATACATCGTAGCCACTGAAAATATATAAAATATCTCTCCTCTTTTAGGTGATTTCACGATACTGGCACTTTTGCTAATTCTTGCTTCACATCCTTGAAGGATACTTGACATGGATCACTCCAAACAAATAGACCATTGAATAATAATAGATTTGTCAATGGCAATGTCCTCTCAGCCAATGCATCAATACATCATCTCGATAATATCAAATTGAAAATAGAAAGCTATGCAGGAGTACATCATAGTGACAATAACCTTTACCTTTTCAAGATCGGATCACAATCCTAGTCGAGTTAACCACATGATCCAACAACAATCCATCATAGGGTACTTCAAAGATGCATTTCCTTGGATTGAGAGCAATGCAAAATTACCTGCAACACTCAAAATATTTTATTAAAATAATCAAATTTCTCTCCCTAGTGGCGGCTGCCCCCAAGTCATCGAATAAAGACTTTCAGATCCTCTAGGGAAATATCATTGAGAGTTTTATTAGTTGTACATTGCCAAGACCCTGGTGCATTGCATAATCCAAAAGCCATAGCATGATATGAAAAGGTACCTAATACAGTGATAAATGTAATTTTCAACTTATCTTCCTTAGCAATAGCAATTTGGTTTTAACTAGCAAAGCAGTCCATAAACGAATAGATATCTCTACCTGCTAATTGATCTAGAATGTGATCAATAAATGACAATGGATAGTAATATTTGATCTTTTGTTTATTAAGCTCCCTAAAATATATGCAAAGACAAATTTTATTATTTATATTTTTCTTGATAACCATTGGCGGTGAATACCACTCTGTGCGTTAGACAGATAATATCAAGCCAGCCGCCTTACGTAATTTTTGTAGCTTCTCAAATAGTATGTCCCTTAGCTCAAAAGGCATATGCCTCACTTTTTGTTGAACAAGATGGCTACCCTCCTTCACGGGAATAGTATGCATAGTCAAACTAGGAGGAATACCCCTCATCTCATCATATCTCTAGGAAAAAGTATCATGGAATTTTTGGACCAAGGACACATAGTCCTTCCTCTCTTCCAAACTAAGCATAAATCCTAATTTAATCGATCGTGGCTCATTCAATGTACCAAGATCTAGCTCAATCACATCCACATCTCTAATTCTAACTTGAGCTTCTATTAACTCATTCAGAGTCACTTGGTAGAGATCTTCTGCAGTGGACTCCTCTCTTGATTCATCACTTGATCTCATTGCCAAAAGAAGGATCTTCTAATGCATCTAATGCTATCAAAGATAAGGGTACTCTCTCACTTTGATAGTCGGATTCAAATCCATGGCCTTGCTAATAATACTTGATAGCTTGGCTAATCTACAAACCTAATCACCCTAAAGTCCAAAATGCATTCCACATTAGCAACATTCACGTGGACTTTGGTAATGCAACCTTCCAATTGCCTTAAACTATCACTAGCGACATCTAGAGAATCATTGAGGCATCCTTTTGGATTTTTAGCCCCAGCCTTTCCATTGATTTTGAATTCATAATGCTGATAGAGGATCCCATATCTACAATGGCATAATCCACTAATATGTTGTCAGCATATGCTGCTACCCTTAGACAATGCTTTTCAGCATGTTTAAACCAGTCATCTCCCACACAAGATATTCCCAAGGGTTCGTCAATATATCTAGTGTGAAGGATCTTAAACTCTTTATGCACTCCTGGAGATAACTTGATCAACTGTAGGAGATTTACATCAGGCTTTACCTCACAAAGAGAATTGGCTAAATCAAATTCATGATAATTAGCGATGGTTCTCTTCTCCCACCAAACCATTCTTTCTCTTGGTCTGAACATGCTTAGATAACTCTTTCTTGTCTTTTACTTTCTTCTTTGGCACCTCCTTATTGGAGTCAGCTTTACCATCACCAGCTTTTAGAGAATAGGCTTCCACATCAACATTAAGGACTTGCATCCCTTTATCATCCTATTTAGGGTTTGCCTCAACAAATTTTATGTTATCCGTGTCGCCTTCTTTAACCTTATGTCCTCTTGAGAGTGGATTTTACAACCCATTGAATGCCAAAAAATGAACAAATTTTGTCAATTTGAGGTAGAGCTTGAAGCTCGATGAAAGTGACGGATGTGCATTAGACAATTTTAAGCAGTCGTGGAAGACAGGATTTAAAACCACTTTTGAAGATAGATCTTGCAACAGTCTCCAATTTTCTATAATTTTTCCAAGTTTCTGAAATAAAGCAAAACAAGCTCTAGGCAATGTGAGACTCCAAGATGATGAGGAAAAATTTTCGGTTCATAAATTAGATGCCAAGAGTGAGAGTAGCCAAAGGCCACGAGCAAGAGGAGGACCAAATGATGTATGTAAAGTGACTTGTGAGGGGAGGGGGGGAATGAAGGGGTGTGACCATCAGAGGGCCCCAAACCCCCCAAAATTTGACATGATGGAAGGGAGACATTTTTTGTAAATGCTAAAAAAAATGAAGGCAATTCCTATCTTTGACACCATAGATTTGGGGCTATGGGGGCTATGGAGCGTAAGAGCAACCATATAATCTAAAGCTATCATCCTACTGGTCAAATTTTTCACTCCATATCGCTCATCTTGGATCCTGAAATGTTGGCTTGAGCATGGAGTTGCAAAATTAGTCTTTCTCTCTCCTCTGTCTCTCTCCCTCTTGAGGGCAATTCATGTAGGCATTCTTTGGAAGAGATTGGGGTGAAGATCGATTGTCTAGCTTGAACCAGATCGATATGAGATTATATTGACCCTAAGGAGTGATGATCAACACTATTTGGAGATCAACAACGGGTCCGATCGCTATCCAAAAATTCAATTCTTGAGACTCAAAACCCAAAAAATGGCACTAAGCCTCCTTTTAATAGAAATTCAGATTCTTTTTGGCATTTCATGATGCAAATCTTGTTCATATGAGATGAAAATTTGTTTCAGGCTTAGTTGTGATATGTTTGAGGGTTGTGAATCATAATATATAGAATCTATATCCATGTGTGAGTTATCAATTTTTTAAAATTTGAAATACGTGTTCTAAGTGAATTTTTTTTTTCTTATTTTCAGGGAATTAAACCATATTCATATGGGATAAAATTAAATGTGATGATGGATCAAAGTGTGGGTTGATTTCTTAACCCAAGAAAATAAAAAATACCTTAATTTATATAAATTAAATAATAAAAATACTAAAAATATAATTTTTATTAAATAAAATATGGAAAAATAGTTTTTGCATCCCAAAAATTATGAAAATTAGAAATATATTTGTGCAAGTATAACAAAGATAAAGCATGAGGATAGGCCTCAATTTACCCCCATTTGTACAAAAATGTGCATGTTTATCACTTTTTATATATACAAAAATATGCACAAAATACCCATTTAACCTACCTATCGAATGCAAAATCTTAAATGGTAGCAGGAAGGGAATTTTGGGAGTTGAGTATCATTTGAATTTTTAGTTTATGCATATTCTAACATATAGGATTCGTTTGATTTGAGTCTTAAAAAGGGCAGCACTATAGTTTATATTGTTGCCTTAGCAACGAATCCATATACTAGAGTGATATCATGAAACGGTTGCTTATGAACATCCACATTGATTGATTTATATGTTTACTTATTTATGCACATATGTCATTCGCCTTACATCCACACTTTCATATGTGGTATCGAGAGAATTATCTCCTGGATACATAGCACTTGATTTCGAACGATTGACCCATGTTGAGTGCGAGGTTCCCTAAGCCATAGGTCTAGTGTTATCTTTTTCTTTGGGGATTGATGTGGTAATGATTATATTATCTCCTGGAACATAATATTAAAATAGAGGACTATGTTATGTATGTGCTTTACGTTGAAACGACACATCCTGGGGCTAATCTCTAGGGTGTAGGAGAGCCATAGTGGGACCACACTAATAAGCTAGGGGGTGCTTCCTTCATGTGTGTTAGGAGGTGCTAGTCACTAATATGTTTGGGTACTCATTTTGCTTGAAATTGGGAAAGGCATCATGTTGGACTACGATTTAGAGATTTTATCTACAAATTCATTCTTTGGATAAATCAGTTTATAGTGTTTATATGCTCCTAGCCCAAGGCCGTGGGGTTGTTTAGGTGAGTTTAGGAGGTCATGGACTAGAGTCGTAGAGCCAGTGTTGGGCCCATTTTTGGTCTCGACAGGTAGTGCATTTTCCACGAGACGCTAATAAGTAGCGGTTCCATAATTAGGGACTAGTAGCTACTTTATGCCAAAGAGCATCGAGATAGACCCATTATTTCCCAATAAACACCATCAAGCTAAGATCCAAAAGCAAGAAAGAGCCAAAAGGGCTAGACAGTGGGCTGAAATCATCAAGAGTTATTCCCCTCAACGCACCAGCTCGATACCCCTACCAGGGAGAGGTCTTCCCCTCAACGCACCAGCTCGATACCCCTACCAGGGAGAGGTCTTAGTGACCCTAGTGCCACAAAGTGTCCATTAGGAGGAGGAGGAAGCTCTAGTGCTCCCCTTCTCCCACTAAGTCAATCCACTTCACGTGGAGTTGTAGTCACATCGTCACAAACTTACAACAAATTTGATTGTCATTATGGTGCAACCTATTGCAATTCCTATAAGAACATTGAATTCACCAGCTTTAGGGTTCCTCTACCTATCTTTAATGGGTTAGTGGAGAAATATGCACAGCTTCACATTAGTGAGTTCTAGAAACTCATGTTGAATGATGTTCTTTAACATGACCCTAAAAAGGGAGGATTGCAATGTGGTATCACAGGTTAGAAGCCAATACCATAACCACAATCAATGTATTCTTTGTAGCTTTTTGAAGGGAATTTTTCCTAGATGGAGGTAGATAGTATTTGCTACATGTTCTAAATAATTTACACTTTTCCTTGAGACAAGAGGGCTGTTCTCAAACGGACTCTACTTTCTCTTACTTGAGTTATAGCAGTATTTCTATCCCTATCCAACCTCTGCTGCCAATTTGTAATATTTCCAACATATTCAAGTACAATTGAGTAGTGTTCCTCTAGTGGATATAAATACTGCTATAACTCAAGTAGAGAAAGTAGAGTCCCATTTAGAAGCGGCCTATGTCTCAAGGAAAAGTGTAAATTCAAGTCTTAGTCTTGGAAATAATTTTGGATTGGCTAGTGGAGATCAATGTACGATTAGTATCTTTGTGATCAACTCAAATGGTAGAGAAAGCATGATGCAGAATATGCCTTTGTTGCCAGCTCCTCTAAATGTTGTTAAGCCATAAGCTAGCCAAAGAGATCCTTTTTAAAACCAAGGGTCTGTGTACAGGTAGCAATACCTTTGCAAGTTGTGCAGCCTAGTGAGAGGGCAACTCTTAAAGCCACTAGTTATGAGTCCTCTACATAAAAAATTCTAGGGAAAGTAAAAGATATGATGAAACATTATATGGATATGTACTGCTAGATTACCGTGGACGTTAATTTCTTAAAGTGTTAACAAAATTTGATGGGTACTAGAAATCCCGATGATGGGGGTCCATCACAATTCAATTGTAAGTGGTGTGGTGGACAACATTTCCCTTGTAATTGTCCTAATGTCAAATATGATATATGTGGGAATTCTGGTCATTTAGCAACCACCTACTACTGGAGTAGGGTTAGTTCTCTCTAGCAAGGTAGTAGGCAACCTTTGGGCTTGTGAACCATCGTGTGAATAATGAGAATACTAAAGGAGAGGGTCCTAAGCAAATTTTACAAAGGGATAAAATCATAGTCCAGGAAATGCCCAGTGGGAAAGGTCTAGTTGATCAGTGAGAGTTTATCTCCTAATAATATTAGGATAGTAACCAGGGGTTAGAAATTGAAGGACGCTAAAAAAGATGACCCTAATACAAGAAAAATTAACCCTAAACCTAGCAAGGAGGGTGATAAGGTGTTGGATGCCTAGGCGGGTCCTCTTAAAAATTATGGTATTTTAGAGCAACCTATGGTTAGAAGAAAACACAAATCAAAAGAAAAGGAGGGTACTACGATTGTCAATAATTCAAGAGAAGAGTGACTGGTGTGGAAAGAGAAGAGAGTAGTGGCAAACTTCCATGATTTTGACCTAGAAAACATGCTATGTGAAGTCAAATCGGATGTGAATCTACTAAAACTAATCCAAGTGTCATTGAATGTTCACAAAGAAGTTCAAGAAAATCTTACAAACAGGTTGTGTCGTAGAACTTTTTGGTATCCAATGTCAAGTTGGTAGTGAATGGTGGAATCATGTAGAGAAGCACTGCCCTAGGATACATGCATATATTGATGGAATCTTGATAGGCAATGTAGTGGCGGACCCCAGGTCATCCGTAAACATTATGAGCATGGATTTTTTGGAGAGACTAGGTCTACCAATCCAAAAGGATGTCACAATGATTTTTAAAATGGTGGATGATACCTTAAGACAACAAGAAGAAATGGTAACACAAGTACACATGACAATTGCTAATATGAGTGCATCCTTGACTTCTATGTTATCCAATTTGTTGTGAGGCCAAGCTATCAATTGTTTCTTGGAAGTCCGTGGATATTACATTCTGATTGTTTGGTGAATATCCCAGCTGGTCGATTGATTTTTGGACATGGGTTAAAGAGAACAATTCTGGATGCATACCTTGAGCACCCATTGGATGAAAGGGCATTACCTCCCACTACAGAATGGGAGGCACTCAAGGGAGCTTTAGTTGTTGTTAGAACCTTAAGTTCCAATGATTCTAAAGAGGATTCTACTACTGAGGAGGTTTACTTAGTATGTTTAAATGATCCAATAATATCAAAGGACAATATTTATGATGCTAATATGGTGGAGCTGGATCGTGGGACTCCCAATGATCCCCTCCCCATTAAACTTGGCACGATGTTATCTATGGCTGAGCATGCAAATTATGCACCACTCCTACAAGAGTTTAGGGATATATTTGCATGGATTTATGACTAATTGAAGGGAAGGGGACTCCCCTCTATAGCAATCGTGCATATGATCCCATTGAAAAAAGGTAGTAAGCTAGTGAGGCAGAAGGTTAGACCTATGCATTTTAAGGTGAGAGAGCATCTTTTTGAGGAATTGATGCTTTTAAGGAATTAGAAAGAAAAACAACAATCAAATTTGCATGTGTGTCGATTTTAAGAAATTGAACAAGTAGACGATGAAGAACTTTTATCATTTGCCAAGTTTTATTGATTAGATTTTAGATCAACTTTGCTGGTAGGGCAAGAGACATACTCTTTCATGGACTATTTCGTAGGTTATAATCAAATGGCCCTTGCTAAAGAGGATAAGTTAAAGATGACATTCATTATAATTTTTTGTACTTTTGCATAATATGTGATGGCTTTTGGCCTGTGTAATGCTCCTAGGTCTTGGCAAAGAATGGCTAACAAGAAATTTGCTTATATATCCCTTGAAATGCCAAAGATTTTCATACATGATTTGGGGACAGCTTTCATGACCTATTATAAATAGTTGATTGTTCTACACACATGCTTTGAGTGATGTTGTGAGTATTGCATAGCGTTGAATCCTCAGAAGTGTGTATTTAGGATGTCTTATGTTTTTCTTATTTCTTCAATAGGACACTATCGTCAATTCATTAATGCATTGGCTGAACAATAGTTACCCTTGACAAATCTCTAATCTCATAGCCATGTTTTTAAATGGATAGAAGCATGCAAAGTGGCGTTTGAAGATGTTAAAATAAAAATTATCAAAAGTTTCGATAAAAGCTCAAAAAAGGAGTGAGGTTTTCTATATATTCATGGTTGCGACAAGGCCTAGTATTAGTTGTTGCCTATCCCAAATTTGGGAGGCACAGCTTTATCATCCTACTGCATTTGCAATCAGGAAGTTGGGAATTTCAAAGCTTCGTTACAACTATTTGGAGAAGATTTGCTTGGATATGGTGTTTGTCACCAAGAAGTTCATCATACAATATATTATTTATGAGAAGGTGGTGTTCTTCATCACTAAGGCAGAGGGATTGCACTTATTCTTATTGAACAAGATTTAATCCCCTTAATGACCTAGCTAAGTGGTTGATCTCTTTGCAAAATTTTTACTATGAGATTAGGAGCAAGCCTCCAAAGCTCCAAAGTATTGTGGAGTGTCTAGTAGATGTTGATGAGCCTAAGAAAGAGTAGGCTGATATTAGTGACTATGAAGATTTATGCAAAATTGATGCAACCTCTATTCCATCATGGTATGCATTTATTACACATTATTTATCAATAGGCAACCAGAAAAAAACTCTTTCTAAATCTGAGAAGAGAAAGATTAAGCAGCAAGCACTTTGCTTTTCAATAATAGCGGGTGTCTTATATAGGAAAGGTGTGGATGAGATTTATCATCCTTGTGTAGTGCCTGACAAGGTACCCTTTATTCTAGAGAAATATCATGATTCATCATGTGGAGGTCACTTTTTTGGATGGCTCACCACCCAAAAAGCCTAACGTCTTAATGGCTATTGGTGGCTTATGATTTTCCAAGATGCTTTTGCATATGTTAAGCATTGTGATGTCTATCAAAGACATGATGCTTGAAAAAATCATAAGCAGTCGCGTAACCCTATTCTTGTGACTTTTTCCTTTGAGAAGTGAGGCATTTATTTTGTTGGACCTATGTATCCTTCATCTACTACGTGGGAGCATGTATCATTGTGCCAATGGACTACTTTACAAAATGGTCTGAAGCTCAAGCTTCGATGAAGGATAATGCCAAGGAAATAGCAAGTTTCATTATAGAACAAATAATCTACCATCTTGGTCCACCTAAGAAATTGGTGTTCGAGCATAGGACGCACTTTCTAAATAAGGTTATAGAAGCCTTGTCTAAATCTCTTAAAATTGAACACAATAAAACCATCCCATATAATCCCCAATTGAATGGATAAATAGAGAGTACCAACAAGCAGCTTGTAGGGATTTTATCCAAGACATTATTGGAGGGTAAGCACGATTGGGATAAGAAACTTCATGTGGCTATTTGGGATTATCATACGATGGTTAAGACAGCAATATGCCACACCCCATTTAAGTTGGTATATGGGAAAGAGTGTGTCTTGACCTTAGAAATTGAGTTACCTACTGTGAGGTTTGTGTTGAACCATTCTTTGGGTAAAGAGGAAGCATTGCAAGAAAGGTTGACCTCCCTAGCACAACTTAATGAGATTCGATTTTGTAGGCCTTATTACATCAAGAGGTAGGGAAGAAGAGGATGAAAGATCTTTATGAACTTCGTACTAAAATATATAAATTTTTGAAGGGTCAGTTGGTCCTATATTATGATTCACGTTGTGAGTTATTTCTTGGCAAGTTAGAACCCAAATGGGATAGCCCTTATAAGATTGCTCATATAGAAAAGAATGGCCCTACAACCCTTTTAGCAGATTTGTAGGAGATATAGTTTAAAAATAAAATAATCTTTAATAAGTTGAAGCCTTATTATATGTAGGGGCTGATGTCAGACTTATTACCTTTGTAGGTCTTCCAGTATCTAGCTTAAACTTGCAGTAGGTGCAAAGGCAATCGGTCTTGAACATCCATATTTAGAGAAGCATTACCACCAAGGTCAAGTGATCTAGTGGAGTAAGAGTTTTCATATTACTGAGCGACAAGAAAAATCTTTCACGTGGGATATTAAGGTCTGCTACCACCATTGTTATAGGGCTCTTATTAGTGTCCCTACTGAGTATAGCGAGAAAGGAGGGATTGTACCTATCATACATCCCTTCTCTCGGCTCAAATCTGACTACCGCCGATCAATGAAGCATGGGTATATACTTTGTATTTTGACAAAGCTTCACAAGAACCCGCTAAGCATGCAAGTGTGGGTATGGTTATTAAAGACCCTCGACATTGAGTCGTTATGAAAATGTGGGTTTATTTAGGAATTTCTTTTACTAATAGCATGGCAGAATACAAGGCCTTAATCATGGGACTGAATATAGCCGGATGTGGTGGTATCCACCAATTATTGGTGAAAGATAACTCATAGTTAGTGATCAATCAATTGAATGGGGCTTATAGCATGAGGGATCCCATTCTGCAAATGTATCATCATGCAACCTTGAATATACTTAATATTTTTGAAATAGTGACTTATCAATTGGTTCCTCTCATCAGTGGAACTTCTTTGCGGATTTGTTGGCAATTATGCCTTTGTTGACGACATATATCCCAACTATGGTCCTGATGCGTTATTAGAATTGTTTGATCTTATTAGCCTAGGACTACTATAGGGACTGCTTGCTGACATGCCACTTGTTCGATTGACCACCTTCCTATTCTTTCATGGACATATAGGATGATTAAATGATGTATTCACTGGACACCCCTTGCCATTTATATAGGGGGTTAGCTAATAGTTTGATGCATTTAGTGTAGGGCCTAAGTGGCCTAGCCCTTGGTCTAGCACTATATTTCAATATGTATTTGTTTGGTGCAAGTGTAGTTAATGGTTTCTTGTCTTAGTGCTATACTAAACGGATTTGATGGAGTACTTGGAGTAAGCCTCTTGCTGCACAAAAGCTTCTTGTGGCCAAGTCCAAGTGATGTCCTTCCTTTATGTGTTCTTTCCCTTTATGCTATATATGTGTATGTGTATGTGGGGAAATTTTTTTTTTGGGAATCGGCAATCAAGGCATGAAGTCCCAGGGTTTGGTTTGGTATATTTTGGGGAAGGTTGGAGTAGTTTTCGATCTCTTGTGAAGACATTGGCGGGCACTCTAAGAGCTACTTTGAGAGTAGTCCTTAGTGACCTTGTATTGTTAGCCTACTAGGCAATTGTTTCTAGGGGTCTCTATTAGTTGTGAGGTAAATAGAGAAGCATTCCAAATAAAAGAAAGAGATGAAATGATAAATATCTCCAAGCAAACCCTATATAAATATGGAGGTGTGTAAAAAGGGGTTCTAACCCCTAGAAAAAGAAAACAAAGAAAGAAAAATTCAAAGAGCAAATAATCATTGCCATGCAAAGGCTTGGTAGGTTCCTGGTGGGGACGAGTCAAAAACCCAAGGCTGATGCCTTATCTTCTTGGGCATTTAGCTGAAAAATCAATAAGGATGGTTGGAGTGAAAATAAAAGCGAGCAAAAGGGAAAAAACTAATGTCACCTTGCGAGAACTTGGTAGGTTCTTAGGTATCGAGCCAGGATTTGAGACCAATACCTACTCTCCTTGGGTCACAATACGCTTAGCTCCCTCCTTTTTACACGCCTAAGTATCATTTCCTAAAGTATAAAAAGATGCTCAATCAAAAGTATCTAAAAATTCAAGACCAAGTTATAGGAGTTCTCGCCTAGTACGAGTTCCCAGTCTAGTTGTCCTAGGTCAGGTAGGCAAGTCAAACAACCACTTAGGGTGTCTCTTTGATAGTTCTTGTTAGCTGGTCCAATGTTGGAGTAGTTGGTTAGCTATGAGTTCTTGATCTTTGTCAGACTATGCTTGGCCTATCCCTTGTGGATCTTCATGTCTTGGAGAAATAGAATGAGAGTTGTGTTTGTGTTTTGTTGTGTTTTTATTTTGTTATGTATTTTCTTTGTAGTAGCTTGATGCTCTTTATGATATATGTATGTACATATCAGTTCGTGGATTTGACAAACTGAGTTTCTCTATCCGATAATCGCCAATGAGAGTGGATTTTACAAACTGGAGAATGTTAGAAAAGGATCAAATTCTATCTATTTGAGGTGCAACATGAAGATCAATGAAAGCAATGAATGCAGATTCAACAATTTTAAGCAGTCGTGGAAGACAAGATTTCAAACCACTTTTGAAGATGGATCGTGCAACGGTGTCGTGATGTTATGAGGACACAATGTGAAAAAGTATGGAATGCATCATCATCCGACTTCTCTAGAGTCAATGTGATCTGAGCCATTAGTACTAGTGCAAGTTGCATGGATTATCCGAAAATACTAGATTTTTGGATAATTTTATTCTATTTTTTATATTATTTATTGTAATAATCCGAAAAAGTTAGAAAAAGCTTCTAGATTAGGATGGCATGCAAAAAGCTAGTTGCTTTTTCAGCCAATTAGGAGATTTTTCATAGAAAAGACAGATGGACGAAATCGCCCGCGTCGCGATCGTTGTAAACAGGCTGAAAACTGCAGATTGAACTGAAGGAAGAAGAAGGAGTGATCTAGGAGATCCGTGATCAGGCGTCCTAGGGTTTTACCCCCCTTTCAGAGCCATCAGATTTGGGTTCCAAGCAGCAGAGAAAGAGCTGATTTTTCTTATCCACATTTTTGGTCTACGAAGGAGCTCCAGGAGAACTAATGCCTAGAGATTGCTTCTGAAAGTGCAAAGATTCTAGGTTCTTTCAATACATATTGATTCAATTCATTTTGATTTGTTTTTGTCGTGTTTACCACTTGGGTATTCTCTATCTTCTCTTCCATCTCCTATCTCTACTTCCTTCTACTTCTGATCCCCGGTGGATTCGACCTTTCGACAAAAACCCCTCCAACATTGGTGAACCCGACGTGAAAGGTCGTCATAGAAGAAGGAAAGATAATATGTGAGAACCTTCGAATGCAATCTCTAGTGATGTTTTGCAACAGTTGGTGCAAAATATGAATATGCTTATACAGGTACAACAACAACAACACATGATGCAAGCTTCAGCTCAAACTGAAAGTGTTGTAATGAATGCTTTGCAAGCAGTTGAGCGTGAGGTGAAGTTATTCAATGGTAGGAATGTATCTGCATATGTACATACCTATGCTGAGAAGATGGAATTCTTTGGAGTGACTCAATCTGCATGGAGCCGGTATTTTGTACGTGTTATTGTTCATGAACTGAAAGCACGGTGTCAAAGAGTTTATTGTTCATAATATAAATCATGGGATTCTTATGAACATAGAATAACTTCACTGGGAGTTATATGAGGAATTTGCATACAAAATTCAGTCATTGTTTCCCAATAACCAACTTAGTTACATAAGTTCTTTTGTATTTAGCATATAATTTTCAATTGTACCATGTATATTGATGAAAAATAAGTCTATGGGAACCTACAACTTGGTCAGCTGGAAGAAATTGACAGTCTGCAGGATAAATCACATTGATTCAAGTGGAAAAATATGGTTAGAACTCAAGAAAAATTCCAAAAGTCCACTAGGTTCACAGGGGACCTGAAGTAATGGACTAATATGACTAGCAAGTGACCTGAGTAGGTCAAAAAGTGACCTACTCAGGGGCCTGAGCAGGATGTAGTCCGCATTTTTCGGCGCAAAATGCGGGCCTGCACAGCCTGACTGCAACTGGAGAGAGCTAAAGCCATGGTGCATGCTTTGGAGCATGCAAACTGGAGATTAACAGGAGCTGAAGATGAAGATGCAAACAAGGTGAGAGCTCCACTTATCCGTCCATTTGGTCTGACGAAAATGCATGGTATGACAGTCTATAAAAGGGGGAAATCTGAGAGAAAAGTATTCAGCCTGTTGTTATGCACGTCTTCTCTCATTTTGTCTACCTTATTCATGGTCCAATGAAGCCCAACTTGTACCCAAGTACTTGAGTGACTTTGGGACAAGCAAAGGGTGAGAATTTTGAAGGTGTATGGGCCGTTATGGGCTGAAATAACCAGTCATAAATAGGGCAGGCCACTATTCTTGTCCATTTTTATGAGCAAACAAGAGATTTATGTGGTTGTAATAGAAGAAAATGACCTCTTTTCATCAGGACTTTACTCATTAATGATTAGAGAAGCTTATTCATGAGTTTATGCACTCTTTTTGAGCTTGATTATGGGCTGGAATTTTATGTTTTAAAACAGGGCTGAAGTAAAGATTATGCTTCTTCAATGCATTTCATATACCATTGGCCCAAATCTTGAATGTATTTGAAGTCTACCAACATAATACTTATTCCCTAGAGTTGAAATCCATCTATGTACTTGAAATAAAAGCCATTAGAGCTTGCATTTGATATTCTTATTTGGATTAAGAATCTGAGTATATCCTTTATGTTATGGATTATGTATCCAAAGGCATTTGATGTAATCAAGATAGAGTTATTTATTCCATTCATGTATGGTAAATACATAGAAAAAGCTTGAATTCTTCTTCCACATCAAAATCATTTCTAAAACCCGGATCTTGTTAAACCCTAATCTTTTTCCCTTTCTTGAACTTTGAATCCCATACTCCTCTTTTGCACTAAGCCCCGGTGGTAGACCTTCAACCTTTAACACAACGACAACGGATTACTGAATTATACTTACAGGATGCTAACTAGGTAGCCTTCAATAAGACACTCAGGGAAGAATTTTACATTGAGGACACCAGTTTGATTACGCGCAAGACTTTTCAGGAGTGGGTTATACAACCCAATAAGGGTATTGTGGCTACAGAATTGTTAAGAGAATTTGAAAGTAGATTTGAGCAGTTGGATCTTGCAGAACAACAAGCTCTTGCAAGTCAGAAAATTGAATGGTTTCTACAGACAGCTGATCTTGAGCTTCAAGACAAGCTTGATGATTTGCTGGAGGATCAGATTACAGAGACAGGTTTGAAAACAGAGTGGAGACATGTCAAGGAAGCTGTTACTGTGCTTGTGAAGAAGCATAGAAGAAGAGAAAGATTGCATATCTCTAGCTTGCCCACTGTTACGGATAAGATAGTTGAAGTATCCAGTAAGCCACCCGCTTCTGTGGCTAACCTATGGTTGTACCTGCTATTGTTCCCTCTGTTAGGGAAGATATCTTAGTTGAATTGGTCAAAGGGATGCAGGATCTTCAATTGAAGGTTGGTAAATTGGATGAAAAAGGACAAGAGGAAAGGGGATGGGCAGCAGCCCCTAAGCCTAGAAAAAGATATATGTGGTGTGACAGTTTGCAGCATGAGAGAAAGGATTGTGCTGCCTATCAGGAGGCCTTGGCATGACAGCTTATCTTTTGGAAAGATGGCAAGATCCATGCACAAGAAACGGGATTGCCTCTTGCTCTGAATTTTGGAAAGGGAGGTATGCAGAAGTTGTTGGAAGACTTGGCTGTCCAAAATCCTTATGTGGCGGTACATGCTTCTACTTTTGGTCTATAGTTGGATAGAATGCATGGCCAAGTGATGGTTGATCCAAAGGCTGAAATATGGACACATGCTTTACATGCAGCTGAAAAGAGAAAGGTCACTGATAGTGAAATGTCTCATGCAGGGCAAGACATTCGTGGCATAACTGGTTGGGAATCACCGGTAGATGCATATTCAGTGTATGCATATTTAGAAAAGGTACAAAACACAGATATACTTGTGGAAGAAAAATGAAAAAGAGATGAAGATATTGCAGGGACATCTAAAAGAATGACAAGAAGAAGTATGGATCAGCCTAAAGTTGTAAATCAGCCACCTCCCGAGCATGGTATGGAAGAGGTCAGTCAAGAGCAAAAATAGGATAACAAACAAGAGGGCAAAAAGAAGGGCAAGCAGCCAGGATATAGGTCGCAATCTGGCATTGAGACATCCACAGATCTTAAAAAGGTTCTTGAAGAACGAATCTTAAATAGTCGAGTGGAATTTACCTTGGGAGAGGTGCTTGGCATTGCCAAGCGAGAATTTCATGATAAGATCATTGACATAATTAAAAGAAAGCGTCGGTATCATGGTGATATAACTAGTGCATTGCTGCAATTTGAAGAGGAAACTGGTCTGTTGGGTATTCAGGTTGAATATGAGCATGAAGTAAGTACTCGATTATCTATGCACAATGCTACTAATCAGTGGGGACAGCATGTGGAAAAGAGAAGAAAGTGGCTGAAAATGCATTGTCTTGTAGAAATATGCATGGTGGAGTAAGGCAAATGCAACAATATGGAGAAGAGACTCTAGGATTTATTCCTTGAAGTCACTACATAAGAAATCATTGGGCTAGAGCTACCACTGAAACGATAGTGAAAATAGGGGAGCGTTGTCGTAGAGTTTGTGCAAGAGCTGCTGAACACGGGGTTCAAAATGTTGCAACAAAAGAGGCTAACAAGAAGAATTCAATTTTTGATGCCAAAGTTCACTATATTGCTTATCAAGTTCGTAGAGTTACAATAAAGAAACTCCCAACAAACAAATTTTGTTCAAGTCCTTCAGCATGTAACTTTTGGCTTTACTCCAAGGCTCTTAAGCAAGCTTAAGCTTTCAAGAATGTGTTTATAATAAGCCTTCCTTCCTATTAGTTAGGTTTGTCCATATCCAGTTCTTCCACTCCTTGATACCTGTGATGATCCAGTTGATACTTCTAAAATGTCACAGACATGACACTCCACAGGCAAGTTTGCAAAAATTTCCAAGAAGCCGGTTGTATATCGATGTAGAGAAGGCCAGATTATGACTTAGTTCATGTATTACCAGAAAAAGGTTGTGATTGAGGAAGGCTCCAAAGAAATAGGCAACAATTAAGAGAGTTGTCCACTGAGCATATCTGAGACAGAATGCTGTCCAAAACTGTACCAGCACTACTGTTATTATCTTAAGGAAGGCCCAGACATCCGAACCGAAGAGGGACTTGATTTCAGGGTATTTAGATAGGTTCTCTCTTCTGCGGGAGGCATGGGCTCTTGAGTGTCGGCCCAGTATAATTCAGAGTTACCCTCTACTTTATGTCATCTCCTTTCGAGGTTTCATCTTTCAAACTTGTCATTCCTTTGTCATAGTAGCATGCATGTCCTTCCATCCGCTCTGGGTTTTGTCATCAGCTTGCTGTTGTCATAGTCATGAACACCAAGATTTTCATTGATTGACTGCCTTAAAGAATTTTTGGCTATTTAAAAGTGAATATTCTATGTTAACATGAATTCCAAGAGAGTGCTGATGATTTAACGCCGCAGCAGCCTTATATGTTGATCTAGCATCCGGACCAGAAGCGGCAGTAACAGCAGGAGATTCAGAGGCCTCTTGTTATGCTTCATCTCTGCAGGCGAGGGAGTTGTGGTGCTGAACACCCTATTGCTTCACTCAATGCCCTTCACTCGATGCTTCCTCCTTCCCTGTTTGTATTTGTATAAATCCTTCAGCTGAGAGGAAACCTAGAACTCCTCTTCAGCCCAGGAAGGCTGCCCTCTAATGAAGAATAAGGCCCACGAGAGAGAGCTCCAAGTGATAGCGAGAGAGAGCCCAAGCGATGGCGTCCCCAGTGAAGATCCTTCCCGCTGATTCCATCGATTCCCTCCTTAATTGCCTGGTAAAGAGCAAAAAAAACTCCTTTTTGACAAGAATAGGCTAGGCCAACACCAGTAGTGATACTCCAACCAAGCAAAAAGCTTGCCAAAAATATATCCTGAAGACTGCCAATAAGCACAACTGGCTTCAGAGAGTCGTACATTCCGAAGTATAGACCACGGTATACAATGATTCCAATGCAAGAAATGTTGAATCCACGGTAAAGCCCCGGAAGACCGTCAGACTTCAGAGTCTTCTTGTAGACATCCAAGAGTCCATTGAATTGACGTTCCCCTTATTTATTTGCAGCCTTGGCATCATTGGCAAGGCGAGTCCTAGCATAATCAAGGTAATACACAAGAAGGAGGGAAGAAGCACCGGCCGCTCCACCGAAGCCAGGTTACTAGCAAACCAGGCCCAATAACCATCCTTGTCCTTCTTAAAGTTAAAGAGCTTCTTAAAGTAGTCCTTAAACGCAAAGTTGAGAGCCTGGGTAGGGAAGTATCTGATAACATTAGCAGTGTTTCCACGCCACAAGGATATAAAACCTTACTCCTGGATGGTTCTTAAAAAAAACAGTTCGCAATCCCCTTGTAAGGTTCCTGAAGCCTTCTTGCCTTGATCATCTCATCTTGATTTTGGATAAGAAGCTTGACACGTTCTATGGGGGCAGGTGCAGTCTTTGAGACAGCTACAGAGACTCCTCCCATCAAAAAGTCTACGGCAAAGGCATATGGACCCTTCTTCTCCATGGCATATAGTGCTAATGTATCTTCTTCAAAAATGCTTTGTCCCGCATATTACGTTGGCCTTGTTCACGTGTAACCTTTATCTTCATAGCTTAAATGTCGGATTCTACAAAGCTTCCTTTGATTCCAGGGTTTCCTGCACTTTTCTTGGAATTCATCATTGAAATTGACAGCATAATAATATTCTTTGGCATAGTTTTTCATATTTTTCTGACACACACACAACACGCACACAAACAGAAACACACACAAACACAAACACACAAGTGGAGTATGTACATCGAATGCAGGTACTGAAAAGGACGGAAAGATAATGCAGCAATCAAACACAATGTAACACACGCGAAAAGATAACACACATGCACAACAAAAATGGAGGTGTTTACGACTTGGATGCGCAGCAGCACGACATCCACCCCCTCTAAACTTGTGCATCCTCCGGATGAGCCAACTATCCATGATCCTCTAAGTCCACAAACAGGTCCAGTCCTTCATCAGTTTTCGGTAGACCTGTTTCTCCATCAGCTTCATCATCCATATTCTCTACTTCTTCTGCTAGAATTTCTTTTGACTGCTCTTCTTCTGCCAATGCTTCAAGTGCATACTCTTCATCTTCTCTTCTCTTGAAAATCTTGACTCGTTTTCCAGCAATGGGCACCCTCAATACCATCCCATCCAATTCAGCCAACTCATAGGTAGCATTGTCAAAAACCTGTTTCACCTCATATGGTCCAAACCATCTTTGAACCATTTTTCTCATGCTACTATGCTGATTCTCTAGGCTACTGTCGTAGACTAGAACCCAATCTCCCTCTTTTATGGCTCTAGGCCGCAAGCGATGCCTCAAATCAAACCTGTCCTTGTTTCTGAGTCGAACTGCCTTCAAAGGATCAACTACTAGCTGCACATCTTCTATCCTTCTCTCTAGTTGACGAATCCGAAGAGCTAGAAGCTCCTCTCTTGATAAATTCTCATGCCACGGAAGAGCACTCCACGTGAGAGCACAGATTTCAGTAGTAGGCGTGATAGGTTTTTGCCCATACATCAACTCTACAGGCATATATCCAGTATTCACGCTATGTGTAGAGCGGTCTGCCCACAATGCAAAAGGTAGTAATCTCGGCCAATCTCCAATCCGACCTCTATAAGATTTTGCCAATGCCTTAACTATCGGCAGATGTCCTCTTTCGCTCTTTCCATTCCCCTCTGGATTATAGGCAGTACTAAGAGCCAACTTAATCCCAAGCCGTGAGAAAAATTCTCTAGCTTTGTCTGCATCTAGCTCTCCACGATTAGCTGTAATATTGCCTATACATCCATACCTGCAAAATATTTCTTCCAACAAGAATTTACATACTATAGTGGTGGTCTTCTTCCACAAAGAACTGCCTTCAACATAGTTTGTAAGATCCTCCCTGGCCAAGGCAAGATATCTCATCTGTCAAAGTCCCACTGGCAAAGCAACCAAGTCTACCACCCACTTATAATGCATACATAGTGGATAGGTTGGATGCAACTCATCACGATGCCGCACTAAAGAGTAAAGATGACAGTCCCTGCAAGTCTCCACGAAGTGGGAAATATCTTTATACATCCCTTTCCACCAGTATCTTTCTTTGATTTTCTCATAGGTAGCCCACACACCTCTATGTCCAGCCCAAGAACTCTCATGAAACTCTCGCATAATCTGTATCTGCATCGCTGCCTCACAAACCACTCTCAAGGGTAGGCCGCCTCTCTTCTTTGGGTGCTTCCAAAGAAAACCATCTTTCAAGAAATACCCATAAGCCTTTCTTCTGATTTTCTTGAATACATCATCTGTTCAATCAGCTCTTCGAGTCAATGAACTCAGATACTAACCAATTTGCAGCCATTCACCAACATAGAGTTCTTCAGTAAAGGCTTCAACAGTAGATACATGACAATCATGAACAAGGACAGAAGCTGCAAACTCTATCTCATCATCTTCTGCAAGCATTGACTCCTCATCCTCATATCTCGCTCTAGACAGCATTTCAGCAACTGGATTATCTTTTCCTGCTATGTGTCAAAATTCTGGATTCAATGATTTGATATAGGCAATCCACCGAAGCATCGCTATATCTGGAGTTGAACAGCTAGTAATCATGCCAAGCAAAGGCAAACAATCTGTTTCCACAACAACTGAAGCACCAATAAAATACCCTTTATCACACTTCAGTGCAGTGACTACTCCCCACAACTCTCTTTTAATCTGCGGATATCTCCTCTGCCGCTCATTAAGAACTTTAGCCCCAAAGCGGATTGCATATCTATTCCCATCAGCATCATCCTGTCCCACTGCCCAACCTATGCCAATAGGGCTAGTATCAACTGTCAACATGATTGGCCATCCACACTGATAATTTGCATTGCGAAGAGTAGGAGCTGACTGCAACAACTTCTTAATTTTATGCATGGCTTTCGAATGCTTCTCATCCCAATGAAACTTCTGCCCCTTTCGAAGCAGCTGATAGAGAACATCTACTATGTGAGCAAAATTAGGAATCCAAATCATGTAAAATACACAAGCTCCCACAAATCTTCGCACTTCTGAAGTAGTCGAGCAATACTCTGCAATCTTGCTTATGGCATCCACCTTTGCAAGTGAAGGCTTCCTGCCATAATAACCAACCATATGCCCAACTATGATGACTTCATTAACACCAAAAATAGATTTCAGCCCTGAAAGAGTCAAATTTACCTCCTCTAATCGTGTCAATATTTGCTCACAAGCAACCAAGTGTTTGGCCACAAACTGTCTAAATCCTCGCAAATCAAGACTCTCATTCTTTTCTTCTTCTGCACAACCCTTAATAGGCACATCATCTAAGAAAGGCATGGTATACTGCGGAATATAGTCTCGCAGAACTCTATGCATAGCATTCATCATATGAGCAACTGAGTTGGTGGCACCTTGAGGCAAGGTACACATCCTCACAAGACCAATAGGTGTCCGCATAGTGGTAATATCCCTGCTTTCCAAGGCAAGCTGAAACTGGTCATAACCAGAATACAAGTCACCTAGGGAATAGATGGCTCGTCCTGCAAAAGCCTCGGCAAACTCATCTACAACTGGACCTGTTCCCACATTCCTAATTGTCACTTTATTCACGGGCTGCATATCTTGAATAAATCTCAAGGTTCCAATCTTCTTTGGTACAGTAAACTACCTGTTAGAATAGGGCGCAAAAGAGGGTTCCAAAATTCCCATCTTAATCTTCTCATTCAGCAACTCTATTAGCTTTGGCAAGTGTGCTCTAGGCACAGGTATAGGACGTATATTCCATGGCACATGAGGAATAGTGAAGATGATCATAGGCGCAACCAATTCGGGACTAATGTAGCCAATTTCATGAGGAAAGAAAGCAAATGCCTTATCATGTCGTCCAAGCATCTCTCTAAAACATTCTTTTTCCATTGGAAGCAAGAAATCATCATTTCCAATCTTCAATTCTGCAAGAGTTTCAGCTGTAAATTTATGTCCAATATTTGCAGGATCTCTCAACATAGGCTGCTTCATAGCTTTTTCTATCTGCTCATCACTATCAGGAGGAAGCAGTCCTGCAACCGGCTTAACCTTCTTATCAACTGTTTTATACTTCGTGTCAACCTTGGAATCAATCAAGCACTCTTTTCTTTGCTACAATTTCTGCAATTTTTCAGCAACTCCCAACTCTGTTGGTGGCTGAAAGATTTCAGCCCTTTGCTCTATGGACTGCATGGGTGCAGCCTGAAACTCTGTATGCTGAAATTTTTTAGCATTAAACTCTGTTGGCTAAAAGGTTTCAGCCCTTTGCTCTATGGACTGCCATGATGCAGTCTCATACTCTATATGCTGAACTTTTCCAGCATTTAATTCTACTAGCTAAAAGGTTTCAGCCCTCTGCAACTCTGAAAGCTGATCAAGATCAGCCATAGACTCGGTTTGCTGAGTTTTCTCAGCCTCTGACTCTGTTTTCAGCATAAAATCAAAAATTTCCTGATACATATCCAAGGTTTGCACAGGTATGATCCTTGAACCCTTACACACATTAGTTTTCAGCATATTTTCCATCTTAGACAAAGTATCTGCATAAGACATTCCATCATACAGTCCATCCACATGCTCTTCTGCTTGCAAAATACCTGCAGTCTTCAACTCTTTCTCCTTACGACCAATGTACTGCCTGGCAGCTCTAGAAAAATCTGAAATTTTCTGATAACTCACTGAACTATCTGAAGAAAAACCAAAAAAATTAGTGGAGAAAGACTGGCTGCCAGGAGGCGAGATCTCCTCTTTTCTCCGCTTCGTACCACTGACGTCTCGCAAGACAGTGGTACCTAATGAAAATCCAACTCCTTCGCAGGTAGTGGTGCCTCACACAAGGAGTCCCTGTTTCTCGGATGATTTACCCCAACAGTCATAAACTGAACAGCTCGCATACCATCCTTACTGTGTATCCGTGCATAGGCTGAGCCATCATCCATCACTTTCGTCTCCATTCTTGATTCTGTAATGAAAGGCTGTCCAAGAATAATCGGATAAGAGCAAGAATCCTGAACAAAGCAATGATAATCCTCTTCAACATTACCAATAGAAATTCTGATGCTCAGACAAGCAGCATACATATCACCAGAAGTATTATTGGCTGCTCTCATGTGCCAGCCATGTTCTGCATCCATAGGCCACTTGCCACTCTCATAAACACCTCGAGCAATAAGATTAATCTCGGAACCATGATCAACTAAAGCAACCAAAGAAATCTGTTTCTCTCCAATCCTTACCACCGTCTCAGTGGTTGCTCTAGCCCAATGACTGCGTGAAAAATGGTTGCGAGGAATGAGGATAGGGGTATCATCATCTTCATACTGCATAGGCTGAACTATTTTCTCCAACTGCGGGTTGACAGAAGCATTCTCAACCATCACTGCATCATCTTGCTCTTCCCCAAGAGCTCCATGCCATAACCCCTGTAAAGCAGGTCCTTCCATTGCATGGCGTTTCCTCTGCAAAAGATCCTGCATCTGATCCTGTATTTCTCTTCTAGCAATCCCAAGAGCTTCACCAATAGTAAAAGTGACTTCACTATTTAAAATTCTTTCATGAAAAATCTTACTCATATCCGTCTGCATATCAAGGTCTGACAAGAGCCTCAATCCTGGCTCCTTTCTTGGTTGTCTCTTTTCTTTCATCTGTTTGTCTCCCATAGGTTGTTCAGGACCTGATTGAGCTGGAGAACTCGTCACAGGTGGAGCTGTAATAGGTGGTGAAACAAAGTCACCCCCTCTAGTATTTTTGAAGGTGCTGAAACCCTCCTCATCTCTTCTTCTCTTTTCCTCAACCATGGCATCTAAACCCTGTGTTTTCGCCATATAAGCAAAAATAGAATACCTGTCAACAGGAGAATCCCATCCCGTTTCTCCTCGTATGCTGGAGCCCACACAAGTCATAGTGGATGCCTGAACTTTCCCTCTTCTCGCTATCTCCAAGGCGGAGGACCATAAGGCAGAGTCTCCATCTGATTTCTGCTCAAGTTGGACTCCATAAGCTGAAGCATCTCCTCTAACACACACATAAGCTGATCGCGCAGCCATATCATCAACGAGCTTCTTCATGCCTCCCTTACCAAAGTTCATGTCAAGAGGAGCACCAGTCTCTGTCAGCCATATCTTCCCATCTTGTCCCCAAAACACTACGTTCTTCTTACGCGCTTCCTGAAAAGCATCACAATCTCTGCAGTGTTGGTGCTCTGTACTATCACACCAAATACATCGTCTCCCTTTTCTTTGGCCAGCTGGAAAAGCAGTCACTGGAGCAGGTGCTACAGAAGGTACTGACATAAGTTGCTCTTTTAACTTCCCAACTTCAGCTTTGACTGCCTCTATCGTCAAATTTTCCAAGCCTTTAATAACATCATCTACTGATAAGGGAACTGGAGCAGCAGGAACTGGTGGATTTACAATAGAAGGAGTAGGCTTAGGCATAGAACTTGCAGCAGGGGTAGAAGTAGAGGTCTCCAAGGATTTTTCAGAAGCAGATCCTGTATTATGATGCAATCGTACCCTTCTGCGCTGCTTCTTAACAAGCGCATTCACAGCATCAATGACATGTCTCCACTCGGTCTTTAAACCTGAATCGGTAGCTTGATCTTCCAAAAGATCATCCAACTTTTCCTGTAAATCAACATCAGCAACTTGTAAAAATAATTCCACTTTCTGCATCTCCAAAGCTTGCTTCTCAGTTCCATCCAACTGATCATAGCGGCTCTCAAACTCTCGCAGAAGGGCGGTAACTGAAAGTCCCTTATTAGGCATAGAAACCCATGCTAAGAAATTACTGCGGTTCATAAGACCTATATCCTCCAAGAAATATTCATCTTTTAATGCCTTCTTAAACTCTGTCCAACCACCATGTGTTCCTTGAATTTTTGAAGTTCGGACTTCAAGCACGCGAACCACGATCCGCAAGAAGTAGCGGCTCCAAACGTCTTGAGAAACCCCAAAAAACTTCATCTTTTCTTCATACAAATGCAGGTAAGTTGAAACTTGTTGGCCGTTGAACTGCTTCATCTCCTGTTGGACAGCTTTCAAGGCATCCATGGCATCACTATCACGTTTTTCGTGTGCTTGTTGCTGCATATAGGATGTAAATGACTGAAAAAAATGCTTCATGACATTCTCGTCCATCATCTCTTCTTGCGAGTCTCCCATCTTGCTAAAAATTGACGCAGCGCTTTCACGTCGGGTTCACCAGAAATGTCGTAGAGTTTGGGCAAGAGCTGTTGAACAAGGGGTTCAAAATGCTGCAAGAAAAGAGGCTAACAAGAAGAATTCAATTTTTGATGCCAAAGTTCACTATATTTCTTATCAAGTTCGTAGAGTTACAACAAAGAAACTCCCAACAAACAAATTTTGTTCAAGTCCTTCAGCATGTAACTTTTGGCTTTACTCCAAGGCTCTTAAGCAAGCTCAAGCTTTCAAGAATGTGTTTATAATAAGCCTTCCTGCCAATTAGTTAGGCTTGTCCATATCCAGTTCTTCCACTCCTTGACACATGTGATGATCCAGTTGATACTTCTGAAATGTCACAGACATGACACTCCACAGGCAAGTTTGCAAAAATTTCCAAGAAGCCGGTTGTATATCAATGTAGAGAAGGCCAGATTATGACTTAGTTCATGTATTACCAGAAAAAGGTTGTGATTGAGGAAGGCTCCAAAGAAATAGGCAACAATTAAGAGAGTTGTCCACTGAGCATATCTGAGACAGAATGCTGTCCAAAACTGTACCAGCACTACTGTTATTATCTTAAGGAAGGCCCAGACATCTGGACCGAAGAGGGGCTTGATTTCAGGGTATTTAGATAGGTTCTCTCTTCTGCGGGAGGCATGGGCTCTTGAGTGTCGGCCCAGTATAATTCAGAGTTACCCTCTACTTTATGTCATCTCCTTTCAAGGTTTCATCTTTCAAACTTGTCATTCCTTTGTCATAGTAGCATGCATGTCCTTCCATCCGCTCTGGGTTTTGTCATCAGCTTGCTGTTGTCATAGTCATGAACACCAAGATTTTCATTGATTGACTGCCTTAAAGAATTTTTGGTTATTTAAAAGTGAATATTCTGTGTTAATACGAAATCTAGGAGACTGCTGATGATTTAACGCCGCAACAGCCTTATATGTTGATCTAGCATCCGGACCAAAAGCAGCAGTAACAGCGGGAGATTCAGAGGCCTCTTGTTATGCTTCATCTCTGCAGGCGAGGGAGTTTTGGTGCTGAACACCCTATTGCTTCAATCAATGCCCTTCACTCGATGCTTCCTCCTTCCCTGTTTGTATTTGTATAAATCCTTCGGATGTGTGATGGAGAGGAAACCCAGAACTCCTCTTCAGCCCAAGAAGGCTGCCCTCTAATGAAGAATAACGCCCGCGAGAGAGAGCTCCAAGCGATGGCGAGAGAGAGCCCAAGCGATGGCGTCCCCCGTGAAGATCCTTCCCGCTGATTCCATCGATTCCCTCCTTAATTGCCCGGTAAAGAGCAAAAAAAGCTCCTTTTTGACAAGAATAGCCTAGGCCAACACCAGTAGTGATACTCCAGCCAAGCAAAAATCTTGCCAAAAATTTATCCTAAAGACTGCCAATAAGCACAACTGGCTTCAGAGAGTCGTACATTCCGAAGTATAGACCACGGTATACAATGATTCCAACGCAAGAAATGTTGAATCCACAGTAAAGCCTCGGAAGACCGTCAGACTTCAGAGTCTTCTTGTAGACATCCAAGAGTCCATTGAATTGACGTTCCCCTCCTTTCTTTGCAGCCTTGGCATCATTGGCAAGGCGAGTCCTAGCATAATCAAGGGAATACACAAGAAGAAGGGAAGAAGCACCGGCCGATCCACCGGAAGCTAGGTTACCAGCAAACCAGGCCCAATAGCCATCCTTGTCCTTCTTAAAGTTAAAGAGCTTCTTAAAGTAGTCCTTAAACGCAAAGTTGAGAGCCTGGGTAGGGAAGTATCTGATAACATTAGCAGTGTTTCCACGCCACAAGGATATAAAACCTTCCTCCTGGATGGTTCTTAAAAAAAATAGTTCGCGATCCCCTTGTAAGGTTCCTGAAGCCTTCTTGCCTTGATCATCTCATCTTGATTTTGGATAAGAAGCTTGACACGTTCTATGGGGGCAACTGCAGTCTTTGAGATAGCTACAGAGACTCCTCCCATCAAAAAGTCTACGGCAAAGGCATATGGACCCTTCTTCTCCATGGCATATAGTGCTAATGTATCTTCTTCAAAAATGCTTTGTCCCGCATATTACGTTGGCCTTGTTCACGTGCAACCTTTATCTTCATAGCTTAAATGTCGGCTTCTATAAAGCTTCCTTTGATTCCACGGTTTCCTGCACTTTTCTTGGAATTCATAATTGAAATTGACAGCATAATAATATTCTTTGGCATTAGTTTTTCATATTTTTCTGACACACACACAACATGCACACAAACAGAAACACACACAAACACAAACACACAAGTGGATTATGTACATCGGATGCGGGTACTGAAAAGGACGGAAAGATAATGCAGCAATCAAACACAATGAAACACACGTGAAAAGATAACACAGATGCACAACGGAGGTGTTTACGGCTCGGATGTGCAGCAGCACGACAGCGTGAAACTCCTTGTGTTGCTTTACTTGACCATGGGTCTGAGATAAATGTTATTGAGCGGGGATTCTATGAAAATGGTGCATGGCCTGTGGACACTGATCATGGTTGGTGTATGAGGGCTGCAAATAATTCTTCAGGGGAGCTCTATGTTGCATGTCCTAATGTAAAAGTGACAATTGTTGATGTACAGGAAGAGCAAAACTTCTTTGTGCAAGATAATTCCTCATATGCACTGATTTTGGGACAGCCCTATATTACAGGAGTGCGTATGGAAACAAAGGTACTTGATGATGGTTCTGCTTATGCAAGAGTCAAAAGCAAAGATGGGAGGAAAGTAGTCCAATTTCTTATTGTTTGTGTTAATCATCCTAGAAATCGTGATACGCTTCGAGAGTCTCCTTTGGTTCCAAATGCAAAGGAATTCAAAGACCTTGATTTTCATTAAGCACTGTTGTAATGTGGGACTACAGTAGTGCTGTTCAGAGGGTGTACTCACCTCTTGATGAAATGAAGCATGTATTTACTATTGGTAATTCTCAGTTTACAGCAAACAGTTCCTGTTGGTTTAAGCCTATGGAAGCTATGTGTAGGGCTGAATGCATATCTATGAAACGGGCTATTAAGAAACTGAGATCATTGGGGCTGTTAGCTGAAAATGATGGCATTTCAGGCATCTTTTATGGGCTGAATATTACTAACACTATGGCTGAAATTTCAGTAACTATACATGCAAAAAATGAGGTTGAAAACAGAGTGTTGTCAGTATGTTCTTTGGATATGTATGATGTTATAGCATTGTTTGCTCAGAGGAAGGATTACAATGGGCTGAAGCACTTGTGGAGACAAAGTATAAGACAGTTGACAAAAAGGTGAAACCAATTGCTTTGCCACTTCCACCAGAGAGTGAGGGTATGTATGAAAAAGTGTCAAGGCAACCAAGCTTACGGGATCCTAAAGATATAGGTCATCAGTTTACATCTGAAATATTACAAGAATTAAAAGTTGGTGCAGAAGGGTTTCTTTTGCCTGCTGAGAGAAACTATTTTATGCAGATGTTGGCTAGACATGGGAAGGCATTTGCATTTCAACCAAGTGAAATAGGTTGTGTGGATCTAAATGTTGTCTCTCCTATGGTCATATTTACTATGCCACATGTACCATGGAACTTGAGGCCTATTTCAGTGCCTAAAGCTTACTTGCCAAAGCTAATGGATTTGCTAAATGAAAAGATTCGCATGAAGATCTTGGAGCCTTCTTCAGCCCCGTACTCAAATTGTTGGTTTACTGTGTCCAAAAAGAATGGGGCTTGAGATTTATTCAAGACATGCAACCGGTCAATAAAGTGACCATAAGAAATGTGGGTGCAGGTCCTGTGGTTGATGAATTTGTAGAGGCTTTTTGCAGGTAGAGCGATCTATTCTTTGGGTGATCTTTACTCGGGGTATGATCAGTTTCAGCTTGCAATTGAAAGCAGGAATATCACAACCATGAAGACTCCTTTGGGGTTAATACGGATGTGTACTCTCCCACAGGGTGCAGCAAACTCAGTGGCACACATGACAAATGCTATGAATAGGGTACTCAGGGATTTTATACGGCAATTGACTATGCCCTTCTTGGATGATGTTCCAATCAAAGGGTGTGCAGTGGATGAAAAGAATGAAGAGATGGATGCTCATGGATGCAGATAGTTTGTTGCAGACCATATTGTGGATTGTGAGAGGATTTTGACACATCTAGAAGAGGTGCATTTAACTCTTTCTGTCTTTGGAGTTGAAGAGGTTTTGATTGTTGGGCATATGTATGGGCCTAATGGGCGAAGGCCATCACCAACAAAAATAGATGGGATTGATAGAATGCAAGATGTATGCACGAATGTATCAGAGGTGTATAGATTCTTGGGTGCATGTGTGTTTTATTTGATATGGATTCCTCACTTTGCACATGTAGCCAATGTTCTTTATCAACTTCTAAGGAAAGGTCAGAAATTTCATTGGGAAAGGAAGCATGAGAAAGCAATGAAGAAATTGAAGCAACTCTTAAAATCTACTCCTACGTTGAGAAAGGCTAACTATTCACATGGAAAGCCTATCATTATTATTGTTGATACAAGCCCAATCGGGATTGGATGGGCAATTGGGCAAGATGATGAGGAAGGGCAAAGATATGCAATACGCTTTGGTGCAAAACTATTTACTGAATGATAGAGAAGATATCCACAGGTAAAAAGAGAATTATGGGAAATTGTGACAGCCCTTAAATGTGATAAGGAGTATTTTATGGGTGCTCATGTAGTCATTGAGATTGATTGTTTACCGGTATTGGGTATGATTACTAGTTGTGCTACCCCGAGCATTGCTATGCTCCGGTGGATTGTATACATCAAATCTTTAAACCCTGAATTTCAGCATATTGCAGGAAGAGATAACCCAGTGGCAGACATGTTATCTCGGTCATGTTATGAGAATGAAGATGGGATGATGGATGAGGAGGAAGAAGATGACTTTTTTATGGCTGAAAATGATGTTGCAAGAGTGAATTTAGTAATGCAAGGTGTTGCTACAGCATTAATAGAAGCTTGGACAACAAAGAGAAGACACTTTAAATGTTTTGCATCTTGTGTAGAAGTGTTTCTGGAAGACAAATATGCAGGATAGTGGCGGAGAATTGGTCAATATCTCAGTACATTAACAAAGAGAGATGAATGGTCAGATGAGGAGTTTAAGAATATCAAGAGGAAAGCCTATGGATTTTTCTTAAAAGATGGATACTTATGGAAACATGCTAAAAAGAAACAGGGTATGCCATTGCGAGTTTTGGGTGACAGAGCTTCACAAGTAAAAGTAATGCAAGAATTTCATGAGAGCTTGTGAGCTGGTCATAGAGGTGTTTGGGGTACTTTTACAAAGATAAAAGAAAGATATTGGTAGTAGGGTATGTATAAGGATGTTGCTCACTTTGTGGAAACATGTATGACATGTCAAATGTATTCAACTGTGAGACATCGGGATGGATTGCAACCCACATATCCATTGTCTCTTCATTTTAAGTGGGTGGTGGATTTGGTCACAATGCCTACAGGTCTTTGGCAAATGAGGTATCTTGTGCTTGCTCGTGAAGACTTGACTAATCAAGTGGAAGGGAAAGCTCTACATACTAAGATGAAAAATGTCGTATGTACTTTTCTCTTAGAAGAGATCTTTTGTCGATATGGCTGTGTGGGAAAAATTACAACTGAGGGGTGAGTTGGATGCAAATGAAGCTCATGATTTCTTTGCACGGTTGGGGATAAAGCTTGCTTTAACTTCAGCTTATAACCCTGAAGGAAATGGCAAAAGTGAAAGAGGTCATCCACCTATTGTGAAGGCATTGGCAAAAGCATGTGGAGAGAAGATGAAAGAGTGGCCACAATTGCTCCCTTATGCTTTGTGAGCTGACAGAACAATTCATAGTGCTGTTATAGGATATATGCCTGCAGAATTAATGTATGGTCAAAAACCTATCATGCCAATAGAAGAGATGATAGTCACATGTAGTGTGTTACCTTGGGAGGAGGAGTTGAATCGAGAGGAGCTGTTGGTCTTACACATTAAACAGTTGGAAAGAAAGTCAGAAGACATAGAGGCAGCAACTACAAAGTTAAGGGCAGCAAGGATACAGAACAAGAAACGGTTTGACAAAAGGCATAGACTGAGACCAATAACTATACAAGATGGGGATTGGGTATTGGTTTATGATAGCAGTTTAGATAACCATCATAGTGCCATGCGTAAAGTTTCCAAAAGATGGTTTGGACCCTATGTGGTAAGACAGGTGTTTGATAATGCTACTTATGCATTAAATGAGCTAGATGGGACAGCCATAAAACTTTCGGTAGTAGGGAAAAGAATCAAATTATTTAAAAGGCAGAAATCTATTGCCTATGAGTTGCCAGAATTGGAAGAAAATAGTGGCCATGATACAGGGGTTAGCCAGGAAGATATGGAAGATGAAGAAGTAAAGGATATGGTTGCAGAGGATGAGGAGGACTCAGAATCCGTTGACAACTAGGATTTTGGCACATACCGGAGGATGTGCAGATTCAGAGGGGGTGGATGTCGTGATGTTATGAGGACATAGTGTGAAAAAGTATGGAATGCTTCATCATCCGACTTCTCTATTGATCTAGAGAGTCAATGTGATCTAGCCATTAGTACTAGTGCGAGTTGCATGGATTATCCAAAAATACTAGATTTTTGGATAATTTTAGTCTATTTTTTATATTATTTATTGTAAAAAGCTTCTAGATTAGGATGGCATGCAAAAAGCTAGTTGCTTTTTTAGCCAATTAGGAGATTTTTCATAGAAAAGACAGATGGACAAAATCGCGCGCATCGCAATCGCTGTAATAGGTTGAAAACTGCAGATTGAACTAAAGGAAGAAGGAGTGATCCAAGAGATCTGTGACCAGGCGTTCTAGGGTTTTACCCCCCTTTCAGAGCCAACGGAGCCATCAGATTTGGGTTTCGGGCAGTAGAGAAAGAGCTAATTTTTCCGATCCACGTTTTTGGTCTATGAAGGAGCTCCAGGAGAACTAATGCCTGGAGATTGCTTCTAAAGTAGTGCAAAGATTCTAGGTTCTTTCAATACATATTGATTCAATTCATTTTGATTTGTTTTTATCGTGTTTACCACTTGGGTATTCTCTATCTTCTCTTCCATCTCCTATCTCTACTTCCTTCTACTTCTGATCCCCGATGGATTCGATCTTTTGACAAAAACCCCTCTGTTGAGTGTTGAAATGACTTGTTTTTTGGCTGATTTTTGTTGTTTTTGAGAGCTGAATGGTTGATTTTATGAGATGATCGATTGGTTTAGAAGAGGTTTGAGAGTGTTTTGGATGATAATGATGGTGTTTTGGAATTTCATGATGTTTGTTGGTGGTTCTGTGATGTTCTGATAGGTTCTGTATACCTTTTGTTTTGCTCTATTTTGGTCTGTTTTGTTCTGATTGTCTTCTGTAAGGAGGGATGGAGTATTGATTGATGAAGATTGAGATCTTGTGAAAGCTTATTGAATAGTTTTTGAGAGTTTGGAATGGTTTGAGAGTGAGTTATGTGATTTTGATAACCTTTTGTAACCTTCTGTAGATCTTCTGTAGAGCCTTTGTCTCTGTTCTGTTATGTTCTGTACTGTAGCTGTTCTGGTACTGTTCTGTGACTGTTCTGTATGCTTCTGTATGTATTCTGATGGATGAGAGTGTAGCTTGGGAAATTTTTCTAGCCTTAGAAAGAGGTGAATACAAGTGCAAAAGAGCTGAAAGAAGTGAAAGAAGTAGCTGCTGAAGATTCAAGTGAAGACTAGAGTGAAGTGACAGTAGTGAGCTATGAAAGGACACTGTGGTGGCTCTGGTGACTCTTCATATCAGACATACCTCTTGGGAGGGGTATCCACGACCTAAGAGGGATTATTGAGAGTGATTTTGAGAGATTGTAGTGAGGATATGATGTATTATTGATGGAGAGAGAGAGAGAGAGTCAGAGATAGCCAATTCTACTCAAACAGAGTGATTGTATATGAGAGTTTGAGAGAGAATACTATGAAGAAATTGAAGATGAATACTATGTGATGTATTTCCATTCAAAGATAGTGTATTCCTTTGCTTTCTTTGTTCTATTGATGGATTTTGTGAAGGTATTGAAGAATATGGTTGATTCTATTAAAAACCGTGGGAGATCTACATGATGCTATATGAAGATTTGTTGTGCCTGGTGTTCTTTTCTTCATTGTGATCATATGAAACATGATAAACAAGCTTGCTGATGTTACAAGATAGATTTTCTTGCAAGATAATTCCCTTTTCCTTGGTGTTCCTCTTGGGGCTCCATGTTTTTGGTGCGCAGCCGGGGAAACTTGCCATCAACAAGCACCAGAAGAGGCTGAAAATGAAGGAAATGGCATTGCCAAGAAGAGAAGAATTCAATGGATGTTTGTAAATTTCCTTCTTCCACTGAAGAGTTGGAATTTCTCATAATCAAAGCCACTTTCCACAAGAAGTTCATCCCACAATGGCGGAAACACATCACCATCATGATGCATGCTCTATGTGGTGGACAGTTTCCTCTTCCTATTGAAGCAGCAGAAACTTGCATCTTGGTGGCAAACTGTTTGGGAACAAACTGAAGAGCAGAAACAGAGAGAATGACCATCCATGGAAGATTTGGCATTCATTGAGAAGTTTCCAGATAACATCAAGTGGGAGATTGTGAAGAAGCTTCAGGAGTCTTGGTCTGTAGAGGTTCACAAAGACAAGAAGAAAAAAAGTTGGAATTTGTTCGTGGACGCTCAACAGCAAGATACATGGGATGCTTGGTGTACTGATAATCTTCTGTTTGTTCAATTAGCAACCCACTGGAAGTTGGTAGACAAAGTGTTCTTTACAACATACACTATTGAAACCATCAGAAGCTGGCATTACTATGATGATGGCACCACCACAATGCTCAGACGTATGCATTTTGACACCTTCAGAACCGAATACCTTCCTCTGTGTAGTGGCATGAAAGCAGAATTCAGGGACATTGAAAAGAAAGAAGTAGAAGAAATGTTGGCAAGAGAGTCCTCTAGAGACTGAAGCCTTCTGTTAACCCTCTGTGGAGCACTAACAACATAGTGGAGCCACACCCCTGATGAATGACGCAATAAAAAGGCAAGCGTTAGAATGAGTCCAGAGGTACGTGAGAAGAGAGAAAGCAAGAATCAGAGCCGAGAGCAAGCTCGCAGCAGAAGCCGCCTTTGACGCCCTTGCGGAACTCTTTACAGAAGTCCCAATGGCACATCAAGCCCTTCCTCCTGCTGGAGGTCCACTTCCAAGCCAGATCCATCGTGGAAATATTGATGACAGGCCAGCGAATGTAGTCCCATTGCTAGTTTTTAAGGGAGAGTACAATGAAGACCCCGATCTTCATGTAGCAAAGTTTATGGTAGCATGTGTGGCTAACAATGCCAGAACCCCTGAGCATTGGTTAGCAATATTCCCCGCCACTTTCAAGGGCGCGGCGTTTCAGTGGTATGAGAGACAAGCAGCAGGAACTTTTGGCACATGGGACGACCTGAAGTTGGCCTTCCTCACTAAATTCAGGCGTGAAGGTTTTGAAGAGCGGATGCGAGAGGAATTTATGAACCTAAGTCAATCCTCTGGAGAAAGAGTAGAAGCCTATGTCTCACGAATGGAATCCATCCTGAAGAGATGGACTAATCATAATCTAGATGATGGCATTCAAAAGGGGGTGTTTCTCAGAGGATTACAACCAGAAGTCCGTAAGTTTGTGGAGCTGCAAAGACCAGCCACACTGCAAGCTGCAACAGAAGGTGCAAGACTGTACGATGAAGTGGAAGCTCGATTAGCAATGAATACAGGAAGAGGAGTCCTACCTCCTCTGATGCGAGGAATGATGTACCCACCCAATGCAGTTCCTGGGACTGTTCCCTATCCCTACCAACAGATGTCCCCGGTATCACAGTATAGTGCACCAAATCCACAGTGGCCATAATCCATGCCTCAAATGGTGGTTCACCCACAACAACAATGGTCCCAACCAATTTTCTCACTACCAAATCAGCAGCAACAGTGGAATCCTACCAACTGGAGCCAACAGCCAACAGTTCAAACAGGAGCTCTGAATCAGAACCAGAACAGAGACCCCTCTGTACCAGCCCAACCAGTTTATGCAGTGATTACAAAGACTCCTCAAAACCCTCATGTCAGTACGTCCGGAGGAGAAAGCTTGAAGGATTATTTATCCAACTCAGTTGCAAACATCAAAAAGGAGTTGATGGATGTGATTACAGAACAACTACAGACGTTGAAAGTGAATACCGCTAGCCTATCCAATGTTGCAAGAGCACGAAGAGATGTGATGCGATCAAATACTTCGTGTGGTAAGTGTCATCAAGCATGCCATTTAGCCACTGAATGTACATGAAAACCAACCATCCCTGGAGCCTTATGTTCCTACTGTTTGCGGAAGAACCATACAGAGGACATTTGCTCTCTGAAGGAGATGCAAGATTTAACTTGCTGGAATCCAAAATGACAACACAAGATATTGGACCCAAGCCTAGAGAGTTTGGTCCTAATTTCGGACCCAGAAGATTTCCTTCCCAAAGTTACAGAGGAAGACAGTCTGGCGGTGGTCAGAGACCAGAAGTGGAATGTTACAAATGCGGAGAAAAGGGACACATCTCACCAAATTGTCCAAATCCTCGAAGGTCAGTGGATTACAAGCCCTTATGCAGTCGATCCAAAGGAGAAGGCCACACTGCAAAAGACTATCCAAGCCCAGCCCCAGTGAAAAACAATGCTACTGATAGTCCGTCCAAGGCCCAAGAGCCTACCTCCAATTTAGTGGAATTGGAAGTTGCTGCCATCACGCCTACAAAGCAGAAGGAACCACCTGTCCAGAAAGAAAATAACCCTCCTGCCAGAACAGTGAAGTTCAATCTTCCACCAGAAGAATAGAACAGAACAGAGCCTAACAATGTCGTACAGAGCACTACAGTGCCACAGAGAGTTACAGAGACAGTTACAGAGACAGGACCAGAGGTCCAGGAGACAGAAGAGGAGGAAGTGCCACAAGTGGTAGAAGAAGTTCCTGTAATTCCTCTGTTGGAAGAAAGAGGGAAAATGAAAATGGGTGTTGCCCCATTCCCTACTCGGTTAGAGAAGCCAATGGATCCTATTAAGGAATACGATTTGGTTAGAGATTTAGATACCTTTAAACCAAACCTCACATTCCGACAATTATTGATGTTGTCTCCCAGTTGCCGGAAAAGATTCAAAAGTATACTGACAAAAAGACGTGGTTTAAGGATTGCTCCCTCGACAGCAACAAAGTCCAACAAGGCTCCAGATCCTGTAAAAGAAGTGGATGTGGCTAATGCTTTCCTAGATCCGGGTACTTCAGAGACTGGTGTGTGGATAGAAGGCTGCTTCATCGCAAATGCACTGATTGATGGAGGTTCATCAGTGAACATTATGACGGATGTTACAATGAAGGATCTAGGTTTACAAGGTGTGCAACCAACCCAATGGCTCGTCAGACTGGCGGATCAGAGTAGAATCAAGCCTTTGGGCATTCTCCCATATGTGAAGACTTCAGTGGCTGGAAAAGATTATTGGCTAACCTATTTGGTGGTGAAGCCAAACTCTTATGGTACATCCTATCCTCTATTACTGGGCAGACCATGGCTTTTTGAAGCCCGAGCAAGGACGGATTGGTTCAAAGGAACTTTGACCTTGGGTAGAGGACCCAACAAAGTGGTGCTGAAACTATATGGTTCTCAAAAAGGACATGGATCCACCTCCTTGGAATTATCTTCTGACTCCCCTAATGAGGCTACAGATGGAACATCAGCAGATGAAGATGCTGTCAAACCGATCCTTCCCAAGAAAACAGTGGCACATTCCTTAACAGTGGATACTGTAAGCCGACTTCCAAAAGATGCAAAGCCATTATCAATGGGTAAATACTTCCTGCCTGAACCAGGAATGACTTCTGAAATCACTTCTGACAGTGAGATAGAAGCATGGATGTATTGCTCTCCCTGTTACATGGCCATAGCAGAGACAGAGACAGAGACAGAGACAGAAGCAGAGACAGAAGCAGAAGTAGAAACAGAAGCAGAGACAGAAGCAGAAACAGAAGCAGAGACAGAGACAGAAGAGGATGGATATGATATGGACGAAGAAGGTTATGAAAGTGAGCTAGAAGAATCTATCCCACCTGAAGAGGATACATTTGGAGAAGAAGTTTCAGAGGCATCAGAAGAAGACGAGCTCATGCTATGGGATAGAATGGTGATGGTACCATTTGGTCTGGTAAATGGATCTTCTTATATGCAGGATCTTTGTAAGACATGGGTTAAGAAGAATAAGCCGTCTTTCAGCAGTGGCTCCTGCCGTCCTAACCCATCCTTGCCGAAGAAAGATGATGATGATGCACCGTGCCAACAAGCACCAGTCCCACAAACCCAACAGAAATCAGAGGGTCCCTGTTATGCGACTTTCTTGGATGTGTCATCTTCAGAAGAGGAGTCTTCAAGCCAAGAGGTAATTAATCTTGAAACCAAACCCGAAACAGCTTTAATCCCATTCCAACATCTTAAGGAGCAACCTAAGTCTCCACCAAAAGAAGAAGTTGGTTCTAGTGGGACATCAGAAGAGGACACCACTCCCTTGAAGGAGTCGGATCTGTATCCAGAACCAGTCCGCGGGACCTTCATCCGTGAAGTAGAAGGTGAAAGGCAGTTAACCTTTGTGGATGCAGAAGGCACTGAATGCCACTTGAAGGTGGGTAGCAGTCTCCCAGAAGAGGAATTGTCAACCTTGTACAACTTGTTGAAAGAAAATTTGGACGTGTTTGCATGGTCCTACAAAGACCTAAAGGGGATTGATCCCACAATATGTCAACATCATATTGACTTGGAGCCTGATGCCAAGCCAGTACGGCAACGACAGAGGCGAATGAATCCGAATTATTCCAAATTGGTGAAAGCGGAGCTGCTGAAGCTTCTGAAAGCCGAGTTCATCTATCCAGTGGCAAATAGTGAATGGGTTTCACCCATCGTGGTTGTACCCAAGAAGAATGGCAAGCTTTGTATATGTGTGGATTTCCGAAAGCTTAATTCCAAGACGAAGAAGGATCACTTTCCTATCCCTTTCATAGACCAACTGTTGGACACAGTGGCAGGACATGAACTTTATTCCCTTCTGGATGGATTCAGCGGATACAACCAAGCCCAAATAGCAGAAGAAGACCAATCCAAAACAACCTTCACCACAGAATGGGGGACCTACGCTTACCGAGTGATGCCATTTGGACTCTGCAATGCCCCTGCTACTTTCCAGCGAGTCATGATGGCCGCATTTCAAAATCATCTGCACGACTTTATTGAGGTATATCTAGATGACTTTTGTGTCTATAGTTTGATCCGTGAACACTGGGAACACCTGGAACAATGTTTTGACCGATGCCGGGAGTATGGGATTTCCCTCAACCCCGACAAATGCATCTTTGGGGTTTCTTCTGGAGTCCTATTGGGCCACATTTTCTCTGCACAAGGGATATCAACAGACCCTGCAAAGATTGAAAAGATTGCAGCTCTGACAGCACCCACCAATCTCAAACAGTTGAGGGGATTCCTAGGCCATGTGGGTTACTACAGAGGGTTTATAGCCCATTTTGCAACAAAGGCAACTTCCTTGCACAAGCTTCTGAGGAAAGATGCAGATTTTACTTGGACAGAAGAATGTGACAAAGCCTTCCACACTCTGAAGCAGTGTCTGATTGAGGCACCCATTCTGCAACCTCCTGATTGGACGAAAGAGTTCCATGTACACACTGATGCATCAATTGAAGGTTTAGGTGCTGTCCTCTACCAAAAGGGCTCTTCGAAGTTGGATCAACCAATCTATTACGCAAGCCGAAAAGTCACTGATAGGGAACGGAACTATACATTGACAGAGCTGGAGTGCTTGGCAATGGTGTTTGCCCTGGAGAAGTTTCGCCACTATCTCCTATCCACCCACTTTAAATTTTATGTGGATCATGAGGACCTGTCCTTCTTGATGAACAAAGCAGATGTGAAAGGACGAATGATGAGATGGCTCCTTCTATTTCAGGAGTTGACTTTGAGGTGATTACTAAGCCTGGTCGTTCCCATGTTCTGGCTAATCATCTGTCGCGTATCCCACAAACTGCAGATGAGGAGCAGGATGATCCAAACCTCCCTGATGATTCCCTATTTTTGGTAGAAACTGTAACTCCCTGGTATGCAGACATTGCCAATCTGCTGGCAACCCAACAATACCCTCCTGGAATTTCTAGTTGGGAAAGGAAGAAGCTCATGCTAGAATCAGCCCCTTACACCCTGTTAGGCGGTGCATTGTACAAGAAAGGCAAAGATGAAGTGCTCAGAAGATGTGTTGCAGGAGATGAGATTGGGATTGTTCTGAAGGCTTGCCATGACGAGCCATGTGGAGGTCACTTTGCAGGAGAAGCTACAGCCAGGAAGGCTCTGCTAGCAGGTTATTGGTGGCCTACCATTCACAACGATTCCTATGATTACTGTAAAAGATGTGATGCTTGTCAAAGAATGGGGAAACCCACCAAGACAAGTGCCATGCCACTGCAACCTATCCTTCCTTTGAAGCCGTTTGAGAAGTGGGGCATCGACTTCATAGGTCCAGTCGATCCTCCCACCAAAAGGAAACAGAACCGATACATCCTCGTATATACGGATTATGTCACCAAGTGGTGTGAAGCTAAAGCCCTAAAGCGGGACGATGGTAGCAGCATGGCCCTGTTCATGTATGAGAATATCATCACCCATTTTGGTAGTCCCTTAGAGCTGGTAAGTGACAGAGGCACTCATTTCCTCAACAAAGTCATGGAAGAGTTGACAGAGTTGTATAAGATCCGCCATCACAAGTCCACTCCCTATTACCCCAGAGCCAACGGCCAAGTCAAAGTCACGAATCACATCCTCTGCTCGATTCTGACAAGAACAATTGCCACACATCGTCGTGATTGGGATGATCGACTTACAGAGGCCCTCTGGGCGTATAGAACCTCCCATAAAGCAGCAACAGGACAGACACCCTTCCAGCTGGTGTATGGTACAGAAGTTGTTTTTCCTGTTGAATTGGAACTACCCTCTTTGAGAGTGGGTATCAAAGAGCATTTGGGGGATGATGATTCACTGCAACACCGTCTCCTGCACCTGGAATGTTTGGAAGAAATTCGTAGGATGGCTCTACAGTGCATGGAAGCCACGCAAGCTCGATGCAAGGCTTACCATGATAGCTTCATCAAGCACAAGGAGTTCAAAGAAGGTGATTTGGTCCTAGCCTATGATTCACGATTTGGCAAGTTTCTTGGCAAGCTCCAACAGCGGTGGATGGGCCCCTATAAGGTACTTGCCGTCAACCCTAATGGCTTTGTCCAAGTACAGACCGTTGATGCCTCTGATGATCCCTTTCTGATCAATGGATATCGCCTGAAGAAGTACTTCCCTCCTTGGGGATCTTGACAATTACAATCACTTGATCTTTTCCCTCATTGGCGTGGCACTGTACTTCTTATGATGCTACTTCTGATAGTCGTTCTTCAATCACTCCTGATGAAGCGGATGCAACCCTCTGTTCCCTCAAATCCCCCTTCCAGCCTTGATCTCTTATCCTCTATTTTCCATCAGCGACAATGGCGAGGTTGGTCTTGACACATGGTATTTCCACTATTCCCTTGCTCAATTTGAAGAAAAAAAAAAAACATATCGGTCATGGGAGAAAAGGACTTAGGTCCCTGTCATGCCGACCTATTCTCCAAGAAAAGGTGGAAACACCCTCGGGAATAGGGGAAAACAAGAAAAAGAAGAAAAGAAGAAAAAAAAAAACAAATATGTTATGAGAGAAAAGGAAGCAATTCCCTGTCATAGCAGGCCTCGTTCCAAGAAAAGGTGATAAACACCCTTGGGCGGGAAGCTGGCTGTGGAAAAGGTGGTAACACCCAGCAGTCCAGAAAGTGGATTCATTAATTGATATTTCCAGGATTCAATTCCGAAGCTGCCTCCCTTGGTACGCTGTGTCCTGGGTCTCTTTGCAAAGTGACTACCTGTCCTCTAGTAGATGACATGTCCTATTCAACACAACGTTCGATTTGATGGCTACCTCCCTGGGTAAGCCTCTTCAACAACTGATGATGTGATCTTCATCGACAAACAATCGAGTGACGTGAGCTTTCATCCTAACCGGATGGGGAAGTGAGTATGGTTGCCCCCCTGTAACTATCAACAGAGAGTGAGACAGAGGGTGGGATGAGTGTGACTGGAGTTTCTTCAATCAATTACCGAGAGGTGAGATTGAGGGACGTTACGACACTTGGAGTCAGGTATGTTCCACTTTCCCTGTGCACCCACGGGATGGGTCTTTGCCGTCATCACAAGACACACCACCCTGTTCTGTACACTGCACTGTAAGGCTCCCTTGCCTTCCTCCTTGCACTTATGCCAGACGAGTTGGACGCACTAATGCACCATCAACTGTGCACCCTGGCATACTTTTTCTACACCATTTCCCCCTTGTTGATTCCTCAAATCGGGTACGAGATATGGGTTTTAATCATTCTTCCTCGAGTGATATTAGTCATGGGGCGAGTGATTGTTCTTTCATTCCAATTGAGTGACTGCGAGTTGAGTGTAGTATCCCCCATCATTGACAGATTTCCTGCGATTCCTTCAACCAGCTACCTCCCTGGGTGCTGCCGCGTGGTCCCTGCCATGACGAACGGGTGCCGAGAAGATGCCTTGGTCCCTCCAACGCCGACAACCACATTGGACGTGCCATCGACACTCAACCCTGCTTCTTGACGAAATGGGCCAAGTTTTTCTAACCCTCCCACTTCTGTTTCTTCATGACAGTCATGTTTTAAGTGTGGGGACGTTAGTGGATGATCCGTGGCGTGGTCCTAGGTCCCTGTTGCTCGGTTAACCCTATCCGTTAAGGTCTTAAGTGTGGGGACGCGTCCCTGCGCGTCTACAGTGCATACCCTTCTGCATATGCCTTAACCTGTTCATGCATGTATGCCATGATTTGCTGTTACCCTGATGGGGTCCCTTCCCACCCATCCGGTTATGTTCCACCCACCTTTGGGGCTGTTCCCTTGCATTTTTTTGTTATTCCTTGATTTTGAGGTCCTATCATGTGAATGCACCCTACGTTCCCCAAAGTCCAAATCCAACCTTATAGCCCTGTTCCTCCCGTTGAACTGACCATTTTTCCTTTTTACCTACCCCTATTCCGGTGCACGGTTTTCGAGTTATTAATTTTTGAAGCATTTTGTGTAATTTAGCCGGTTTCCCATGTGAACGTGCTTTGCTTGCTCCGGAAGCATGCTCTGACATCATAGCCCTGACCACACTTTTCCCCTAAAATTTTTCCTTTTTATTCCGTGTCATTCCGATACACGGTTTGTCCACTCTTAATTTTTCGGGTTTTTTACACCTTTTTCGTGCGTATTTTTGCCATCTTTCCATGTGCACCTGCCCTATTTGCATCGGAATTCCAATTTGATTTGACTACCGTGACCCCCGTGTCTTTCCCCACCTTTTTCCTTTTTCCTCCCCCCTCTTTCGACTTCCGGATTTTTACTTATTAATTTTTCAATGAGTTTTTGGGAGTATTTTTGGAGTTTTTCGCATGTGAACCCCTCCTACTTCCACCGGAACTGCGGTTTAACATGACCATCCTACGCCATTCCTTCCTGCGGACATTTTTCCTTCTTACTGTATGTTATTCTGGTGAACGGTTCGTCCGATATTAATTTCTGATCCCATTTTCGAGTTTTTTTTTGGGTTTTTCCCATGTGAATGCGTCTTATCTCCATCGGAATCATGTTTTGATGAGATAGGATTGTCGGGCACATCTTTCTGCATAGTTTTCCTTTTTTTTTCCTTTCGTTCCGATGCATGGATCTTTCGATATTAATTTTTAATTACGTTTTTTGGTTCGTTTTTGTGTTTTTTGCATGTGACCGCCCTTTCCCCATCCCGGAACCTTTGTCACATATTTTCCTTGTTTTCCCCCTGTCGTCCTACCCACTTTTTGTTTTTATACTATTTCGTTTTGACGTCCGGATTGGGAGTTATTAATTTTTCCTTATTTTTACGTGTATTCACGCGCTCGTTTTGCGCGTGAACACGCCCTTTTTCGATTTTACGCATCTCGCCGTGCCCCGGTCGTGTTTGCATGACCCATACCGTCATCCCAGTGCCATTTCAATCCCGTCACGGCAAAAATTTTTTACCCCGCCCCGCGCACGTGCGCAGGACGGGGGTACGCGCCCATTTTCCCCCACCCCCTACCCCCTTGGGCCCTGCCCACCCCCTACCCCCCTTGGCCCTGCCCACCCCCTACCCCCTTGGGCCCTGCCCACCCCTTCCCCCCAACCACCTCCTCTGTTCCCCGACCCCTTCCCCCCAACCACCTCCCTCTCCCTCTTCTTCCTGCGTCCCCTCCTCCTCATCTCCACCTCCTCCTTCTCCTCCTCCTGCATTCCCCCTCTCCTCCTACTCCTCCTTCCCCTTCTTCTTCTCCTTCTTTGCCCCTCTCCTTTCCTCCACCTCCCACCCTCCCCTTCTTCCTCCCTCCCACTTGCTTCCTCCCTTCCGCCTGCTCTCGCCTCCTCCCACCCTCCCCTTCTTCCTCCCTCCCGCTTGCTTCCTCCCTTCCGCCTACTCTCGCCTCCTCCCACCCTCTCCTTCTTCCTCCCTCCCGCTTGTTTCCTCCCTTCCGCCTGCTCTCGCCTCCTCCCACCCTCTCCTTCTTCCTCCCCCCCGCCTGCTTTCTTCCTCCTCCCCCCTTCCTCTTTCCTCCCCCCTTCTCCTCCCTTGACAAGTGCCGCCGCCCCAGGAGTCGCTACCGCCGTCAGAGGTCGCTGCCGCCGCCCCAGGAGCCACGCCGTCCGGCCAGGAGCCTGCCCGCTCCCTTCACCCTGTCTCGCCGTATACGCCCGCCGCCCGACGTCGCCGCCTGGATCGCCCGCCGTTGCTCGGAGCCCGCTGCCTGACGCCGCCATCGTGCCGCCTGCGACCTTCGCCGCCCTGGTCTGCCCCTTCCCGTGCGCCCGCTCCCTTCACCCTGCCTCGCCGTGTACGCCCGCCGCCGACGTCGCTTGGACTGCCGACGCCGCCCGCTGCCGGATGCACCATCGTCCTCCCTCCCTCCTTCTCTCCTCCTCCACCTCCACCTCCACCTCCCCCACCACCTCCACCTCCTCCTCCTCTAACCACACCCAAGTTAGCCACTAACCTCGGTTAAACTCACACTAACCTAAGTTAAGTTAAAACTAACCTAGGTTAGGTTAACCACTAACTTAACTTCAGTTAACCTCTAACTTCACTCAAGTTAAAAACTAACCTAACTAAACCCCCTTTAGTTACCCTAACCCCATTAGAGTTAACCTAACCTAACTAGGGTTAGGATCACACTAACCTAGCTAGGGTTAAGTTCTCACTAACCTAACTAGGGTTAGATTTTCACTAACCTACCTGTAGTTAGTCTGACTAACCTAACTCAGGTTAGTTCCACCCCCACTACCTAACCCTAGGTTAGTTAGTCTCCCCCTGGTTAGTTAGGACTTGCCTAACTAACTAAATTGACTAACTGACCCTAGACTACCTTAATTGACCTAGCTTACCAGACTAACTCACACTAACCTAATCAACCCTGACTAACCTAACTTGACTTGACTTGGGCAGACTACCATGACTTACCCAGACTAACCAAACTTAACTGACTTACTTCTAACTGATTTATCTGATGAACATGATTTATATGATTTAATTAATTTCTAAATTAATTTTCCCATTAAAATAATTCATAAAAATTTCTACAAATTCCCTTTGTTTTTTGCCAATTTTTGGGAGTTTGTTTGCTGGAAATTTTCAACCCTAACATTTCTGCAAATTAAACATTTCCTAATTTATCCCCCAAATTGCCAATAAATGTAGAAAATTCATTTAAAAATAGTAAAAATTTTCTTTAAAAATTCTAAAAAATTCTAAAAAATTCCCCTCACTCCCTTGACCATTTTTCATTTATTTTTCATTTTAAAAAATTATCATACATGGTACCCCTATTGTTTTAAAAAAAAAACAACACACTAACAAACCAACAAACGGAAATTTCCCTTACTACTCTTTATTTTATTTGCCTAGACCCCATTGTGGCTATTTCCTCCATATTCCTGTGTTGTTTATATTAATTTTCCTATTATTTTTTTATTCTTATTTTAAAAAAAACAAACAAAAGCAAAAACAAACAACCAAACCTACACAAATAAAAACCAATAAAACACATCCACAACCCATAATAACCACCCAAACAAAATAACCAACCATAAATAATCACAAATTACAAACATTAAAAAACCAACTCAAACCAAATTAACACATCCGCTAAGGTGTTGTGTTTGTTGTTTCATCAGTGATCTTTACTTTTCCTTTACTGGATTCACTTCTTTTGGGGGTCTCTTCCGTGCGCATTTCTGCATTACATACACACCCCTTCCAGGTATTTATTTTATGTGTTTTATTTATTTTCATTTTCCCCCTTAATCACCAATTAATTGTTAAAATGAACTCTTTAATTCACCCACAGATTCCACGCACAGTCGCGCTCAACACACACATACTTTTTAATTAAAATAAACTAGCCGTTCACTTAGCACGTGCTACGTGCGCTACAGAGGCACTTTAAAATTTTAATTAAAATAAACCAGCCGTCACATGAGCACGCGCTGGCAAAAAAGCGCTCCATATCACCTTAATTTGTAATCAATGAACTTGCATTTAGAGACCCAGTCGGGTATCGAAGTCGGGATTCGGATAAAAGCACCGTTTTAACCTAATAATTGGTAATTAAATTTATAATAAGGAACCGCCGTTTTCTTGCTAAGGTTTATCACCTAATAAAAATTCACCCATTCTTAATAATTTATTAAAATGAACCCTTCATTAAATTAATTCCCCCTCACTGCACTTAATTCCCCTTTTTAATGAACCATTTCGTGGGATGGGTATGAGCAGTCCTGAGAGTTCTATCACCGATGTAGTATTGATATGTGTCAGATATGGTATTGTTTTGGTTTACTGTCTTTGTTACAGTTACGGGTACGGTATGCAGTTTTTTCTTTTCTTGCCTGATACGGGGTTCTGGGTGTTTGTCTGATGCATCGCATGAAGCTTTCGGTCACATTTGTCTCAAGGTCATGTCGAATTTTTTCTAGGATGTGGTTTGCTTGGGGTTAGTTGGTCGTGTCACGTTTTATTGGTTGTTCTCTTATCTTTGGTTTTTGTCTGTTGCTTTGCAGGCATTCTCCTTGATTGTCTGTGTTTGTGGTGTGTGTGTAACCATCTGAATGGCGTCTTCTCATGCTCCTCCCCCTATCCAGTACGTCCCACTAGTTAGTAGGGATTACTCTTCCCTACTTACTTTTGAGCCTCTCACGAAGGCGGGACTTGCTGCTTTTGTGGCTACTCCTTTTCCCCTGCTTCCAGAGGATCCGTCGTTATGTGATGAGTTTCTGGCCTCTTACAGCAAGAAGACAGGACTAGTCCAGGGCATTTCTATGACTTTGACACCTCGAGGCTTAGGGAAGGCTCTGTCTCTACCCTTCAAAGGTAAACCTTTTGTGACCACTCGTCAGCTTTTCTCTAATGAAGAGATTCTGAAGCTGTTGCAAAAGCAGACAAGGGAAATGCTGGATGTTAAGAAGGTGATCAACTCTTCAGGAGTTTCCTTTTCTATGATCACTCATCCCGTATGGAAGACGATCTGTCAGTTTCTTCAGGATAGGTTTATGCCTGCCAAAACGCCGTCCCAGTATTTGTCCAAAGAGCTTTTCACAACTTCCCGGATGGTGTTAAAAGGAGTTGCTATTGATTGGAGCACTTACCTCCTCACTAAAATGGATCAGCATTTCGTCAAAGTCACCTGGGGTAATGTTACCAATGTCACATATGGATCATATTTGTCTGCCTTCTTGACCTATTCAGGTTTATAGAAGACTGTGCCTCCACCTCCTCCATCAGATCCCGTACCTCCTCCTCCACCTTCAGAAGAGTCAGAACCCATTGACATAGAGGATGATGGTTCTCTGCCTCCCCTGGTCATACAGCACAAACGCTTGAAGCGGGTAGCGGATAAAGCTCCTTCCGTACTTCCTTCAGTACCTATCCCTGCTACCTCTGGCAGTGAACTCCCTGGGTATCTCACTTGCAATAACCTGTTCAGAGCACATCGAGAAGGCTCATTGGACATATCAGTTCCCTCCCTGAACAGTCTCGTCTCAGGAGATGCGATTCCTTTCCTCTGTAAGGATATTCAGAGCTCCATTGAGTTGTCAGTGACAGCCTGTGTTCAACAGCTGTACGCGTCTTTTTATGAAGAGCTCATGCAGTCTAAGGACCAATTGCATAAGGCAACATCTGAGTTAGCTTCTTCTAAGGATATCCTAGCAGATTTATTTAAGCAAATGGAACAACAAACCCAACTGGTTGCCACCCAAAGCGATGAGATCTCTTCTTTGAAGATCCAGTTACTAGAGGCTCAATCCTAGGTTACTAGCCTTTCAGCAGAGAAGGAGAAAATGTCCAGAGAAGCGAAGGAGTTCCAAGCTATCTTAGATGACAAACTTTCAGCTTTACAGACTGCTAATGACACAGTGGCCAACCAAGCCTCCCAAATCAAGCAATTGCAAGATCAACTTGCAAAGTCCCGCTCTGTTCCTCCAAGCCCTAATGTTCCATTGATTCCTTCTCTTTCACAGCAGGACTTGGCTGCCCTTCAGAGACAGGCTACTTTGTGCCCTCTATTCCAAGATAAAGTGGAAAGATTGCAGTCCCGAATGGACTTGTTATGGTCTACCTTTGAGCAGTTTCAGGCATATGTTCTACCAGACCATTCTTTCTTTGTCCACTACCACTTACAAAAGTTGGTCTTCTACATGAAGCTTTCCACGATGGATTTACTTTTCCAGAGGATGGATGGAGTGGGGCTTGGTCTGCTGAGTTGTTGACAGAGGTAGTCAGAATGGTGTTTGAGGATTCTGTCACGCCAGATACCATGTTGATGTCATACATGTATCTACGAGGAGACTTGTTAATTCCAGATGAGGTGGATATGGCATGGTATGTGGGGGATGTGGTCTTACAGGCTATTTTGTATGTCAATCATTTGGAGTTGCGCATAGCTGACATGTTCCAAAGTTATTCCTCCAAAGTGATTGTCATGATAATTTGTGGCATCCCATGATTGATTCTGTCGTCCTCAATCAAAGACAAAACACAGCTCCTACCTTTGCCCAGAGTACTAATCAACTGAGGATGGATCTCTTAGCCTATCTTTCAAAGCATAATCCATTTGATGCTACCTTCTTTGATGCCTATCATAGACGATCTCTCTTAGGACGTTCTGTTCCTACCCTCCTCTATTACCAACAAATGGCTCACCGCTATGCTATATATCTTTCCCTTTGTCAATCTAATTCCACAATTATTTTACCCCTTCTTTTCCAACCTTCATCTTTCCCTCAAATTCCCATTTTTACATATTGTTCCTTTATTGAGGATAGGGTATTTTCCCCTTCTCCGCCCTGTCCTTCTCCCTCTATTAATGTACCCTCCACATTTCCTATTTATCAGTTAACACCCTTCCTTAGTGATTCCTTACAAATTTCTGCCACTCCTTCTTTAACCTTTTCTTCCTTTTATGATTTTTCCTATCCTTCCCTTCATCCACTCTTCCTTATTCCATTATCCTCTCCTAACACTTCTATATCTCAACCACCTCAGTTGGTTAGTGACTGTGACGGGTTTGATAATCAGATTTCCAGAAGAAGGGGATGGAGTTCGGATGATTGCCTTACAGGACCGCAGATCAATTGGCCAGTAATTCCAGGAGAATGGACAGCTTCCAGCCAAGCTTATCAGAACTATGTTCATTTTGCCCAGCAGTATTCACAGTCTGCAGATCCCTCAGTGAGATTAACTGCTCACTTTGCTTGGTACCTGGCGTATATGCATAGGCACTCTCATAATGATTCCAAGCCTATTCCAAAGTTGTGCATGAATGTCAATGTGAGCATTGATTCCCAGTAGCTGGATATATTGTATTTTCATGCCCTCTGTTTGCCTAGCAGATACCTAGTCCTGTTGGAAAGGATGTGTTGTCTCCAATTTTTTCAAAATCCTCCCAAAAGCTTTGTAGATGAATCCTTATCTATGGATCGTTTCCGACAACATCAATCTTTTAAGAGGGATCATCTTCATTGATACCTTTCCAATGTATGGTGGAAGCTTTCTAATGAAAAACTTTCTTTTTGAAGGAGTCATTCAGATGGTTGTGTTGTGTATTAGTGTTTGTGTTGTGAGTTCATTTATGTCAAACGAATGTGGTGGTTTCCTATTGGATTTTGTGTACAAGCTACGTTTTGGTGAATTGTGGTGATGGGTTCGTGGATGCAGAATTGAAGCAGATGCAGATGAAGAAGAAGCAAATTTTTATATCCTTTACAAATTTGTTGTGATTTTTAGTTTACTAAGAGGTGTTAATGTATAAAGGGTTTTCCTTTCTTTGTATTTTTATATCAGAACCAGGTTATAAGTTGGGGTCGTGGTGGATGGATTCTTTTTGAGGAGATATTGAATATCAAAGTTGAGCTTTTCCCTGAACTTGTATTCCCTTTTTCCTGGGTCGCGAGGACGCTTCCTTCTTAAGTGTGGGGATATGTTGAGTGTTGAAATGACTTGTTTTTTGGCTGATTTTTGTTGTTTTTGAGAGCTGAATGGTTGATTTTATGAGATGATTGATTGGTTTAGAAGAGGTTTGAGAGTGTTTTGGATGATAATGATGGTGTTTTGGAAGTTCATGATGTTTGTTGGTGGTTCTGTGATGTTCTAATAGGTTCTGATTGGTTCTGTATACCTTCTGTTTTGCTCTGTTTTGGTCTGTTTTGTTCTGATTGTCTTCTGTAAGGAGGGATGGAGTATTGATTGATGAAGATTGAGATCTTGTGAAAGCTTATTGAATAGTTTTTGAGAGTTTGGAATGGTTTGAGAGTGAGTTATGTGATTTTGATAACCTTTTGTAACCTTCTGTAGATCTTTTGTAGAGCCTTTGTCTCTGTTCTGTTCTGTTCTGTACTGTAGCTGTTCTGGTACTGTTCTGTGACTGTTCTGTATGCTTCTGTATGTATTCTGATGGATGAGAGTGTAGCTTGGGAAATTTTTCTAGCCTTAGAAAGAGGTGAATACAAGTGCAAAAGAGCTGAAAGAAGTGAAAGAAGTAGCTGCTGAAGATTCAAGTGAAGACTAGAGTGAAGTGACAGTAGTGAGCTATGAAAGGACACTGTGGTGGCTCTGGTGACTCTTCATATCAGACATACCTCTTGGGAGGGGTATCCACGACCTAAGAGGGATTATTGAGAGTGATTTTGAGAGATTGTAGTGAGGATATGATGTATTATTGATGGAGAGAGAGAGAGAGAGTCAGAGATAGCCAATTCTACTCAAACAGAGTGATTGTATATGAGAGTTTGAGAGAGAAGACTATGAAGAAATTGAAGATGAATACTATGTGATGTATTTCCATTCAAAGATGGTGTATTCCTTTGCTTTCTTTGTTCTATTGATGGATTTTGTGAAGATATTGAAGAATATGGTTGATTCTATTAAAAACCGTGGGAGATCTACATGATGCTGTATGAAGATTTGTTGTGTCTGGTGTTCTTTTCTTCATTGTGATCATATGAAACATGATAAACAAGCTTGTTGATGTTACAAGATAGATTTTCTTGCAAGAGAATTCCCTTTTCCTTGGTGTTCCTCTTGGGGCTCCCTCCGACAACGGCCTCATATTTTTTATAATTTTAAAGATGCCAAAATGAAGCAAAAAAAGCTCCAAGAAATGTGGGACTTTGAGACGATCATGGAAAAATTTTTACGTTGCAAATTGCTAGAAGCAGGAGTATCCAAAGGCCGGAGGACCAAATGATATATGTAAAATGACTTTGGGGGGGGAGGGGGGGGATGAAGGGATGTCACTGTTAGAAGGCCCCAACCCCCCAAAATCTAACATGACAAGGGGGGGAGGGTTTATGCAAAAAAAGAAGATGCTTCCTATCAACGCCATGGATTTGGGGCTATGGAGCATAAGAGCAACCATATAATATGAAGATATCAGTCTATTACTCAAATTTTTCACTCCATATCACTTGTCTCGAATCTTGATATGACAGCCTGAGCATGGACATGCAAAATCAATCTTTCTCTCTCCTCTTGAGGGCAGTTCACGTGGGCATTCTTTGGAAGAGATCAAGATGAAGATCGATTGTCCAGCTTGAACTAGATCTATATGAGATTATGCCAATGCTGAGGATTGATAACCAACATTGTTTGGAGATCAATGGCGGGATCGGTTTGGCTATCCAAAAATTCAATTTGTGAGACCCAAAACCCAAAAAATGGTGGTAAGCCTCTTTTTAATAGAAATTTGAATTCTTTTTTACATTTCCTAATGCAAAAATTAGGAGAAAATGAACTCACAAATGGGCCTTTTAGCTACCCCTCTCTCCTCCTTAAAACAAGGACAAGAGAAGAGAAGAATCGTAACATAATCCTCTTCTCTCTCCACTTTTGCAATCTCCTTTTGCCTTTTTTATATTATCTACAAAGATATACTCATATTCCTTCTCTCTCCTCATTCAAGAAGTCTTTTTCAACCAAATTTTATATTCAAAAAGGAGTTAGTTACGGGAGTGTGGTGCTTCATTTTCAATGCAAAATCATTAGTAGATACGAGGTAATTGATTTTTTAATTGAGAATAAGAAAAATGAAATTTCAAAAGTTCTTTTTAAGATATTTTGGGGATTTTTTATATTCTAGCTTTTGGTCAAAAAACAAATCAACTGGTCAAATTTCATGTTTTTAAGGAAATGTTTTTGGAGGTAAAATAGAAATGTCCAAAATATAAAAAGTCTTGGACATCCCTACCCTCTGAGCTATTTTCCTCCATATCTATACTCTCTCATGGCTCTATTTTGACCTCTTCTCTATGTTTATGCAACCTTCATTAACAGAGTGAATTACTTACACCCTCCTTTCCCTTGGCACCTTTGTGTGCCTCTCTATGCATCTCCACTCTACATCCTATGACAACCAAGTAGGCTCCATGTTTCTATTAATAGTAAAATGAATACAGGAAAGAAGGAGCTGCATATTGAGGTAGAGATTGAATACACCCCATTATTCAAAAGAAGGAAACCCAATTGACCCCTTAAACAATAGACCTCCAACTTTCTCAAGAATCACAAATTTGCTGAAGTATGTGTGCGAGGGTGAAAATGGGTTGCTCGGTTATACTAGGTGGCTTAATGATCAAGCGTTCAAAGTATTTACAACTTGCCAAGACACCATAAAAATTTGCCATGATGTAATCTCTACACATCAACTTCATATACAACAGCTCATAGGACAAGTGGTACAGCTGAATGACACTATAATTCAACAAAACAATAAAATTATTTCAATGTAGGACACTATCCATGACATTGGTAGCTCATATGAGGAGGCAAAGGCATAATTGGACGACGTGAGAAAGATCAACAACAAGCTAACACAGGAGCACAAACGAAAGAAGAAGCCAATCAATGAGTTAATAGCAGCCAGTGGAAGCGACGTATCAAAGCATGTAAGGTAGCTCAAAATGAGAACCTAGGTGAGGGTGAGGTTGGATCATGTATTAGTAGATTGTTGAAAGCAAGTACATTGGAAAATGCTTTGAGTAATCCTAAGTTTAAGGCTGTGAAGGAAAAGATGATTCAATGCACATTAAAAGATGTGTTGAATGAGTTCTTATTTGTGGATGCACAATCCATTTGTGACAGGGAAGGTATTAGTACTTACTCAAAGATATTCATGGATGTGAATGTTGGATTTGGTCGTGTGCTGAAGAGAAATAGAATCATGCATGTTCCTCAACCTTCAAAGTTAATAGAGGCCCGATGATAATACAAAGGTTTTGGAGTTGATAGGAGATCCCATGCATGTTCAATGTGTGGAAACGCTAAAGGTTGGGACAAAAAATTCATATGAGGTGAAGTTCACCGAACTCAACAATTACTATTTAGATTTGTACAAGGTGCAGTCGACAACGGTAATGTACTACAATATGTAAGTTGAGGAATGTAAAGGTAAATTGCAGTTTGTTATAAAATTAGATGAAAGTGAGGTCGTCAAAGGAGTAAAGCTTGAAAGAGTTAGTGTAACTGATGAATAAAACTTTACAATTCGATAAGAACAACCCAGGGAGCTTTAGTGTTCAATCCGAGTGCCATGTGTGGTGGCTCGCTGCATTTGAAGTTCTTAAGAAAATATTTGAGGTGCTACAGTTGTTCTTTATGCACATAAGCATTTCAAGCATCATCCATCATCAAGAACATGGTGAGATGCTCTCAGTTGAAGGGTATGGTCAATACTTAATTGAATGGAATCTTGCAGGAGACTTGAAAACTTTAAAATGCATGTGTGGAATCTCCAATGGCACAAATACAAAGAATCCATGCATATATTGCGTGACAGAGAGGGTGGAAGGAAAAGACGAAAAGAAGAACTGGCAAAGGGCGACAAGTATTGCATCGACGTGCAATAGAGAAGATCCCACTTGGAAGCCATCTTCAACATTCCATTGGATCGTATTCACATTTATTCATTGCATGCTTTTGTCATAATCATGGAGAAACTTGTATATGAATACATTTTCTTTGCTTATAGGATGCAACTAGAAAAAGAAGTCGTTGCAATGTGTAGGAATGTGGAGTGAGTGCTATGCACCATCAGGGCATTGACATTGAGGTATTGCTTCATTATTTCAGAGATTTATCTCAGTCCACAGGTCTAGCTTTGAGCCAGTGCTTGGCTTCATATAGTTCAATATGTCTGCTGAAATTTTTGTGCTACACATGTGCAAAATGTCGCTACTACACAATTGCCATTCTATGCTATTGAGATTCGATATGTGCATAGACTCAAGGGTTCCATATTCTCAACCCCCCTTGGGTAATATGTACTTGGAGTCATAGAAAAAAACAAGGTCCTCTATGAGCTGTTGAGCTATACGCCCCTCAAAGAGCAATCTACCAATTTCGAGGTGGTAAGACTTAAAAGAACATGTGAAACTCTCGACATTTTGCCACTCATAGCAATTCGAAGGATATACTTTTGTAAATACGAGACAAGTATTTACATAGATATCATGAAATTTCTCATTCTCAATGAGTTGCAAATACTTATTGTTTGCAATGTTTCGTTGAAAGGGCGCAATGGGCATACATGTTGTACAAATGCCTCTGTTACAAGGTGAGAATTAACATTCATTTGTCTGAGAGCTAAAATTTTACCCTTCCAATGCTTTGATACATCTGCAATTGCAGATGCTTTCACCTTAAAAGCTCCCTTCATACTTGCATGCATATGTACCCAAGACGAGCAATGATACATATCAGTGTTCCAATTCCCTTCTTCAACTTTTCTATTAGACGTACTTCTATCGAGAGAATTCTTCTTCTTCTCTCAAGCATTATAACCTATGCATTAGATGTAAAGAAGTATGTATTAACCCCTAAATAATAAGCATTTTAAGTCTGTCTAGTAATCACCAATATGCCATACAAATCAACATGGTATTAAGAGATGTTTATACTTTTGTAAATAGACACAAACATCGATATCGAAACACATGTGGATATATATATCGACACAAAGTATAGATTCAATTTCAAGGCATCACTTTCATCATACCATTTACATGAAATATAATGAAAAGAATAGCACAAGAATACTAAGAGAATTTTGCCAAAATAAATTTTATTATAATGTTGATTTGACTCAATATATTGTATGAAACATGAGTATTATAGAGTAGTTGTTAAAAGGATAGCAACCACATGGCATGCAAATCTTAATAGGCACATTGGATTGACACATGAGATATTCTATGGCTCAACACATTGTACATTATATGGATAATATGATACAAGAGTTTCATGGATCATTGCCAATTGGCATGGAGATTTGAATGGATAGACATGACCAATAAAGCAAAGGATTTTTGAACCATCGACTTCCAGCAAATCCATATCATCCAACACAAAGGAATCACTCACCACATCAAAATAGTCTATCAAGAATTATGTGCTTCACCTAAACCTTGTACAATACCTGCATGTATAAAAAAATGCCTGCATGAATCCTTTTAACAAAAATACTTGCATGAATCCCTTTTAATAAAAAATATTTAGATAACTGCATGAATAGAAGCAACACAAAATGGGACCAATTTACCTATAAGCTGATATCCTGAAGATAAGATTGAATCGTTGTTGATCAAAACTGATTACAAATGATGGAAAAAAGAAAATATCAATCCCATCAAACATAAAAGTCACTAATTAAATGAATAAATTTTGGCACCACAAAATATGGCAGATTTACCCGTAAACTGAGCTATAAAATCTCTACTCTAGTTTGTGTTAAGTGCTGCAACAACAATTGATCCTTAAGTTAGAACTAGCATCAAACCATATTGTAAAGATAGTAGAAAAGGGAAAATATAGAGAGGAAGATAGAACTAGCATCAAACCATATTGTAAAGATAGTAGAAAAGGGAAAATATAGAGAGGAAGAAAGAGAAAGTGTGTGAGTACGTAGGAGAGACAAAGAAATTAGCATCTATCCAATCTTGCCCAAATTAATCTCTGCAAAAGGCAATAGTGAGAGTTAGTATTTACATGAAGGTATACTGAAAAAATAGTAGAAAAGAGGAAACATAGAGAGAGAAAGAGAGAGGGAGAGAGAGATGAGCACTTATGCAATGTCACCCAAAATGATATTTGCAATAAAACAATACTAAGGGTTAGAATTAACATCGTGTTGTATTGAAAAGATAGCAACAAAAAAAAACTAAACAGAGAGAGAGATTAACACCTTTGTCTCTTCCTCCAAATAAACTCTGCAAGAAAATAACAATTATAACCAACATCAACTTCTATTGAAAACACAACATAAAAGAGAAAAAACACATAGAGAGAGGGGGGAAAGAAAGGAGAGAGAGAGAGAGAGAGAGAGAGAGAGAGAGAGAGAGAGAGAGAGAGAGAGAGAGAGAGAGAGAGAGAGAGAGAGAGAGAGAGAGAGAGAGGAGAGCACCTTTGCCTCCTGCCCAAAACAACCTCTGCCAATAAAACAGCAATAACAGTAAGAAATGACATCAAACCTTATTGAAAAAATAGCAAACAAGAGAAAATGCAAAGAGAGATGGGCACTTGTGTTTTGTCCAAATTTTGAAGCTGCATGGAGAAAAAAGTGCAGAGGTAAGAAAAATGCTAAAAACCCTAATTATTCTCACTAAGGAGCTTCAATGGAGACGAAAATTCAACAGTATAGAGAAGAGAGGGAAAGTGGTATGTTGCTCAACTTTTGGGTCAACAAACTAATTTTGTGAGAGGGGAAAAAACCAAAATTAAAAATTCTCCAAAAAAGGGGGGAGATACGAGGTGAGAGAAACTCAAATTTTGTGTAGTATTCATTCTTCCTTTTTTTAAATCCCCCACCACCCCTTTTTTTAATAAAAAACCCAATATTTGGAGAGAGAAGATTCACCCTCCATGGATGTCAACATCTAGCCTTCCTATTGGACAATCCAAAAGGCCCACATCTTAAACTATATTATTCTTAAGGGCCCATTTGTGAGTTCATTTTTTCCTAATGTCTTATTCATATGAGATGAAAATTTGTTCATGGCTTGGTTGTGATATGTTTGAAGAATGTGAATTTAAAAAAATAGAAAGTGTGTCTATAAACATGAGTTATTAATTTTTTAAAACTCAAAATGCATGTGAAAAAATGATATTTTACTTGGTTTCAGGGAATCAAACCATGTTCATATGGAACAGAATTAAATGTGATGATAGATCACAATGCAAATAAATTTCTTGACTCAAGACAGTAAAAATGCACTAATTTCTTTAAAAAATACGAAAAAATACTCAAAAATATAATTTTGGGCAAAGAAAATAGGAGAAAAACCATTTGTGTATTCAAAAATTTAGAAAAAATTAGAAATATATTTGTGCAAGTATAATGAGGGTAAAGCATGAGGATACACCTCAATTTATCCTCTTTTGTACATTAATATGTGTATTTATTACTTTATATATACATAATATACATAAAATACCCGTTTAATCTACCCATCGAATACAAACTCTTAAACGGTAGGGGAAAGAGAATTGTGGGAGTTGAGTATCATTTGAATTCAGATTTTATGCATATTCTAGCATATATGATTCGTTTGATTTAAGCCTTAAAAAAGGCAATAGCATATTGTCCAAGCTGCATGTGAAGTTTCTGCATTCCTGATATGTCCCAACAACGTATTATCAATGACTGCAGATAACCAGTACATCACTTTTTTGTCTTTCACATTCAATTCTTTCCATGCTTTTAATTCATATGCAGACGGAGGGATACCTAGCTCTGGCTCCTTTTCTTCACCTGAAACAAACTCATGAAGACCCTTTCCAATGAGGAAGTTTGTCACACGGAACTTCCTTGAAGGGTAGTTAGTCTTGTCGAGCTTCTCAATAATGGGATTTCCACTGTTCTCTACCATTATCACAAACAAGGATACAACACGGCAAGCTAGTCTTCTGCAATCTTTCACAACACATGCACGGCACTATACCAAGCAACCTTTTTCATTGGTTGCTCAATAGTGCATGTAATCTACAACCTGTTTGCAGATAAACCTTATGTTTTCTTCTTGCAAACACCTCAAAAATTACAGATTTGCAATCTATAACCTATGCATCCACTTTCAATCAATACAATCGAAATCACAGTGTACCCTGAAACTGCTATCCGCAACCTTACGGCTCTAAAACAGGGCCTGAAACGGCCTCCTACGCCCAAAATAACTGCGAAAAAGCCTTGAAGGGTTCATCTCATAATATATAGTGCTCTACTTGCACACCAAATCTCATAGCAATCTGAGATTTTTGCTTGACCCTGCTTCTAGTGCCTCCACATGCAATATCCAAGAGAGAGAGTAGAAGAATGGGAGAGCTTCTTACCCGTTGCTTGCTTGCTCAAACCTTGCTTCTTCTCCTTCACTTTAGCCTTCAAAATTAGCCTCTCTCAGTGGCGCAGCTCTGATACCATGTCAAGAATCACGTGATGGGGGATTTTGCTTGAGCTACTATGCCAAACACGCACTGTATACACAAGAGGAAGCTCACTCAAGAACACAAGAAGAGAGATGGAGGCCAAAATGTTTTCTTACTGATTTTTCTTCTTCTTCCACACACTATACAATGTACATAAAGTATAGATTAGATACAACATAAAGGAAAGTGGCCTTCTAAGTCAAATAGTGCACAACCGACTACACTAATTGGCTGGTGTTATATCTTTGCCAACTGTAGGTAGGTGTAACAAACTAAATATAATAAGTGATAAGTCAATGGCCATGTGAGTATCATAATGACAACCAACGTGCTAAGTGTAGATGTGTGGACTCATCTAGCTAGGCGGTCCATCATCAATGTCCACAGGTGTTGAGCTTGCCATCTCAACAATTCCTAGGATGGAGATAAACTCCACAGGCCCTACATGACCCATCCACCAAGTGACGCTCCAATCCATTACATGGAAGAGCCGAACAATGAAGAGCCTTACATACACCCTTATGTCTCGTACGATAAAGAGGGCAATGCAATCCTTATGGACTATTGACCAGTACCAGTGATGGCATTAGATAGAGGGAGAGGTAGAGGTTTAGGAGGGCAGACCCAAGAACCAATCACATGGACTTGCAGGACATATCTCTTCGCATTGCCCTGAGTGGCGGGAGCAAGCAAATCAAGACAAGGCTGCTGACCAGAGATGCACTGAATGCAGAATCACGCGCCTTTTTGTTGATTACCCCAAATGAAATCCCTCCTCTAACTCAGCAAATGAGCCCTCAGCCTCATTGGGATTGTTCAATGTTGAGACACTCGATGGGGAGGCCACACCTATCCCCTTGCATGTCATGACCTACACACAAACAAAGCAAGCTAACATATCATTGCCAGGGCCTAGCAAATTAGATATAGCCTCAATCAGAAAGAGGAGCCATAGGAGAAGGAGAAAGAAATTGGACGCAAAGGTCACGCTAAAAACAAAGAGTGCCACAATGTTGCATGCAGGAAAGAAAGTGATAGATGCAGAAGCAGAAACATCAGTCCCAAGGACGGTTGAGAAGGGAAATGAGAAGGTCGGGGAGTACCCCAACCTAAAGCACCAACTCGAAGCCATTGAAAAGGTGAAGGAGTGGGTGAAAGAAGCCCACGAACACCTAAAAGACACTGAGCCCATAGTGGAAGATGAGATCGATGATCTCTCAAGCATAAGCACACTAGTGTCACCTCCACAACTAAAATTGAGAGATGCGATTGAACCACAAACTGTGCCACATAAACAATGCCTAAATGCTACTACGGGCCAGCGAATCAACCAAGACCATTAGCCAGGAAGCGCAGAGATAGGAGCACAACAAGCAGCTGGCAATCTCCTCACCTCACACTAGTAACCACCCCTATAACACTAAGCCTAGGAGATCTTCTTAGGCAACATCGATCGCTTTAGCAAGAGTTGAAACAGTGGGTTGAAGGACCGATGGGACAAGGTGCCATTGACTGGAACTAACATGATGCAAAAATGCAAATACCGAGTTTGACACTGCACTCAATGCCAAAATCCTTACAGGTCAATGCTTTTTGGGAGGGCATTGAAATGCACATCGTCTTACCGGTCTTAGCTCTAGGTGACACCACAAGGAAAGTAATCATAGACACAAGAGCAGGAGTCATTGTACTGAGCCACGTACTGCTCCAGATCTGGGGTAACCCATAAAGAGGCCTACAACTTCCTAGATGGCTTCTTGAGGTACAACCAGATGCAAGTGCACCCTAACGATAGGCACAGGACCGCATTTTCCACTGAGTGGGGAGTCTTTGCCTACATAGTAATGCCCTTCAGGTTGACTAACGTGCCAACTACCTTCTAGAGGCTCATGTGTGTTATATTCAAGGATATTCTTAGGAAGTAGTTAGAGGTTTTCGTTGATGATCCGTGTGTTCACTCCACTTGGAAGGAGCATGTAGACAAACTCCGAGCTATCTTTGAATAGTGTCAATTATATCGTCTCTTGTTGAACCCCTTAAAGTGTCATCTTTGGGTGAAGCACAAATGCATCCTAGGTTACATGGTATTGAAGAATGGCATTGCCACACTGACTTCTCAAAATTCAATATTATTGTTGATCTCCCACCATCACCAACTAATTACAAGGGAGTTCAGTGCTTCCTAGGCCATACAAGGTATTGTCAGTGGTTTGTGTTGAACTATGCATTGATTGCTAGACCTCTATACAAGCTGCTGCTCATATTCAAATGGACCAAGGAATGACAACATGTGTATGAGCAACTGAAAAAGTCTCTAACCACTGCATGAATTCTTCGAGCTCTAGATTGGACAATTGCTTTTCATGTTCACATTGATGCTTCTAAATTTGTTGTAGGAGCGGTGTTGTGCCAGCCTGGTGAACACAACTTAGACTATCTTGTGAGCTTCGCTATAGTAGACAACTCACGATTACAGAAATTATTTATTTGACAATGGAGAGAGAGGGGTTAGTCATGGTGTTTGCTGTAGAGAAGTTTTGGCATTATCTTTTTGCTACGCCTTTTACCTTTTTTGTTGACCATCAAGCCCTGCTCTAGCTTGTTAATAAACTATGCACCACAAGATGCATAGCTCGATGGTTACTTTTACTTTTAGAATTTTACTTCTCCATGGTTATGCATAAAGGAAAGTAGAATTATATGACCGACCACAAGTCTCGTATCCCCACGGGAGAAGCCGCTAGACAAGGCATTGTAGAAGACGAACTACCTGATGCACATCTATTCAGTCTATCCAATGAAAGAGATTTGTTTAGAGCTAATTTGACACCTTATTGAGCAGATGACATATTTCAAGTGCTTGAGCTAGGACTCCCTAAACAACCAATAGAGAAATCCTGACTTAGGAGATTCATTCTCAAAGTTCAACCTTATCATTTGGTAGTAGGCCAACTCTATTGGCTAGGGCAAGATAGATTGCTGCACAGATGTGTGTGCGAGCATGAAATGCACAATGCACTTGCAGAAGCACATGAAAAAATAGCATCAAGGCATTTGAGCAAGGACACAATAGCCTACAAGGTGTTGCATTCTCAGCTATGGTGGCCTACTCTTTTCCGCGACACAGCATGATTCGTAAAGCATTGTGATGAGTGCCAAAGGACTAAGGGAAGAGCCACCCATAAAACAACTCATGGACCAGTGCAGCGTACAAAAATACATAGAGAAGGTCGAGTAGGCAGTTGACTATGGCAAGTGCATGGAATTTGTGAGGAGCTTCAATGCCGAAAGGAACTATGGCACAGTGATGATTGGGAAATGGGAAGAAGCCTACCAAAAGTAGAGGTGGAATTGAGCCCTAGAGTTGGTGGAGTAAGTTAGACTAGAAAGGGAGATCAAACACCTAGAGAAAGAGAGGGAAGAATCCATCAAGCAAGCAACCCAAAGGCTATAGGAAGAGCTGGAATATCTGAAATAAGAGGTGGAGGAGATAAAAGTTGTGGCTGAATCTGAAAGACAGCGGCAGGAAGGAAACCAAGATGCCCATGCACAGAGGAACAAAGATCTATCCAAGAGGTTGTTGGAAAATTCCATGCAGCTCTCCGTGGCACAACATGCCCAAAGGATAGCCAAGGAGCAGGTGAACCACCAGAACAAGGAGAAAATGCACATGCTAGATGTGTGGAATGAACAGTAGCAGATGGTGATGATGTCGTCTCAAAGTATGGAGAAGGGCAAGGAGGAGTTGGAAGAGGGCCAGAAGTGGGAAGAGCACAACTTTGAATGAGTACGAGAACTTGCTAAGCACTTGGTCATAGCTAAATGTGAGCAGATGTTGGTAGAGGCTAGGGCCAAAGCCGTAGAAGTAAGTTCAGAAGTGCAATGGCAAGCCTTCTTGGACACAATGCTCCATGTAACATAAGAGGAGGGCAAGGATTCTGTGAAGAGGATGAAAAGGAAGCTAGAGTTGACCACAAGAGCCTTAAAGTACGACCTGCACGAGCAAGCTCTCCTCATCGACATCGGCCTAACAAGAAAACAACAATGCCAATATTTAAGGCAAGCCGGCCTCTCCACGGATGAGCTAAAGGAGCTAGGCTTTGAAGAGCAGGAGCCACCACATCCACCCCCAACTTAGACTCCATAGGAGCAACCTCTAGAGGAAGGGCCGGATTTTGAGCAAGAGCTAGGAGAAGAGCAACATGCCTAGGAGCTTAGTCCACCACTGCCAAATGAACCCCAAGAAGATCCAGAAGGCAGCCAAGTACCAAAGCGTGTCATTGATGCTAGGAGAAGAAGATGGGAATTGGTGGAGCAAGCACAGTAGAGAACTAAAGCACAGTCCCAACAGCTTCCTGGAGAGCCCATGCCACAATGTGAGGATTGCTATCCTGTCAACTGGCCCTAGGAGGTGAGCATTTGGGAGCAACGAGAACTCCAAACCTGGCCCTTCAAACTATCATTCCTCTACCCACAAGACCTAGACCAAGTCCTACCTATAAAAGTAGTGGACAAAATAATTCAAATAGCCAACAACTTCGCAAATCGATGGGTCATGAAACAGAGCATAGTGATCACTCGATGGAGGCGAGAAGCTCCAGACTACTGGTAGGACAAGATGTACCAGATCCCCAAGATTGTCTAAGGCTTTGAAGCACAACCCAAGTGGAAGAGCAAGATCTGGGACATGAACCTTGATGCATGGATGGCATTCTACGGCACACTCCCTGAAGAGAGGAACAATCCTATCTACATTCCCTACCCTTGCAGACATGGAGTGGACTATAATAGGGAGGACCATGGTAGGTACGACTTCCCCAAAATCTACAATGCCAATGCAGAGAATCCCAAGGAGTGTCTAACCTTCAAGGCAAGAGACCTCTGTCCTTCAATCACGCGATTTCTTGAGGATTTCTCATCCTGTCCAGACCCCACTTTCATCACAACTTGTAATTATCTTAGGACCATTAGGTTTCAACTAAAGCAACTACCAGCTGCCGAGGAGGCCCACCTATCTCCACTCTCTTTTTATCTCAATCTAGGAATAGATAGTTGTGCCATGTGACTAATGATGAGGGCTACATTGTTACCGTCTTTTTGTATGAAGGTGCTCAAAGACATGAATGATAGTTAGTTTACCAAGTGTGGACACCCCTTTTTGTCAATCAAACCTCTAAACGTCAGGGCTAACCTCAAGAGCTACATGGAAACTCGTGCCTTTTTTAGCAAATCCATTAGGCCACCCCATGATGCATCATCATAAGAGGATTAGGGTACAACCTAGGAGCACCACCATAGCTTTTTTTTTAAAGCAAAAGAAGAAGAAGAAAGTAAAAAATCAAAAGTAAAGAAATCACAACAGACAGCAATTTACACCACGTAGGCTACAATCACTACACCTAGGAGTTCTCACGTTAGGTGTGTCTAGTGGCTTTTCTCTTTTTCTTTCTTTTTCTTTAACGTAACAATGTCATACAATGAGGTTTCCATCCTTACAAAAGGGATTAGGAAATTTTCAAGTTTGAAAGGCTAAGCAAGATTACACCTTGAGTGAGTAGAGTTGCCTCGATAATGAAGAACTTGTTGGCGGTGAAGAGCTAAAGTTCGAGGATGATTGCATAATAGAGAGCTTAAAGTAGCAGGTAAAGTGAGATTGATAAGATGAGCTCCTTGATACAATAATTTTTCTCACATGCCCTTGGAGTTTGTTAAGAATCCTATCTTCAGCTTTCTTGTGGTTATGAGCTCTTCCATAGCTTGTTGACTTGCTATTCCATCATTGTTGTCAACTCGCCACCTATTTGTCTTCATGCACTTGATCAAAATTGACAGCATATATAGTCGAGCTCAAAAAATTTTGTCCTTAAAAATTTTTTGAGAATTATTATTAGTATTACTTACCAAGTCATCTTGTTAGTAGTCGGTTGCTTCTCTTTGCTCCCTCCCTGCATGAAAAATGTTGCAATGCTTTTAAGCGTTGTAGGGATATTGATCTTGTGACATGCATGGATTTATTTATTTTTTTCATTTTAATAAACATAGATTTAAATTTTATTATGTTCAAAATTGTAATGATAGAATTGTAATGTACAAGTGTAGTAAATTATGGTACAAGGGTATTCTACTGAGATGTGAACCATTGATAAAAGTCAAGATTATATTGTAATGTAGTGTATGTGTCAAGAAGTGGATGTGTTTTCACTAGTAGCATTAAGTAGCTTGCAACATTGAGTACCATACTCCATAAACTAGTCTACTTGTGACATGAATCTCTTCTTCTATGAGGATTTTGTTGAGCAAGGGGAGGTCCAACTAGTGGTACTCCTCACATAGTGACCAACACTCATAGGAAAACCGAAGCTATGTACATTGGGTCAATTTGTGACTTCCATATGTAGCTCGTATTTTCTCTGAAAAATAGTCATGAGGTGACTTTCAATTTCAATTTCTAAGGCTCTCATAGTATATCAAACTTGCTCAAAAGAGCTTTGGCCCTCACCTTTCTATTCTAGTTTTGGCACTTTCCCAATGTTTTGGTGGCACAATGTGTTATAGAATGTGGTGACCAAACAACTTTTCTTGGCTTCTTCATCAAGGGATGAGTCTTAAAATGTCACCTAGGTGATCAAAATATTATTCACTAATGCATTCTTACCCTTCTCATGACGATGGCCATTCTAAGGATGATTCATGAATTCCTCAACTAGGATTCCACCATTAGCTTGGGCATAGATGTGAGCAAGTAACATAAGTTTATCATTCAATTTCTTGAGGCAATGAGTTACTATTTGATTTTCATTTTGAGCTATCTTAGCTACCATTTCCTTCAAGTCTCAAAGCTTCAAGCTAGGTTTCAATTGAGCTAGAGGCTTTGGTCCAGTTGAGCTTAACTTGAGGGTGGTAGACTTATCTAGGCTTGTGGGTTTAGTGCTAGTAGCTCACTTTGTTGAATCGTTAAGTATGCATTACTTGGTGGAGATCGTTGGTGTAGTCAAATAGAGGAGCATGGCCATTGTGTTTCTGCATCTTGATGGGAAGTAGTAACTATTGGGTCAATGGATTTGATTGTGGTAGCAGTTGTGGTCAACTACTAGTTTAGATCCTCTTTTTTTTTGAGAATGACTCTTGATCTTAAAGTGTTCATGTGTCTTTTGGGCTTCTTGTGGCCCATGTCCTTAAAGGCTCTTTCCTTCTCCTTTAAAGTCTCTTCTAGTAGTAACTTCAAGAGATCAAACAAGTAGGATTAGGGCCAAAAACATTTAAAAATGGCACTTTTATTAATCCATTGATTAAGGAAAGGTCCAAAGAGAGTTTTCCACATATATAATTTTAGGTTTTTCTATGCAAGTTCAAGTGTCATGGATAAGGATATTATATTCAACTCCTTCATCAATGAGAGCTTTAGTGATGTGCTTCCATTTTGCAACTAATTTGACCGTAAGAGAGGTAGGTGGGATTAGCTCATCATCTTCCAAGTTGGCAGTGATAGCTTGACCGTGCATGTGGAGATATTAGGCCCAACAAGCACATAAGAATTGCGATTGGGTGTCTTGTGTTTAGGACATACCTCACACCCATGAGTGTGGCTGCACTTAGTGCATCGAGGATTTTTGGCACTAGTTTGTTGTTTAGGACAATATCAAGTCACATGGCTTAGTTGATGGAAATTCCAACAAGCTTTAAGCTTGCAAGGTTGTGTGTAGGAGGCTTTTGGAGTGAGTCATTAGACGACTATGAGATATCTATGTTTTGTACTCTCCCTCACATTTTCTATCCTACATTGCAATTGCACCATCCCTTTGTGAAGTTGGATCAGAATTTTAGCATTTCTAAACATGAGTTCTCTCTCCAAGTCTTGGTCATTTGAAGAAACAAGGGTTTCTTGTTGAAAGTCAAGAGTGCTCTTGCATGCAGCTATAAGGGAACATCAAAGCCCTTAGCACTCTCACATTTGGATGGTGTAGTGCCCTCAATTGGCTATTATATGCAAGTTGGATAACCAAGGCATTTTCCTTTTTGTCTAGCTTTGTTCAATTTTCTGATAAAGATGCTATTGAGAGCTACAAGATATGATTGCTCAATGGTACCTAGACATGCATCCTTATCTTTTATTTTCTCACCTAAGCTTGGCTTTAATGCATGTATTGACTCTACAGAAAAGTTAAGATTGTCATTGTCATGTATATGCATGCTCAATTCCAAACAGCTAAGATCATCTTTTCTAATTTTATTAGCTTTAAGGGAAGCCTTGGCTTTGTCCTAGTGGATTTGAGGTTGTGTATTCTGCCTAGATTTGAAAGAAAATCTTGCAACAACCCTAATGCTTCTACATTCAAAATCATTTTGTGGAGGCTAGCCATCGTAGCTTGTATGTGTGCATGCTATTATCATGTATCATTATTGATGTTTGCTAGTTGATTTGGACCTTTGTCCTTCAATTCTATGAGGTTTTATCCCATAGCTTCTTCAATTATAATAGATATACTCAAATTGCAATGTATTGAAGAAGGTTAAGGATTCCTTCTAGGGCTAGGGTCTTTACTCTCAATGGTGAATAATATTTTGAATCTAGGATAAGGGTTTTAAGTCCTAAAACACCTCTTGATATTTTGAGGGTTTTCTCGCCTTTCAGTCCATTCTTATCCTTACTTCTTAAGCTTTGTTCTTTTTATTGCCCAATCAAGTTCGATGAGTTTTTGTGATAATTTTCAAAACATGTGTGGATCATCATAAGCAATGGTTGCACATTTCCTTTATTCCAAGTACATTCAAGTGCATTCAAGTGCTTAATGCACAGATAGGCTTTCCCTTTTTCAACAACTTGTGAATTCACCAATCAAGAAACTTATAGCACACTAGACAATCTAAGAATAAGTTAATCAATGATGTTTCAATTGTCCAAATGAGTGTTACCTTTGGCTTCCCTTAGCTCTTGTGCTCTAGCTTTCAGCTCCCTTGGTTCCTTGTATTTTAAGTGTTGGTTCAATGGTTGATCCTCAAAGTTCACACACACAAAGATGTTTGCACATGCAATGGTGTGACCTAACCTATATGCCCTATTCTTGTGTGTATGTTTGTGTGTATATGAAGTGAAGGTGTGGATATGCACTAGGGTAAGAATCTTAGGAGGGATGTGTGGGTCAATGTGTGTGTTTGTGATTTGCAAGCTAAGTTAGATGTCAAGATTATGTGCACGTGTGAGGGAGGTGTCCTAGGGGATCACCTACATGTGCATGAATGAAAGGTGAGAATGATCAAAGCTTGCACTCAAGAGCTATGGTGGGAGAGCAAGAGCAAGAAAGAGAGAGACAAGAAATGGGAACTCCAACAGTCACAATGTGTGACCGGGCCTTCCTTTATTCAAATTGTCACTAAAAGAATAAAGAATAAAGTGACGGTGACGGGCGCCCGCCACCTGCAGTGTGCAGTGGTGGTGACTGTCAGTGTAGTAATACATGGACGGCTAGGCGGAGGCGCCTTTACCCCCAACAACCTCCCACTTAAAGGAAAATCTGCCCTAGTGAGGAGTGAAAAGAGAAAAAAAAAGAGAAATACATGGGCGGCTAGGTGGAGGCACCTTTACCCCCAACAACCTCCCACTTAAAGGCAAATTTGCCCTAGTGAGGAGTGAAAAGAGAAAAAAAAAGACAGTACAACATGGACACATGTACAACAGGATGAGGAAAGACATCATCTCATCCCACGCCCATCAACCTCCTGAGAAAGGCAAAGCGCTCTGTAGAGAGGCTTTTCGTGAGCAGATCTACAGGATTCTGGTCAGTTGAGATCTTGACAAGGTTAAGAGACTTGTCCTCAATGACCCCACGTATGAAGTGATACCTCACCTCAATGTGTTTCGTCTTCGCATGGAAGACCGGCGGATTCTTGGCTAACTGAATAGCACTCATAGAATCCGAATGCAATGTAGGGATAGCATTAATACCAAGGTTAGCAACCAAACAACCCAACCAAATGGCCTCCTTGCAAGCCTCAATGGCTTCAACATACTCGGCCTCTTTAGTAGAAAGGGCCGTGCATTTTTTCACCCTGGACATCCAAGAAACAGGACCTCCAGCATAGGTGAATACATAGCCAGAAGTGGACTTCCTACTATCTGCATGTCGTGTATGATCAGAGTCAGTGTACCCCACAACTCCTATATCCTGGCTACCATAGCATATGCACATATTTCCAGTGCCTTTCAAGTACCTCATGATACCCTTCACGGCATCCCAATGCTTCTTGCCAGGTGTAGCCATATAGCGTGCCACAACACCAACTGCAAAGGCAATATCTGGACGAGTGGCGATCGTGGCATACATAAGACTTTCCACTACGGATACATAGGCAATCTTGGACATCTCGGCCCTCTGCTCATCTATTTGCGGACAATCAACCTATGATACCTTCACATAAGAAGGAAATGGACAGCCAATAGGCTTTACGTCCGGCATGCGGAAGCGCTCAAGGACTTTATGAATGTACTCCCTCTATGACAAGTAGAGGAGTCCCTGATGCCTGTCGCATATAATGCGCATACCAAGTATGTGAAAGGCCTATCCTAGATCTTTCATCTCAAAACTCTTTTTGAGTTGAGCCTTAAGAGCATCTAGCTCATCATCAGCTTTCCCTGCTATCATCATATCATCCACATAGAGTACCAAAATCAATAAAGAACCATCACGGGCTTTCTTCGTGTAAAGACACGGATCCATAGCACTCCTATTGTAGCCTTGTGACTGCATAAAGGCATCAAACTTATGATACCACTCCCTAGGTGCCTGTTTCAAGCCATAAAGACTTTTCTTCAATTTGCACACTAGGTGCCCTGCCAGGTTCTGCAAAGCCCTTAGGCTGCTCCATATAAATCTCATCATGCAAGTCCCCATGTAAGAAATCTGTCTTGACATCCATCTAGTATAAATCCAAGTCAAGCTGAGCAACCAAATCCAAGACTAAGCGCAGGGTGGTCATCTTAACCACAAGAGAAAAGACCTCATCAAAGTCCACACCATGCTCCTTCTTAAAACCCTTTGCTACTAGTCTAGCCTTGTATGCCGGCTTGGGGTATCCAGGGGTACTTTTCAGCTTGTACACCCATTTTCATGGCAAAGCCTTCTTGCCATCAGGCAAAAAAACTAAATCCCAAGTCTCATTCTTATGCAAGGAGTCTATCTCAGACTGCATAGCCCTCTCCCAGGAGTGACTATCACCCCTACGCATAGCCTCATCATTGGTGAAAGGCTCTCTTGCATCTGTAACCAAGACATAATACATCAAGGGCTGAAATCTATCAAGTGGACGTCTATCTCTAGTAGACCGTCTCACGGCAACAGGCTCTGCGGCTTGCCCAGCTGCCTGTCCAACACCCTGACCATGAGCATCTGCTGCAGTTGTAGGCTGTCCAACTGGCTGTGCGGGAGCTCTCAGCTCCTCCTGAAATATGACCCTGCGGATCTCAACAACTCTCTCAGGCTATGGATGCATCTTGTCTTCATGGAAGACTACATCATGACTGTGGATTACTTTCCATGCCTACGGATCCCAGAGACAGTAACCCATCTCGCCTGCATCCCCATAACCAAGGAAAATGCATTTAACACTCTTAGGATCCAGCTTACTTTCTTGTCCCTGGGCACATGTCAAAATGCCTCACATCTAAAGACACGAAGATGCGCATAAGAGGGAGTTTTTCCAGTCCATACCTCCTCGGCAACCTGGAAATCCAAACCATTAGAAGGTGATCTGTTTATGATATGCACAACTGTACTAACTGCCTCAGCCCAAAAGCTCTGTGGTAGGCATGCATGGCTAAGCATACTGTGTACACGCTCTTGGATGGTTCTATTCATCCGCTCAGCCAAACCATTTTGGGGGGGGTGTAGGGGATGGTCAATTGACTCTTAATATCCCTCTCATCACATAACTACTCAAAAGCCTTAGTGATGTTGAAAATAGTATGATCAGTGGGACGAACTCGCCATAATGCAGGCTGGAAGATTGTAGACATTTCAAAACTGCTTGTTGTTAATTGTAGAAAATGACCAAAAAATCACCAAAATCGAGAGAAAATGGCGAGAAAAGTGTAACCAAAGCTGCTACCCACCAAGTACTAGTGAAAGTACATCATTTCAGACTATTTTAGCGTGAAAAATCCATGTCAATCCAGAGTTATATACTTGTTGTAATAAATGACAGCAGGGTACTGTGAGAGGCAATTGCTGACCAAATCACTGCACCAAGTCAATAAATGATAGCCAAGACATGACCAGCCATAAACGGGCATAAATCAGCACCAAACATTCATTAAGACCCTGAGCAAACACCCAAACATGTCACCAAAGCATCCGTCAGTGATGAGTAGGCACACCCCCTGGACAGTAGGGCAAAGTATACATAACACTGGCAAGACCTGACACCAGTAGGTGTATGCTCACAAGAGTGCAAAGCCCAAACTCAGGTCAAAAGCAATTCCAAGATACCAATGCATGAACCATGCAACATGTAAGTGTAAGAGATCCCAAAGTCTCAAGTATCTACAAAATGCTCAAAATTGCATAAACCTCCTGCTCAATGTCGGTCAAGCATATAAGATGCTCCCACTGGCACAAAAAAGAGGATAAACAAGCTCAACAGCTCAAGCAAACCAAGTCAAAGTACCAAAGATAGGTAACCAAGACAATGCCTCAATAGCATCCAAGGTTGTAATGGAAAAAGCCAAGTCGTAACGAAAAAATCCAAGTCAATGTCCAACTGCTCAAGGGAATACTCAAATGAATGTCGAGATGAGCTCAAAAAACAGCCATCCACAGCCAAAGCATAAAGCATTCACCAAGACATCATAACACATACTGGGTAGCCTAGGCATAAACCATATCATAGTTGAAATGTCAGCTACAAAGAAGTGACAGTCAAACCCAAATCGAGCTCTAATCTCAGCTCAAAATCATTTGGAAGCATAAACAAGACATGTGGCATAGTCCAAATACATCATGACATCATATCGAGTAGCCGGGAGCACCCCGTGACCAATAGGCATAACCCAACTATAGCATAAATAGCTTCAGCCCTAAAGTTTTCAGTAGCATATAACCTCTGTAAACTGAGAAAATCAGTGATCAATCCAAGCTCAAATCCATAGACATACATTGCCGTATGTATAGGCACCAATCGGGCATAATCGGGCATCAAATGCCAAGACCTGTAAGCATAAAATTGAAGTAACAGGTGGCTACCCTGTTTTGGACAGATCTAGGATTGTTCAAAACATTCAATGGCTGAGCTAAATCAGCTCCAAATGCGTCTCACATAAGAGGCATAACATCCACAAGTGATCCGGTATCAATAGACATCAGTAGAAGCATCATCTAAGCCATACACATACAAATACATGTTGTCTCAGACCTAAAATCTGTTGCAAAGTATTCTATCATCAGAATTGGGCAAATTTGACATCATCATCGCGTCCGGAGCATGCCAAAACCCCAACTTAGACTCTTACCTTGCTTGAATCGGATTCCGAATGCTCGAGATATGACAAAAAGAGTGATTTTTGGGCCAGATTTTGAAACATACGCAAAAAAAACGTGAGCTAGCTTGGGGGGTCTGCTGTCCCACGTATCAACAATGGGGCCCAAAGGGGGCACAAATGGGGGCCAAAGAATACCTACACCAAGCCTCAGCAGCCTTGATAGGCTGGAAGCAAGATCCAGGTGAAGGAAGCTCCAAGAGGTGCAAGCTATGGCTGCCCACAACCCTGTGAAAACCCTGTTTACCTAGACCTGTGGACTGAGATAAATCTCTAAAATAATGAAGCAATACCTCAAATTCAATGCCCTGATGGTGTCTCAATAGACCGAGAAGAAGCTTGGGAATTCGGGGAGTGACGGGAGCTCAAGAGAATGAGCTATGGCTGCCCGAAGGAGACCCAATGCGAGTGGGGAGTCAATGGGAAGCTAAGAATGCCACGAGCCAAGCTTAAGAGTCAGAAGCCATGCTCTGATACCAGTTGAAAGGTGAGAAGGATCAAAGCTTGCACTCGAGAGCTATGGCGGGAGAGCAAGAGCAAGAAAGAGAGAGACAAGAAATGGAAACTCCAACAATCACAATGTGTGACCGGGCCTTCCTTTATTCAAACTGTCACTAAAAGAATAAAGAATAAAGTGACGGTGACAGGCGCCTGCCACCTGCACTGTGCAATGGCGGTGATTGTCAGTGTAGTAATACACGGGCGGCTAAGCAGAGGCGCCATTACCTCCAACAATGAATATATTTCTATATGAGTGTGACTACCTAACGTGTGATGGTGTGCTAAGGTGGTTTGGAATGGCTTGTAGGTGTGTGCCCTAAATTTTAACCCAAAGGACCGCACTAGTGAGTAAGGAGGGTACCTTGGAAATTGAGATTGTATGCTAGAGGTAATGGTAATGTTATACATCTACGTGTATTATACTAATGCAATGTGCGTGTGTAAGTGTGTAGCCTATGATGGTGCGCAGATCGGACGCAGGTAGCTCACGTAGTGAATTCCCAAAGGTCCCCAAGAACAAAGCACTCTACTTTTTAGCACAAAAACCAATGTAAAAACAAGCACGACATGAGACAAGAGACAAATTGGGTTGAATCTCCCCCATGCCTTGTGTGAGCGCTTCACAAAGCATGTATTTAATATATATTTCCAATCTTTTTGCTCAAAAAATAGCCCAATTACAAAAATATGACAAGCTTTTAGCTTTTGAGTTTGCTTTCTACCAAAAATAGGAAAATAAAGCTAATGGACGGTGCCCAAAGAGTCTGGCACGCCCAATCTCAATGTCCAAATAAAAATAACATATCCAGGCGCATAAGCGCATACAAAATAATAATAAATAATCGATGTCTCTATAGACATAATCAAAATATAGGCGTGACGCCTATCAAAATATAGTCCAAAGGTCGGAAACCCGCTAGACTCCAATGCTTTCCTCCGCCACTGCTGCTATCTCTACACATCAACCGAAGCATTCACAATCGTTAGTAAAATAACACAATTAAACCGACAAAAGTGAATACCTAGCAGTCTTCAGCTACATAAATAAATCAACTGGTTAGAAATAAATCCTAACCTTAATTTATTACGAGTGCGCACTCTAAACTCATAAACGTTTATTAATTTAATATGCATTTTGCGGAATCACCCGCTATGGAATCACCCATGTACACACTAAATTAATGAAACGCCCGAAAAGGACAGGCGTCCCCATCAACTTCTCGCACAAAGAATCCTCTTTGCGTATGAGCCCCGGTCATCTAAGTTTACGGAATCCACCGTAAAACCTCACGGAATCCACCATGGAATATGCCTCCTGGCATCATACCCCCGGGGTGGGATAGCAATTGACCTCAATTGCTATTAGCTCAATGTGGAGCTAACAGAGTGGGGAAAGCATTTAAGTCTCTAGCGTGCATCCATTGTGCTTCCTCTACAGGATGGTTCTTAAATTTCACTAGATATCTAGAATACGTTCGGCCAGTTCTAGTGGTCATGTAGTCAGTGTCTATGATGGCTTCTGGTTCAAGGATTTCAGTCTCTTCTTCTAGTAAAGGTGGGTTTTCATAGACAGGGTGGATAGGTAATTGTCCTCTAAATGGTCTCAATAAACTAATATGAAATGTATTATGAATTTTCCAATAAGATGGTAGTTCTAACTTGAATGCATTGTCATTAATCTTATGAATGATTCTAAATGGTCCGTAGAATCTAGGGGCTAATTTGACAACTGGATGTCTATCTACACTTTGCAGTCTACGCTTTTCTATTCTAAGCCAAACATAATCATCAATTTTGAAATTCATGGCTTGTCTTTTCTTATTGGCTTGTTTGGTATATGATTGTTAGGCTTTAGCAATCATATCCTTTACCTCATCAAAAATAGTGTTATGCATAACAGCAATATCATCGGCACTTTGTATTCTATTAGACAAAGATGCAACAGGTGTAGATAATCTATGTCCATAAATAACTTCAAAAGGTGCTTTCTTTGTAGATGTGTGCGGTGTATTGTTGTATGCAAACTGTAATAAATGTAAGTGAGTATCCCATGTCTGAGGTTTAGAGATAGTGTATGCACGTAAAAGATCTAGAATAGTGCTATTTGTGGCTTCTGTTTGTCCATTTGTTTCTGGATGAAATGCAGATGAGAAATCAATCTTTGTGCTTAGATTTGCAAACAATGTAATCCAGAAATTATTACAAAATCTAGAATCTCTATCTGAAATAATCACTTTCGGCAATCCATGGTTAGTAAAAACAGTTTTTAAAAATAACTGTGCTGCTTGTGATGCTGTTAAAGTTTTCTTACATGCAATGAAATATGCTTGCTTACTAAATCTATCTACAATTGTCCAAATCATGTCATGGTTAGATTTAGTATTTGGTAATCCAGTAATGAAATCCATAGATATATGTTCCCAAGGTTTAGATGGAATAGATAAAGGCATTAATAACCCAATCAACTCTAGGTATAGGATACCTATTCTTTACAGTGATCTTGTTTAATGCTCGGTAGTCAATACACATCCGATAAGTATTATTCTTTTTCTTGACTAAGAGCACAGGTACACCGAATGGAGAACTGCTAGGTCGAATTAAGCCTCTATTTAGTAATTCTTCTACTTGACTCTGGATTTCTTTTTGCTCTATTTGATTGTGCCTATATGGGGCTTTGCAAGGTGGTTGTGTGCCAGGTATTAGATCAATCTTATGGTCTTCTGGACGTGATGGAGGTAAACCTGGTGGTAGGTCTTCTGCAAAACAGTCCTTAAAATATGCAAGAAATTCCTTATGCCTAGGGTGCATATGAGTTTCTTTTGCGTGCAATTCATTCACCCAAATGAGATATGATTTAGTATTCTTGCGTAGTGCACGTTTTGCTTGAGTATGCGAAAGCAGTGGAAACATATGAGATGCATGCATACCAAATAAGGTAATAGATTTTCCCTGAAAATTTATATTCATTTTGTGCGTGGAATAATCTATATTAGGATTATGTTGGTGTCTCCATGGCATTCCTAGAATAATGTCGCTAGACTGTAATGGGACAACTAAGAAATTTCTTCTTTCAATATATGGACCAATTTGAATTTCTAAATTTTGAACTTCTTGTGTGCCATTGTACCTAGTGCCTAAAAATGCAGCTTTTATGCGATAGTGCGTAGGTACTGTATGCAATTTCAATTCCTTTACCAATTTTGCTGAAATAAAGTCATGCGTACTACCGTCATCATGCAATATAATTCTTTCTTTTCCATGCACCATACATTTCATAGTCAACAATGAATGTAAAGTAGGCATACCTGGTAAAGTGTCGGAAGTAGTAGTAGGATCATCTTCTTCTTCAGTGAAATCCGGCATATCCTCATGCTCGTCTTCGTCCATAGCTCCAAGGTAGTTGATATGTGCTGATGGCTTCTTTGAATGACAATTTGCTGCGAGATGGCCTGGCTGGTGACACTTGTAGCATATGATAGGCTTGGCTTTGGTCACATTATTTGCAATGGCTGGGAGTCTGGGTATATTTGGATTTGCTTGTTGGATAGGCTTAGGATTTGGATTGATAGTGGATGGTAATGCGGGTGGTTTAGGCCAATTCTTGCGGAAAGATGGTGATGAAAAACGACCTGGATTAAACCTTCTGAAATTTGAATTGAATTGTTTAGATCCATAATTACCGTTTGCTTGGAATGGCTGTGGTCGTCGATCTCTTCCACGTAACTTATCTTCAGTGTCGTGAGCTAAGGAGATGGCATCTTCAAGGGTAGCAGGCTTGAACATATTCACCTCAGCGTAGTAATGTCCAAGAAGTCCAGACATGTACTTCCGCTTATGGGTCGTCTCTGGTACGTCTTCAAGCATGCGTAGCTGTAAAAGTGCATTCCAAAAACGCTCTGTATACTGTGGTATAGGCTCACGGTCGCGTTGTTGAAGTAAATCCCATTGCTTGATAGCCTTCTCATGAAATTGCGGTGGAAGGAAATTTTGCATGAACTTCTTCTTGAAATCTTCCCATGTAGCAGGACATTCTATGCTCTTGCGGACGACAGTCCACCAAAGTGATGCTCTATCTATCAGATGATTAGTAACACACTTGATTTTATCTTTCTCAGGATAAGTTTCCTCATGGAAATAGTCATCAAATTGGCTAATGAATGATAAAACAGTCTTTCCTTCTCTTATGCCATTGAAAGTGCGAAACTTGAAACTTCGTTTACTTATCTTGGATTCCTTGCGAATGGTTTGTGCTTCAAGAGTGGCGTCGATGGTACGGCGTATCAAATCTTCAGCTTGAGGTTCTTCTTTATCAGTGGACGCTCCTTGTAGCTTTGTCAATTGCGCTTGCAAGGCTTGCCTAGCTCTTCGCTCTTCGTCCAATTGCAACATGATAAGATCCAGCTTTTGCTCCATGGTAGGCTCGGGTAGGTCGTCTTCAGCCATAGGATCATCCATATGTGGGGTAGTCATCCTGTAAAACTCAACAAACCTTTCTCACTCAAAATCAGTTAGCGGGATGAGCGTAGCTCAAATTTGGGGTTACAAGGCTATGTATTTTTGGGTATTTTCTTCTTCAATTTTCAGAAATTCTGAAATATTTCTATCTCCGTTTGCTGAAAGTACTTCAACGAACTTGTAGATAGGTAGAACAGCTTGCTGCGAACAACTTTCCAGTTATGAGTTTTTGCAAACGAACAAGTCTTCTAGGAGTTTCGTGCATTAGTCAGTTCTGATTTAGTCTGACTTGCAGAGTTGCAGACTTAACAGACTTGCAGAGTTGTAGACTTGCTGGACTTAGCCGACTTGCAGAACTTGCGGGACTTGATTCCAAGTGACTTACGGAACTTGTCTTCTGGAGTGCGTGACCGAGAGTTTGCAGACTTGTCTGCCCAGTAGAACTTGCAGAGTATAGTATGGCTTAAGCTTAATTAGTTAAGCTTAAGGTAATAAGCTTAAGTAAGTCCGCCGTTTTTTATCGTGAGGGGGGGGGGCCGGTTTTTCTTCACGCGGATTTTTCGGACTGATCCTCCTCTTGCCACGACTTGACGATTTGTTGATTAGAAGCTTTTTAAGCTTCTTAAGCTTTGTCTTAAGCCTTTACACTAAGCTTTTTGAAGATAGAGTTATGGCTTTCTTACTGTTTATCACGACTTGTTCATGGAGATGAGGGAGTGGTCCTCCGCCGACAGAGAGTGGTCCTTCGTGATCTGACAGTGGAAATAGGGGTTCTTGATCGCCAGAAGTTTGCCTGTATCGACGGTTCGCGACGAGATTGACTGTAGAGGTCGTTTGTTCCTGGAGCTCCGCCTTCGCCCGAGATTGGTAGCGATTGGAAGCCCTTGATCTCTGCTCCGCTCTGATACCACTGGTGCGCAGATCGAACGCAGGTAGCTCGCGTAGTGAATTCCCAAAGGTCCCCAAGAACAAAGCACTCTACTTTTTAGCACAAAAACCAATGTAAAAACAAGCACGACATGAGACAAGAGACAAATTGGGTTGAATCTCCCCCATGCCTTGTGTGAGCGCTTCACAAAGCATGTATTTAATATATATTTCCAATCTTTTTGCTCAAAAAATAGCCCAATTACAAAAATATGACAAGCTTTTAGCTTTTGAGTTTGCTTTCTACCAAAAATAGGAAAATAAAGCTAATGGACGGTGCCCAAAGAGTCTGGCACGCCCAATCTCAATGTCCAAATAAAAATAACATATCCAGGCGCATAAGCGCATACAAAATAATAATAAATAATCGATGTCTCTATAGACATAATCAAAATATAGGCGTGACGCCTATCAAAATATAGTCCAAAGGTCGGAAACCCGCTAGACTCCAATGCTTTCCTCCGCCACTGCTGCTATCTCTACACATCAACCGAAGCATTCACAATCGTTAGTAAAATAACACAATTAAACCGACAAAAGTGAATACCTAGCAGTCTTCAGCTACATAAATAAATCAACTGGTTAGAAATAAATCCTAACCTTAATTTATTACGAGTGCGCACTCTAAACTCATAAACGTTTATTAATTTAATATGCATTTTGCGGAATCACCCGCTATGGAATCACCCATGTACACACTAAATTAATGAAACGCCCGAAAAGGACAGGCGTCCCCATCAACTTCTCGCACAAAGAATCCTCTTTGCGTATGAGCCCCGGTCATCTAAGTTTACGGAATCCACCGTAAAACCTCACGGAATCCACCATGGAATATGCCTCCTGGCATCATACCCCCGGGGTGGGATAGCAATTGACCTCAATTGCTATTAGCTCAATGTGGAGCTAACAGAGTGGGGAAAGCATTTAAGTCTCTAGCGTGCATCCATTGTGCTTCCTCTACAGGATGGTTCTTAAATTTCACTAGATATCTAGAATACGTTCGGCCAGTTCTAGTGGTCATGTAGTCAGTGTCTATGATGGCTTCTGGTTCAAGGATTTCAGTCTCTTCTTCTAGTAAAGGTGGGTTTTCATAGACAGGGTGGATAGGTAATTGTCCTCTAAATGGTCTCAATAAACTAATATGAAATGTATTATGAATTTTCCAATAAGATGGTAGTTCTAACTTGAATGCATTGTCATTAATCTTATGAATGATTCTAAATGGTCCGTAGAATCTAGGGGCTAATTTGACAACTGGATGTCTATCTACACTTTGCAGTCTACGCTTTTCTATTCTAAGCCAAACATAATCATCAATTTTGAAATTCATGGCTTGTCTTTTCTTATTGGCTTGTTTGGTATATGATTGTTAGGCTTTAGCAATCATATCCTTTACCTCATCAAAAATAGTGTTATGCATAACAGCAATATCATCGGCACTTTGTATTCTATTAGACAAAGATGCAACAGGTGTAGATAATCTATGTCCATAAATAACTTCAAAAGGTGCTTTCTTTGTAGATGTGTGCGGTGTATTGTTGTATGCAAACTGTAATAAATGTAAGTGAGTATCCCATGTCTGAGGTTTAGAGATAGTGTATGCACGTAAAAGATCTAGAATAGTGCTATTTGTGGCTTCTGTTTGTCCATTTGTTTCTGGATGAAATGCAGATGAGAAATCAATCTTTGTGCTTAGATTTGCAAACAATGTAATCCAGAAATTATTACAAAATCTAGAATCTCTATCTGAAATAATCACTTTCGGCAATCCATGGTTAGTAAAAACAGTTTTTAAAAATAACTGTGCTGCTTGTGATGCTGTTAAAGTTTTCTTACATGCAATGAAATATGCTTGCTTACTAAATCTATCTACAATTGTCCAAATCATGTCATGGTTAGATTTAGTATTTGGTAATCCAGTAATGAAATCCATAGATATATGTTCCCAAGGTTTAGATGGAATAGATAAAGGCATTAATAACCCAATCAACTCTAGGTATAGGATACCTATTCTTTACAGTGATCTTGTTTAATGCTCGGTAGTCAATACACATCCGATAAGTATTATTCTTTTTCTTGACTAAGAGCACAGGTACACCGAATGGAGAACTGCTAGGTCGAATTAAGCCTCTATTTAGTAATTCTTCTACTTGACTCTGGATTTCTTTTTGCTCTATTTGATTGTGCCTATATGGGGCTTTGCAAGGTGGTTGTGTGCCAGGTATTAGATCAATCTTATGGTCTTCTGGACGTGATGGAGGTAAACCTGGTGGTAGGTCTTCTGCAAAACAGTCCTTAAAATATGCAAGAAATTCCTTATGCCTAGGGTGCATATGAGTTTCTTTTGCGTGCAATTCATTCACCCAAATGAGATATGATTTAGTATTCTTGCGTAGTGCACGTTTTGCTTGAGTATGCGAAAGCAGTGGAAACATATGAGATGCATGCATACCAAATAAGGTAATAGATTTTCCCTGAAAATTTATATTCATTTTGTGCGTGGAATAATCTATATTAGGATTATGTTGGTGTCTCCATGGCATTCCTAGAATAATGTCGCTAGACTGTAATGGGACAACTAAGAAATTTCTTCTTTCAATATATGGACCAATTTGAATTTCTAAATTTTGAACTTCTTGTGTGCCATTGTACCTAGTGCCTAAAAATGCAGCTTTTATGCGATAGTGCGTAGGTACTGTATGCAATTTCAATTCCTTTACCAATTTTGCTGAAATAAAGTCATGCGTACTACCGTCATCATGCAATATAATTCTTTCTTTTCCATGCACCATACATTTCATAGTCAACAATGAATGTAAAGTAGGCATACCTGGTAAAGTGTCGGAAGTAGTAGTAGGATCATCTTCTTCTTCAGTGAAATCCGGCATATCCTCATGCTCGTCTTCGTCCATAGCTCCAAGGTAGTTGATATGTGCTGATGGCTTCTTTGAATGACAATTTGCTGCGAGATGGCCTGGCTGGTGACACTTGTAGCATATGATAGGCTTGGCTTTGGTCACATTATTTGCAATGGCTGGGAGTCTGGGTATATTTGGATTTGCTTGTTGGATAGGCTTAGGATTTGGATTGATAGTGGATGGTAATGCGGGTGGTTTAGGCCAATTCTTGCGGAAAGATGGTGATGAAAAACGACCTGGATTAAACCTTCTGAAATTTGAATTGAATTGTTTAGATCCATAATTACCGTTTGCTTGGAATGGCTGTGGTCGTCGATCTCTTCCACGTAACTTATCTTCAGTGTCGTGAGCTAAGGAGATGGCATCTTCAAGGGTAGCAGGCTTGAACATATTCACCTCAGCGTAGTAATGTCCAAGAAGTCCAGACATGTACTTCCGCTTATGGGTCGTCTCTGGTACGTCTTCAAGCATGCGTAGCTGTAAAAGTGCATTCCAAAAACGCTCTGTATACTGTGGTATAGGCTCACGGTCGCGTTGTTGAAGTAAATCCCATTGCTTGATAGCCTTCTCATGAAATTGCGGTGGAAGGAAATTTTGCATGAACTTCTTCTTGAAATCTTCCCATGTAGCAGGACATTCTATGCTCTTGCGGACGACAGTCCACCAAAGTGATGCTCTATCTATCAGATGATTAGTAACACACTTGATTTTATCTTTCTCAGGATAAGTTTCCTCATGGAAATAGTCATCAAATTGGCTAATGAATGATAAAACAGTCTTTCCTTCTCTTATGCCATTGAAAGTGCGAAACTTGAAACTTCGTTTACTTATCTTGGATTCCTTGCGAATGGTTTGTGCTTCAAGAGTGGCGTCGATGGTACGGCGTATCAAATCTTCAGCTTGAGGTTCTTCTTTATCAGTGGACGCTCCTTGTAGCTTTGTCAATTGCGCTTGCAAGGCTTGCCTAGCTCTTCGCTCTTCGTCCAATTGCAACATGATAAGATCCAGCTTTTGCTCCATGGTAGGCTCGGGTAGGTCGTCTTCAGCCATAGGATCATCCATATGTGGGGTAGTCATCCTGTAAAACTCAACAAACCTTTCTCACTCAAAATCAGTTAGCAGGATGAGCGTAGCTCAAATTTGGGGTTACAAGGCTATGTATTTTTGGGTATTTTCTTCTTCAATTTTCAGAAATTCTGAAATATTTCTATCTCCGTTTGCTGAAAGTACTTCAACGAACTTGTAGATAGGTAGAACAGCTTGCTGCGAACAACTTTCCAGTTATGAGTTTTTGCAAACGAACAAGTCTTCTAGGAGTTTCGTGCATTAGTCAGTTCTGATTTAGTCTGACTTGCAGAGTTGCAGACTTAACAGACTTGCAGAGTTGTAGACTTGCTGGACTTAGCCGACTTGCAGAACTTGCGGGACTTGATTCCAAGTGACTTACGGAACTTGTCTTCTGGAGTGCGTGACCGAGAGTTTGCAGACTTGTCTGCCCAGTAGAACTTGCAGAGTATAGTATGGCTTAAGCTTAATTAGTTAAGCTTAAGGTAATAAGCTTAAGTAAGTCCGCCGTTTTTTATCGTGAGGGGGGGGGGCCGGTTTTTCTTCACGCGGATTTTTCGGACTGATCCTCCTCTTGCCACGACTTGACGATTTGTTGATTAGAAGCTTTTTAAGCTTCTTAAGCTTTGTCTTAAGCCTTTACACTAAGCTTTTTGAAGATAGAGTTATGGCTTTCTTACTGTTTATCACGACTTGTTCATGGAGATGAGGGAGTGGTCCTCCGCCGACAGAGAGTGGTCCTTCGTGATCTGACAGTGGAAATAGGGGTTCTTGATCGCCAGAAGTTTGCCTGTATCGACGGTTCGCGACGAGATTGACTGTAGAGGTCGTTTGTTCCTGGAGCTCCGCCTTCGCCCGAGATTGGTAGCGATTGGAAGCCCTTGATCTCTGCTCCGCTCTGATACCACTGGTGCGCAGATCGAACGCAGGTAGCTCGCGTAGTGAATTCCCAAAGGTCCCCAAGAACAAAGCACTCTACTTTTTAGCACAAAAACCAATGTAAAAACAAGCACGACATGAGACAAGAGACAAATTGGGTTGAATCTCCCCCATGCCTTGTGTGAGCGCTTCACAAAGCATGTATTTAATATATATTTCCAATCTTTTTGCTCAAAAAATAGCCCAATTACAAAAATATGACAAGCTTTTAGCTTTTGAGTTTGCTTTCTACCAAAAATAGGAAAATAAAGCTAATGGACGGTGCCCAAAGAGTCTGGCACGCCCAATCTCAATGTCCAAATAAAAATAACATATCCAGGCGCATAAGCGCATACAAAATAATAATAAATAATCGATGTCTCTATAGACATAATCAAAATATAGGCGTGACGCCTATCAAAATATAGTCCAAAGGTCGGAAACCCGCTAGACTCCAATGCTTTCCTCCGCCACTGCTGCTATCTCTACACATCAACCGAAGCATTCACAATCGTTAGTAAAATAACACAATTAAACCGACAAAAGTGAATACCTAGCAGTCTTCAGCTACATAAATAAATCAACTGGTTAGAAATAAATCCTAACCTTAATTTATTACGAGTGCGCACTCTAAACTCATAAACGTTTATTAATTTAATATGCATTTTGCGGAATCACCCGCTATGGAATCACCCATGTACACACTAAATTAATGAAACGCCCGAAAAGGACAGGCGTCCCCATCAACTTCTCGCACAAAGAATCCTCTTTGCGTATGAGCCCCGGTCATCTAAGTTTACGGAATCCACCGTAAAACCTCACGGAATCCACCATGGAATATGCCTCCTGGCATCATACCCCCGGGGTGGGATAGCAATTGACCTCAATTGCTATTAGCTCAATGTGGAGCTAACAGAGTGGGGAAAGCATTTAAGTCTCTAGCGTGCATCCATTGTGCTTCCTCTACAGGATGGTTCTTAAATTTCACTAGATATCTAGAATACGTTCGGCCAGTTCTAGTGGTCATGTAGTCAGTGTCTATGATGGCTTCTGGTTCAAGGATTTCAGTCTCTTCTTCTAGTAAAGGTGGGTTTTCATAGACAGGGTGGATAGGTAATTGTCCTCTAAATGGTCTCAATAAACTAATATGAAATGTATTATGAATTTTCCAATAAGATGGTAGTTCTAACTTGAATGCATTGTCATTAATCTTATGAATGATTCTAAATGGTCCGTAGAATCTAGGGGCTAATTTGACAACTGGATGTCTATCTACACTTTGCAGTCTACGCTTTTCTATTCTAAGCCAAACATAATCATCAATTTTGAAATTCATGGCTTGTCTTTTCTTATTGGCTTGTTTGGTATATGATTGTTAGGCTTTAGCAATCATATCCTTTACCTCATCAAAAATAGTGTTATGCATAACAGCAATATCATCGGCACTTTGTATTCTATTAGACAAAGATGCAACAGGTGTAGATAATCTATGTCCATAAATAACTTCAAAAGGTGCTTTCTTTGTAGATGTGTGCGGTGTATTGTTGTATGCAAACTGTAATAAATGTAAGTGAGTATCCCATGTCTGAGGTTTAGAGATAGTGTATGCACGTAAAAGATCTAGAATAGTGCTATTTGTGGCTTCTGTTTGTCCATTTGTTTCTGGATGAAATGCAGATGAGAAATCAATCTTTGTGCTTAGATTTGCAAACAATGTAATCCAGAAATTATTACAAAATCTAGAATCTCTATCTGAAATAATCACTTTCGGCAATCCATGGTTAGTAAAAACAGTTTTTAAAAATAACTGTGCTGCTTGTGATGCTGTTAAAGTTTTCTTACATGCAATGAAATATGCTTGCTTACTAAATCTATCTACAATTGTCCAAATCATGTCATGGTTAGATTTAGTATTTGGTAATCCAGTAATGAAATCCATAGATATATGTTCCCAAGGTTTAGATGGAATAGATAAAGGCATTAATAACCCAATCAACTCTAGGTATAGGATACCTATTCTTTACAGTGATCTTGTTTAATGCTCGGTAGTCAATACACATCCGATAAGTATTATTCTTTTTCTTGACTAAGAGCACAGGTACACCGAATGGAGAACTGCTAGGTCGAATTAAGCCTCTATTTAGTAATTCTTCTACTTGACTCTGGATTTCTTTTTGCTCTATTTGATTGTGCCTATATGGGGCTTTGCAAGGTGGTTGTGTGCCAGGTATTAGATCAATCTTATGGTCTTCTGGATGTGATGGAGGTAAACCTGGTGGTAGGTCTTCTGCAAAACAGTCCTTAAAATATGCAAGAAATTCCTTATGCCTAGGGTGCATATGAGTTTCTTTTGCGTGCAATTCATTCACCCAAATGAGATATGATTTAGTATTCTTGCGTAGTGCACGTTTTGCTTGAGTATGCGAAAGCAGTGGAAACATATGAGATGCATGCATACCAAATAAGGTAATAGATTTTCCCTGAAAATTTATATTCATTGTGTGCGTGGAATAATCTATATTAGGATTATGTTGGTGTCTCCATGGCATTCCTAGAATAATGTCGCTAGACTGTAATGGGACAACTAAGAAATTTCTTCTTTCAATATATGGACCAATTTGAATTTCTAAATTTTGAACTTCTTGTGTGCCATTGTACCTAGTGCCTAAAAATGCAGCTTTTATGCGATAGTGCGTAGGTACTGTATGCAATTTCAATTCCTTTACCAATTTTGCTGAAATAAAGTCATGCGTACTACCGTCATCATGCAATATAATTCTTTCTTTTCCATGCACCATACATTTCATAGTCAACAATGAATGTAAAGTAGGCATACCTGGTAAAGTGTCGGAAGTAGTAGTAGGATCATCTTCTTCTTCAGTGAAATCCGGCATATCCTCATGCTCGTCTTCGTCCATAGCTCCAAGGTAGTTGATATGTGCTGATGGCTTCTTTGAATGACAATTTGCTGCGAGATGGCCTGGCTGGTGACACTTGTAGCATATGATAGGCTTGGCTTTGGTCACATTATTTGCAATGGCTGGGAGTCTGGGTATATTTGGATTTGCTTGTTGGATAGGCTTAGGATTTGGATTGATAGTGGATGGTAATGCGGGTGGTTTAGGCCAATTCTTGCGGAAAGATGGTGATGAAAAACGACCTGGATTAAACCTTCTGAAATTTGAATTGAATTGTTTAGATCCATAATTACCGTTTGCTTGGAATGGCTGTGGTCGTCGATCTCTTCCACGTAACTTATCTTCAGTGTCGTGAGCTAAGGAGATGGCATCTTCAAGGGTAGCAGGCTTGAACATATTCACCTCAGCGTAGTAATGTCCAAGAAGTCCAGACATGTACTTCCGCTTATGGGTCGTCTCTGGTACGTCTTCAAGCATGCGTAGCTGTAAAAGTGCATTCCAAAAACGCTCTGTATACTGTGGTATAGGCTCACGGTCGCGTTGTTGAAGTAAATCCCATTGCTTGATAGCCTTCTCATGAAATTGCGGTGGAAGGAAATTTTGCATGAACTTCTTCTTGAAATCTTCCCATGTAGCAGGACATTCTATGCTCTTGCGGACGACAGTCCACCAAAGTGATGCTCTATCTATCAGATGATTAGTAACACACTTGATTTTATCTTTCTCAGGATAAGTTTCCTCATGGAAATAGTCATCAAATTGGCTAATGAATGATAAAACAGTCTTTCCTTCTCTTATGCCATTGAAAGTGCGAAACTTGAAACTTCGTTTACTTATCTTGGATTCCTTGCGAATGGTTTGTGCTTCAAGAGTGGCGTCGATGGTACGGCGTATCAAATCTTCAGCTTGAGGTTCTTCTTTATCAGTGGACGCTCCTTGTAGCTTTGTCAATTGCGCTTGCAAGGCTTGCCTAGCTCTTCGCTCTTCGTCCAATTGCAACATGATAAGATCCAGCTTTTGCTCCATGGTAGGCTCGGGTAGGTCGTCTTCAGCCATAGGATCATCCATATGTGGGGTAGTCATCCTGTAAAACTCAACAAACCTTTCTCACTCAAAATCAGTTAGCGGGATGAGCGTAGCTCAAATTTGGGGTTACAAGGCTATGTATTTTTGGGTATTTTCTTCTTCAATTTTCAGAAATTCTGAAATATTTCTATCTCCGTTTGCTGAAAGTACTTCAACGAACTTGTAGATAGGTAGAACAGCTTGCTGCGAACAACTTTCCAGTTATGAGTTTTTGCAAACGAACAAGTCTTCTAGGAGTTTCGTGCATTAGTCAGTTCTGATTTAGTCTGACTTGCAGAGTTGCAGACTTAACAGACTTGCAGAGTTGTAGACTTGCTGGACTTAGCCGACTTGCAGAACTTGCGGGACTTGATTCCAAGTGACTTACGGAACTTGTCTTCTGGAGTGCGTGACCGAGAGTTTGCAGACTTGTCTGCCCAGTAGAACTTGCAGAGTATAGTATGGCTTAAGCTTAATTAGTTAAGCTTAAGGTAATAAGCTTAAGTAAGTCCGCCGTTTTTTATCGTGAGGGGGGGGGGCCGGTTTTTCTTCACGCGGATTTTTCGGACTGATCCTCCTCTTGCCACGACTTGACGATTTGTTGATTAGAAGCTTTTTAAGCTTCTTAAGCTTTGTCTTAAGCCTTTACACTAAGCTTTTTGAAGATAGAGTTATGGCTTTCTTACTGTTTATCACGACTTGTTCATGGAGATGAGGGAGTGGTCCTCCGCCGACAGAGAGTGGTCCTTCGTGATCTGACAGTGGAAATAGGGGTTCTTGATCGCCAGAAGTCTGCCTGTATCGACGGTTCGCGACGAGATTGACTGTAGAGGTCGTTTGTTCCTGGAGCTCCGCCTTCGCCCGAGATTGGTAGCGATTGGAAGCCCTTGATCTCTGCTCCGCTCTGATACCACTGGTGCGCAGATCGAACGCAGGTAGCTCGCGTAGTGAATTCCCAAAGGTCCCCAAGAACAAAGCACTCTACTTTTTAGCACAAAAACCAATGTAAAAACAAGCACGACATGAGACAAGAGACAAATTGGGTTGAATCTCCCCCATGCCTTGTGTGAGCGCTTCACAAAGCATGTATTTAATATATATTTCCAATCTTTTTGCTCAAAAAATAGCCCAATTACAAAAATATGACAAGCTTTTAGCTTTTGAGTTTGCTTTCTACCAAAAATAGGAAAATAAAGCTAATGGACGGTGCCCAAAGAGTCTGGCACGCCCAATCTCAATGTCCAAATAAAAATAACATATCCAGGCGCATAAGCGCATACAAAATAATAATAAATAATCGATGTCTCTATAGACATAATCAAAATATAGGCGTGACGCCTATCAAAATATAGTCCAAAGGTCGGAAACCCGCTAGACTCCAATGCTTTCCTCCGCCACTGCTGCTATCTCTACACATCAACCGAAGCATTCACAATCGTTAGTAAAATAACACAATTAAACCGACAAAAGTGAATACCTAGCAGTCTTCAGCTACATAAATAAATCAACTGGTTAGAAATAAATCCTAACCTTAATTTATTACGAGTGCGCACTCTAAACTCATAAACGTTTATTAATTTAATATGCATTTTGCGGAATCACCCGCTATGGAATCACCCATGTACACACTAAATTAATGAAACGCCCGAAAAGGACAGGCGTCCCCATCAACTTCTCGCACAAAGAATCCTCTTTGCGTATGAGCCCCGGTCATCTAAGTTTACGGAATCCACCGTAAAACCTCACGGAATCCACCATGGAATATGCCTCCTGGCATCATACCCCCGGGGTGGGATAGCAATTGACCTCAATTGCTATTAGCTCAATGTGGAGCTAACAGAGTGGGGAAAGCATTTAAGTCTCTAGCGTGCATCCATTGTGCTTCCTCTACAGGATGGTTCTTAAATTTCACTAGATATCTAGAATACGTTCGGCCAGTTCTAGTGGTCATGTAGTCAGTGTCTATGATGGCTTCTGGTTCAAGGATTTCAGTCTCTTCTTCTAGTAAAGGTGGGTTTTCATAGACAGGGTGGATAGGTAATTGTCCTCTAAATGGTCTCAATAAACTAATATGAAATGTATTATGAATTTTCCAATAAGATGGTAGTTCTAACTTGAATGCATTGTCATTAATCTTATGAATGATTCTAAATGGTCCGTAGAATCTAGGGGCTAATTTGACAACTGGATGTCTATCTACACTTTGCAGTCTACGCTTTTCTATTCTAAGCCAAACATAATCATCAATTTTGAAATTCATGGCTTGTCTTTTCTTATTGGCTTGTTTGGTATATGATTGTTAGGCTTTAGCAATCATATCCTTTACCTCATCAAAAATAGTGTTATGCATAACAGCAATATCATCGGCACTTTGTATTCTATTAGACAAAGATGCAACAGGTGTAGATAATCTATGTCCATAAATAACTTCAAAAGGTGCTTTCTTTGTAGATGTGTGCGGTGTATTGTTGTATGCAAACTGTAATAAATGTAAGTGAGTATCCCATGTCTGAGGTTTAGAGATAGTGTATGCACGTAAAAGATCTAGAATAGTGCTATTTGTGGCTTCTGTTTGTCCATTTGTTTCTGGATGAAATGCAGATGAGAAATCAATCTTTGTGCTTAGATTTGCAAACAATGTAATCCAGAAATTATTACAAAATCTAGAATCTCTATCTGAAATAATCACTTTCGGCAATCCATGGTTAGTAAAAACAGTTTTTAAAAATAACTGTGCTGCTTGTGATGCTGTTAAAGTTTTCTTACATGCAATGAAATATGCTTGCTTACTAAATCTATCTACAATTGTCCAAATCATGTCATGGTTAGATTTAGTATTTGGTAATCCAGTAATGAAATCCATAGATATATGTTCCCAAGGTTTAGATGGAATAGATAAAGGCATTAATAACCCAATCAACTCTAGGTATAGGATACCTATTCTTTACAGTGATCTTGTTTAATGCTCGGTAGTCAATACACATCCGATAAGTATTATTCTTTTTCTTGACTAAGAGCACAGGTACACCGAATGGAGAACTGCTAGGTCGAATTAAGCCTCTATTTAGTAATTCTTCTACTTGACTCTGGATTTCTTTTTGCTCTATTTGATTGTGCCTATATGGGGCTTTGCAAGGTGGTTATGTGCCAGGTATTAGATCAATCTTATGGTCTTCTGGACGTGATGGAGGTAAACCTGGTGGTAGGTCTTCTGCAAAACAGTCCTTAAAATATGCAAGAAATTCCTTATGCCTAGGGTGCATATGAGTTTCTTTTGCGTGCAATTCATTCACCCAAATGAGATATGATTTAGTATTCTTGCGTAGTGCACGTTTTGCTTGAGTATGCGAAAGCAGTGGAAACATATGAGATGCATGCATACCAAATAAGGTAATAGATTTTCCCTGAAAATTTATATTCATTTTGTGCGTGGAATAATCTATATTAGGATTATGTTGGTGTCTCCATGGCATTCCTAGAATAATGTCGCTAGACTGTAATGGGACAACTAAGAAATTTCTTCTTTCAATATATGGACCAATTTGAATTTCTAAATTTTGAACTTCTTGTGTGCCATTGTACCTAGTGCCTAAAAATGCAGCTTTTATGCGATAGTGCGTAGGTACTGTATGCAATTTCAATTCCTTTACCAATTTTGCTGAAATAAAGTCATGCGTACTACCGTCATCATGCAATATAATTCTTTCTTTTCCATGCACCATACATTTCATAGTCAACAATGAATGTAAAGTAGGCATACCTGGTAAAGTGTCGGAAGTAGTAGTAGGATCATCTTCTTCTTCAGTGAAATCCGGCATATCCTCATGCTCGTCTTCGTCCATAGCTCCAAGGTAGTTGATATGTGCTGATGGCTTCTTTGAATGACAATTTGCTGCGAGATGGCCTGGCTGGTGACACTTGTAGCATATGATAGGCTTGGCTTTGGTCACATTATTTGCAATGGCTGGGAGTCTGGGTATATTTGGATTTGCTTGTTGGATAGGCTTAGGATTTGGATTGATAGTGGATGGTAATGCGGGTGGTTTAGGCCAATTCTTGCGGAAAGATGGTGATGAAAAACGACCTGGATTAAACCTTCTGAAATTTGAATTGAATTGTTTAGATCCATAATTACCGTTTGCTTGGAATGGCTGTGGTCGTCGATCTCTTCCACGTAACTTATCTTCAGTGTCGTGAGCTAAGGAGATGGCATCTTCAAGGGTAGCAGGCTTGAACATATTCACCTCAGCGTAGTAATGTCCAAGAAGTCCAGACATGTACTTCCGCTTATGGGTCGTCTCTGGTACGTCTTCAAGCATGCGTAGCTGTAAAAGTGCATTCCAAAAACGCTCTGTATACTGTGGTATAGGCTCACGGTCGCGTTGTTGAAGTAAATCCCATTGCTTGATAGCCTTCTCATGAAATTGCGGTGGAAGGAAATTTTGCATGAACTTCTTCTTGAAATCTTCCCATGTAGCAGGACATTCTATGCTCTTGCGGACGACAGTCCACCAAAGTGATGCTCTATCTATCAGATGATTAGTAACACACTTGATTTTATCTTTCTCAGGATAAGTTTCCTCATGGAAATAGTCATCAAATTGGCTAATGAATGATAAAACAGTCTTTCCTTCTCTTATGCCATTGAAAGTGCGAAACTTGAAACTTCGTTTACTTATCTTGGATTCCTTGCGAATGGTTTGTGCTTCAAGAGTGGCGTCGATGGTACGGCGTATCAAATCTTCAGCTTGAGGTTCTTCTTTATCAGTGGACGCTCCTTGTAGCTTTGTCAATTGCGCTTGCAAGGCTTGCCTAGCTCTTCGCTCTTCGTCCAATTGCAACATGATAAGATCCAGCTTTTGCTCCATGGTAGGCTCGGGTAGGTCGTCTTCAGCCATAGGATCATCCATATGTGGGGTAGTCATCCTGTAAAACTCAACAAACCTTTCTCACTCAAAATCAGTTAGCGGGATGAGCGTAGCTCAAATTTGGGGTTACAAGGCTATGTATTTTTGGGTATTTTCTTCTTCAATTTTCAGAAATTCTGAAATATTTCTATCTCCGTTTGCTGAAAGTACTTCAACGAACTTGTAGATAGGTAGAACAGCTTGCTGCGAACAACTTTCCAGTTATGAGTTTTTGCAAACGAACAAGTCTTCTAGGAGTTTCGTGCATTAGTCAGTTCTGATTTAGTCTGACTTGCAGAGTTGCAGACTTAACAGACTTGCAGAGTTGTAGACTTGCTGGACTTAGCCGACTTGCAGAACTTGCGGGACTTGATTCCAAGTGACTTACGGAACTTGTCTTCTGGAGTGCGTGACCGAGAGTTTGCAGACTTGTCTGCCCAGTAGAACTTGCAGAGTATAGTATGGCTTAAGCTTAATTAGTTAAGCTTAAGGTAATAAGCTTAAGTAAGTCCGCCGTTTTTTATCGTGAGGGGGGGGGGCCGGTTTTTCTTCACGCGGATTTTTCGGACTGATCCTCCTCTTGCCACGACTTGACGATTTGTTGATTAGAAGCTTTTTAAGCTTCTTAAGCTTTGTCTTAAGCCTTTACACTAAGCTTTTTGAAGATAGAGTTATGGCTTTCTTACTGTTTATCACGACTTGTTCATGGAGATGAGGGAGTGGTCCTCCGCCGACAGAGAGTGGTCCTTCGTGATCTGACAGTGGAAATAGGGGTTCTTGATCGCCAGAAGTCTGCCTGTATCGACGGTTCGCGACGAGATTGACTGTAGAGGTCGTTTGTTCCTGGAGCTCCGCCTTCGCCCGAGATTGGTAGCGATTGGAAGCCCTTGATCTCTGCTCCGCTCTGATACCACTGGTGCGCAGATCGAACGCAGGTAGCTCGCGTAGTGAATTCCCAAAGGTCCCCAAGAACAAAGCACTCTACTTTTTAGCACAAAAACCAATGTAAAAACAAGCACGACATGAGACAAGAGACAAATTGGGTTGAATCTCCCCCATGCCTTGTGTGAGCGCTTCACAAAGCATGTATTTAATATATATTTCCAATCTTTTTGCTCAAAAAATAGCCCAATTACAAAAATATGACAAGCTTTTAGCTTTTGAGTTTGCTTTCTACCAAAAATAGGAAAATAAAGCTAATGGACGGTGCCCAAAGAGTCTGGCACGCCCAATCTCAATGTCCAAATAAAAATAACATATCCAGGCGCATAAGTGCATACAAAATAATAATAAATAATCGATGTCTCTATAGACATAATCAAAATATAGGCGTGACGCCTATCAAAATATAGTCCAAAGGTCGGAAACCCGCTAGACTCCAATGCTTTCCTCCGCCACTGCTGCTATCTCTACACATCAACCGAAGCATTCACAATCGTTAGTAAAATAACACAATTAAACCGACAAAAGTGAATACCTAGCAGTCTTCAGCTACATAAATAAATCAACTGGTTAGAAATAAATCCTAACCTTAATTTATTACGAGTGCGCACTCTAAACTCATAAACGTTTATTAATTTAATATGCATTTTGCGGAATCACCCGCTATGGAATCACCCATGTACACACTAAATTAATGAAACGCCCGAAAAGGACAGGCGTCCCCATCAACTTCTCGCACAAAGAATCCTCTTTGCGTATGAGCCCCGGTCATCTAAGTTTACGGAATCCACCGTAAAACCTCACGGAATCCACCATGGAATATGCCTCCTGGCATCATACCCCCGGGGTGGGATAGCAATTGACCTCAATTGCTATTAGCTCAATGTGGAGCTAACAGAGTGGGGAAAGCATTTAAGTCTCTAGCGTGCATCCATTGTGCTTCCTCTACAGGATGGTTCTTAAATTTCACTAGATATCTAGAATACGTTCGGCCAGTTCTAGTGGTCATGTAGTCAGTGTCTATGATGGCTTCTGGTTCAAGGATTTCAGTCTCTTCTTCTAGTAAAGGTGGGTTTTCATAGACAGGGTGGATAGGTAATTGTCCTCTAAATGGTCTCAATAAACTAATATGAAATGTATTATGAATTTTCCAATAAGATGGTAGTTCTAACTTGAATGCATTGTCATTAATCTTATGAATGATTCTAAATGGTCCGTAGAATCTAGGGGCTAATTTGACAACTGGATGTCTATCTACACTTTGCAGTCTACGCTTTTCTATTCTAAGCCAAACATAATCATCAATTTTGAAATTCATGGCTTGTCTTTTCTTATTGGCTTGTTTGGTATATGATTGTTAGGCTTTAGCAATCATATCCTTTACCTCATCAAAAATAGTGTTATGCATAACAGCAATATCATCGGCACTTTGTATTCTATTAGACAAAGATGCAACAGGTGTAGATAATCTATGTCCATAAATAACTTCAAAAGGTGCTTTCTTTGTAGATGTGTGCGGTGTATTGTTGTATGCAAACTGTAATAAATGTAAGTGAGTATCCCATGTCTGAGGTTTAGAGATAGTGTATGCACGTAAAAGATCTAGAATAGTGCTATTTGTGGCTTCTGTTTGTCCATTTGTTTCTGGATGAAATGCAGATGAGAAATCAATCTTTGTGCTTAGATTTGCAAACAATGTAATCCAGAAATTATTACAAAATCTAGAATCTCTATCTGAAATAATCACTTTCGGCAATCCATGGTTAGTAAAAACAGTTTTTAAAAATAACTGTGCTGCTTGTGATGCTGTTAAAGTTTTCTTACATGCAATGAAATATGCTTGCTTACTAAATCTATCTACAATTGTCCAAATCATGTCATGGTTAGATTTAGTATTTGGTAATCCAGTAATGAAATCCATAGATATATGTTCCCAAGGTTTAGATGGAATAGATAAAGGCATTAATAACCCAATCAACTCTAGGTATAGGATACCTATTCTTTACAGTGATCTTGTTTAATGCTCGGTAGTCAATACACATCCGATAAGTATTATTCTTTTTCTTGACTAAGAGCACAGGTACACCGAATGGAGAACTGCTAGGTCGAATTAAGCCTCTATTTAGTAATTCTTCTACTTGACTCTGGATTTCTTTTTGCTCTATTTGATTGTGCCTATATGGGGCTTTGCAAGGTGGTTATGTGCCAGGTATTAGATCAATCTTATGGTCTTCTGGACGTGATGGAGGTAAACCTGGTGGTAGGTCTTCTGCAAAACAGTCCTTAAAATATGCAAGAAATTCCTTATGCCTAGGGTGCATATGAGTTTCTTTTGCGTGCAATTCATTCACCCAAATGAGATATGATTTAGTATTCTTGCGTAGTGCACGTTTTGCTTGAGTATGCGAAAGCAGTGGAAACATATGAGATGCATGCATACCAAATAAGGTAATAGATTTTCCCTGAAAATTTATATTCATTTTGTGCGTGGAATAATCTATATTAGGATTATGTTGGTGTCTCCATGGCATTCCTAGAATAATGTCGCTAGACTGTAATGGGACAACTAAGAAATTTCTTCTTTCAATATATGGACCAATTTGAATTTCTAAATTTTGAACTTCTTGTGTGCCATTGTACCTAGTGCCTAAAAATGCAGCTTTTATGCGATAGTGCGTAGGTACTGTATGCAATTTCAATTCCTTTACCAATTTTGCTGAAATAAAGTCATGCGTACTACCGTCATCATGCAATATAATTCTTTCTTTTCCATGCACCATACATTTCATAGTCAACAATGAATGTAAAGTAGGCATACCTGGTAAAGTGTCGGAAGTAGTAGTAGGATCATCTTCTTCTTCAGTGAAATCCGGCATATCCTCATGCTCGTCTTCGTCCATAGCTCCAAGGTAGTTGATATGTGCTGATGGCTTCTTTGAATGACAATTTGCTGCGAGATGGCCTGGCTGGTGACACTTGTAGCATATGATAGGCTTGGCTTTGGTCACATTATTTGCAATGGCTGGGAGTCTGGGTATATTTGGATTTGCTTGTTGGATAGGCTTAGGATTTGGATTGATAGTGGATGGTAATGCGGGTGGTTTAGGCCAATTCTTGCGGAAAGATGGTGATGAAAAACGACCTGGATTAAACCTTCTGAAATTTGAATTGAATCGTTTAGATCCATAATTACCGTTTGCTTGGAATGGCTGTGGTCGTCGATCTCTTCCACGTAACTTATCTTCAGTGTCGTGAGCTAAGGAGATGGCATCTTCAAGGGTAGCAGGCTTGAACATATTCACCTCAGCGTAGTAATGTCCAAGAAGTCCAGACATGTACTTCCGCTTATGGGTCGTCTCTGGTACGTCTTCAAGCATGCGTAGCTGTAAAAGTGCATTCCAAAAACGCTCTGTATACTGTGGTATAGGCTCACGGTCGCGTTGTTGAAGTAAATCCCATTGCTTGATAGCCTTCTCATGAAATTGCGGTGGAAGGAAATTTTGCATGAACTTCTTCTTGAAATCTTCCCATGTAGCAGGACATTCTATGCTCTTGCGGACGACAGTCCACCAAAGTGATGCTCTATCTATCAGATGATTAGTAACACACTTGATTTTATCTTTCTCAGGATAAGTTTCCTCATGGAAATAGTCATCAAATTGGCTAATGAATGATAAAACAGTCTTTCCTTCTCTTATGCCATTGAAAGTGCGAAACTTGAAACTTCGTTTACTTATCTTGGATTCCTTGCGAATGGTTTGTGCTTCAAGAGTGGCGTCGATGGTACGGCGTATCAAATCTTCAGCTTGAGGTTCTTCTTTATCAGTGGACGCTCCTTGTAGCTTTGTCAATTGCGCTTGCAAGGCTTGCCTAGCTCTTCGCTCTTCGTCCAATTGCAACATGATAAGATCCAGCTTTTGCTCCATGGTAGGCTCGGGTAGGTCGTCTTCAGCCATAGGATCATCCATATGTGGGGTAGTCATCCTGTAAAACTCAACAAACCTTTCTCACTCAAAATCAGTTAGCGGGATGAGCGTAGCTCAAATTTGGGGTTACAAGGCTATGTATTTTTGGGTATTTTCTTCTTCAATTTTCAGAAATTCTGAAATATTTCTATCTCCGTTTGCTGAAAGTACTTCAACGAACTTGTAGATAGGTAGAACAGCTTGCTGCGAACAACTTTCCAGTTATGAGTTTTTGCAAACGAACAAGTCTTCTAGGAGTTTCGTGCATTAGTCAGTTCTGATTTAGTCTGACTTGCAGAGTTGCAGACTTAACAGACTTGCAGAGTTGTAGACTTGCTGGACTTAGCCGACTTGCAGAACTTGCGGGACTTGATTCCAAGTGACTTACGGAACTTGTCTTCTGGAGTGCGTGACCGAGAGTTTGCAGACTTGTCTGCCCAGTAGAACTTGCAGAGTATAGTATGGCTTAAGCTTAATTAGTTAAGCTTAAGGTAATAAGCTTAAGTAAGTCCGCCGTTTTTTATCGTGAGGGGGGGGGGGGCCGGTTTTTCTTCACGCGGATTTTTCGGACTGATCCTCCTCTTGCCACGACTTGACGATTTGTTGATTAGAAGCTTTTTAAGCTTCTTAAGCTTTGTCTTAAGCCTTTACACTAAGCTTTTTGAAGATAGAGTTATGGCTTTCTTACTGTTTATCACGACTTGTTCATGGAGATGAGGGAGTGGTCCTCCGCCGACAGAGAGTGGTCCTTCGTGATCTGACAGTGGAAATAGGGGTTCTTGATCGCCAGAAGTCTGCCTGTATCGACGGTTCGCGACGAGATTGACTGTAGAGGTCGTTTGTTCCTGGAGCTCCGCCTTCGCCCGAGATTGGTAGCGATTGGAAGCCCTTGATCTCTGCTCCGCTCTGATACCACTGGTGCGCAGATCGAACGCAGGTAGCTCGCGTAGTGAATTCCCAAAGGTCCCCAAGAACAAAGCACTCTACTTTTTAGCACAAAAACCAATGTAAAAACAAGCACGACATGAGACAAGAGACAAATTGGGTTGAATCTCCCCCATGCCTTGTGTGAGCGCTTCACAAAGCATGTATTTAATATATATTTCCAATCTTTTTGCTCAAAAAATAGCCCAATTACAAAAATATGACAAGCTTTTAGCTTTTGAGTTTGCTTTCTACCAAAAATAGGAAAATAAAGCTAATGGACGGTGCCCAAAGAGTCTGGCACGCCCAATCTCAATGTCCAAATAAAAATAACATATCCAGGCGCATAAGCGCATACAAAATAATAATAAATAATCGATGTCTCTATAGACATAATCAAAATATAGGCGTGACGCCTATCAAAATATAGTCCAAAGGTCGGAAACCCGCTAGACTCCAATGCTTTCCTCCGCCACTGCTGCTATCAAAATTTGCTATCATAGAGTTTTCATGTGCTATCAAAAAAAGGGTGATCAAAGAATGAAGTATGATGAAACTAAAGGTTCATTGGAGTGCAAATTGTGAAGGTTTTCATTTGCATTTTCTCCTTTCATTTGCTGCTATCATAGAGTAAAATATATTTAACAATCATTATTTGGGTTGAATAATGCTACATAGTGTGTGGCATGTATATGTTTTGTTTAGCCACCCATAGAATATGAATATCACATTGGTTCTAGCATAAATGTGGAAGTAAGGCAACTCTTGTGCAATATTGGTTCATGCGGAAAGTTTTTTCCTAGCAGTGGTCAATTTTTGAGCTAAATGGGAATGGGTCATTAATTCACTAGTTATTGGGCAGGTGACATAGTCCAAGTGCTTCAACACAGACTACCGAATGACCAATAGAAAAGGCCCAATGTAGGCGCCTTATCCTGAAGATCCAACCCTATCACTTGATAGTAGGCCAACTCTATAGGTTGGGGCAAGATGGATTGTTGCATAGATACGTGTGTGAGCATGAAATGCATGACATACTCACAAAGGCACATGGTGGAATTGCAGGAGGACACTTCAATGGAGATACGACAGCTCGCAAGGTGATGCAATCCCATCTGTGGTGTCACATTCTTGCGAATTCCAATTTGGATTTATAATGAAGTTATTGTGCTAGTAGAAGCCATTTGAGGAGTGTTGTACACACCTACTATTGCTACACATGTTGGTGGCCTTAAGCCCAAAAAGAAAGTTTGTATGTTTGGGATAAAAGGAACCCAATATCCTAGAGCATCCTAGAGATCTTTGATGAAAAAAATATTGAAATTGTTATTGATGTTAAATTTTCACCTTATATTGATGCATGATTTGTTTTTAAGGAGTATGGCCATTTTTCAAAAGAATTTCTAAGAAGGAGAGTAAGCAAGAGAGAACATAGAAAATGCACGATGTCAAGAAGATAGGAACACCTTAGCCAAAATAAGAAAGCATTTTGACATGTAGAGGAAGTTGTCATTGAAAACACTCAAAATGAAAAGACAAAGGGGAAACAAACAATAGAATTAGCCAAGATTCAAGAAAACGAGAAAGACAAAGCACAACTTCTCAAACGTCTAGATGCAACTAGCAAATATACAAACAGAGAAAACATACAACCAAGGTTTGCTCAAGCTCAACCATCTAGAGCAAATCAAGGAAAAAATAAGAAGACTAAGAAAAACATTTTTATTATAAATTTGGTAAGGTAGCCTCTTGTAGATAGAAACTATTGTGTAGACCTAGATGGAGATGATGAAACCTTCAATGATGCTTATGACCTCTATTAGCTCATATTGCAAATTTTTGAGATGTATCAACATCACATGGAATGCTAGGGGACTGGGATCCAAATGTAAGGAAGAAGTTTGTTATTTGCTTATAAAGAAAAGAAAGCCTAAATTTCTAGCATTGCAAGAACCAAAGCTTAGGGAGTAAGAAGCATTGAAGTTGTAATGTGAAGATTATAAATAGTACCATGATAGCCTAGAGTAGGGAAGATGGGGCTTGCTACTTTTGATTAGAATGGGTTTGAACTTAGAGCATTTTAAGCTAAAGAAAATGGAAGTAGCATTGTTACAAGGGCAGTCGTTGGATATGGGAAGATGAATTTATTTTCCATATAGGCTCCTCACTCCTACTAAAATAGCAATGCTATGAAAAGAGTTTAAAAAGGCTCTCAGTGGTACTATCACAATCCTTATGGGGGACTAGAGTATGACCAAAATGGACTCCAATAGATCACATGGCAAGGGGAATACGTCCATGTAGGAAAGAGAGTCTTGGGATCAACTAGATAATGTGAGTATAAGTTGATAATTTTGGCATGTATTGTAGATAAAAATTCCCTCATCCCCCACACATGTAGCATAATAAGAAACCAAGGTAGTTATGGAGGGAACCCCGACTGACTCACTTCTACCTCTCTAAAGGGGGTGGTGTGCTTCTCATGGATGTGGCATCATTTGATCACACCCCAATCTTATGTACGCTCAAAATTCCCTTTGTTGGTCTGGTAAAGCAATGGAATGCCCCTTTGTAGGTTGAATTTTTCTTTCCTTAATGATCTTCAATTTGTGAGCAATCGGCTAGCAAATTGAAACGTACTAGTAGGATAAGGCATGCAATGTGAGGCATCACTTATCTAACTAAAGAACAAAGTAGCTATGTAGAATTCCAAGGAAAAAAGTGTAATAATTAATTATTTTATACCTAACACGGAATCCTAAGAAAGATGACTACCTACAACAACTACTTAGGGAGATCAAAGGACACATGAACACTTTAGAGAAATAAAAGGTTGAAGCAACAAAGATACAATTCAGATGCTTTTGGAGGACATCCCTAATAATTTCTTTCATCGATGCATTTAAAATCAAGAAGTAGATAGGACTCATTTCCACCATAGAAGATGAGAGTGAAAACACATGTTGGGATGGTGAAGAGATCCTCCATGTATTTACTACTCATCCAACAACATTGTGGTTATCACACCATTAGAAAGAGGTGACAACTACCAGAAGAGACTACAAGCTTTCTTAGAGACAAAACTAAACCTTAACCCAAAAGAAGAAGCACTACTTCTAAAGAGGCCTTTCTCGAAGGAGAAACTTAGGTTCCTAATCATGAAGATGAAGTTGAGAAGTCTCTTGGGGTGGATGGAATCCAATATCAAGTGTTGTGGGAGACATGCAATAATGATATTAGTGAGACCCCTTTTACTTTACTAAACTTATAGAATGTTTTCAAATTGTAATTTAAAAACCCCTTTTGTAGATATAATCTTGTAAATTTTACTAAATAATTTACCCTTTCTTTTGAACTCACGTGGTATCTTACATGTTCTATAAAGTGCACTCCTCAGGAGAAAGCTAGGTTTCAAGATTACTGGTCCAATTCAGATATTGCCTTAACTTTGGATATCCCATGGTAGTTGATATCTTTATAAAGCAAAGAACGAATTGGCTTACCTTGGATAACGCATGGTAGTTACCATTTCTACAAAGCAAAGAGAGATTGTATCAAGAGAGATTGGCTCAATCTTTTAAAATCAAAATAATTCTTGCCTCATTGCATATCTATTTTCCCTTAATATTTTGATTTAGCTTTACCTTCTAGAAGAGGATTGATTAGGAGCTTAACTCCCTTTTCTAGGAAAAAGATAATGTGAAAGGATGGAGTTCCATGGTGTATCCTTGGGATCCCTAATTTCAAGATAAAAGTGCGATCTTTGAATTTCTCAGCCTTTAAAAGAATAGTGAACAACAACCTTGGACCATCAAACCATCAAATTGAAGGATTGGCTTAAAGAGGCAAAGTTTAAAGGCGGTACGCCACCTATACTAAACTGGTTCAATTTACTCTTATTTGGCAAAATATCAGAATTATACCATGTGAAGTAGCACAAGCTATGGTCAACATATGGATTGAAGTGATTGGAAGTGCCAAGTGAATAGATGCAAAGGAGCCAAGAGGTGGCTTATCATTATTATAGGCATTGCATTGTTTCAAGATGGCTCACAATCTACCTAGTTCCCCCTAGATACCATATCTACAATTGTGTGTTGAAGGCTAATTGAGAAATTTTTAGTTAGATGGGTAGTCATTTGGAATAGTAGGCCAATGGATTTATAAAGTTGGAAAGATATTGCTCATAGGTAACTGTGTTGTTGCACCCTTATCGAATGAAGGAGAGGACTTTAAGAGTTTGACCTATGAAGCATGGACTAAAATAGGCCAACCCAAGTTTTTCAATGGAAGGATTATTGGTTTATCATTAATCTAGTCCAAATATAGAAAGGAAATTTCCTATGCACCAAAGTTAGGACTTGAAAAAAGTTGTTGAGGAGAGTATGGCTATAGCACCTCCATCAACACACTCGTCAATCTTACACTATGGAAGGTGGTTGCAAACAAACCTTAGATAGGATCATTAAAGTCTTGAGGATCTCACCATTATGTTCTTTCTGTAAGAGAGAAAATAAAACCATTCCCCATCTATTTTGGGATTGTAAACATGTCAAAGAGATGTGTAGGAAGCTACAAAAATGGATGTAGGGCATAGTACTTGACTTTGTGATCAATTTTCAAGTAGCATATTTGGAGATGAGGCTTAGATTAATGAAGAATTCTTGAGAATTTTCTCAAATTTGTGCAAGGTCTTAATAGCCATAATTCATGAGAAATTCATCCAAACATTGTTTGAAGTCTTAATTTCCAAAAAATATCAAGGTTGCAGTCATGATGAGCTACAAAGAAACCATCAAAGGAGGCGTCATTCTCCCTTCCAACAAAAACTGAACCATATTTATATGCTATCTATAAGGACATTTTCTATATTGCTAATCACTAGATAACTGAATGGTATGTAGCCATGATGACCTATATATAAACATGATCAAGTGATTAGGCACTTCCCTCTCCCACCCACTATAAAGTGACCCCATAATGGAAACTTATTACATAGAATGGCTTCTGAATCTTCCCCCAAAAAGGATTTAACAAAGGTGAAGATAGAAGGGAGACTCCAAAGAATCTAGATCTAAGTATTGTGATCAAATAAGATATTGAGATTGGAGATTCTATATCTAATATGTGCCTTTGCCAATATAAGTGTCAAGAAAACACATTGGATTTAGAAAATTACTTTGTCTTCCAAACATAAAGACCATTATACATTATTTTCTAGGGATCATACGTCACTTATCTTTAAGAAATGCCCTTTTATTTAATCATTTTAGAAACATTATCATTTCAAATGTCTGAGTCAATGTTGAATTGAAACTTGAGGATTGTAGGCAAAAGGTAACATGGAAAGGTTATATTAATCTAATTAGAGAATTCCTAAAGGAGGAGGAACTTGTTCCTTAACTAGCACTATCCTTGTATTTTTCCACAAAAGTTCCTATGAGAAAATCATGTGGCTTAGGCCCTATTTCACAAGTGTATAAATGCATATGTGTATTATACCAAAAATTTAAAAATAATGTCAATAGTAGATTCACTCCCTACAAAAAACTTAGCTTCAAACATGTATGTTAATCCATCAAACCAACACTTAGCAATGCTTTTTAGAGCTATTGAAAAGTTGATAGATTTATCATATTGTAATTCTCTAAATAGAAATGAATTTATTATTACTATTTGAAGCTATCAAAAGTCGTCCAATTTTACCAAATTTTGATTGTCTTAGTCATAATAATTTTCTTACTTATCAAAACATTTATCTTGAAAGTTTCATCCTGATGAGAAAAGTTTAGAAATAGTTCTAATTAGGAGCAATAAAAATCCCTACTAGTTGTGAACTTGGTGTCAAAAGTGGCCACGAAAATTTACACTTGTCCATTAATTTTAACCCTTAAATTTTTTAGTGATTTAAATTGATACTTTTGCAATGTTCCAAAAAATCACAAAACTTGACTTTCTCCTACAATAATAGTAACATATAATATGTCTCAATCCATTTTAGGACATTCCCAAAAAGACTCCTCTAAGGATTATTAATTTTGGAGTTTATAAGAGAGGCTAAGGTTGATTAGGGCACATAATTTCTTTTCACCAAGGGAAGGATGATGTATCCAAGGGGACAAAGAAAGTAAAATACTCATTTAAAATCATGATTATACCCATCACTTTTGCAAAATTGATATATGTTCTTGATGGCATGTTATTAGCTACCCACATGGCCAAATCCCTAGGTTGTCCCTATTCGCCATGGCACTAACTTGGTTTGCCACATAATTCCCTACTTGGTTATAGTGACATTCTGGCAATTAAGCTAATAAACCCAGAATATAGGACTAAAGAAGTAGAGAGAGTATATGTGACTAGACTTTCCAATCTAAAAGGATCCCTGAATATGTGACCTTGACCATTGATGCCCTAGAAAAGGCCTTTAACTAAGGAAATAAGGATGAGAATGTATTCTCCCTCTTAGTTGAAAAACATATATTTGACTACTAAGACTTCAACTCTACATTCAATGAGAGGTGAAAATTAAAGATAATGTTGGAAACAATTAAATCTATAGAAAAGGTAGACAAAACCCTAGTCACAATGTAAAATGTAGGAAAGCTAGACAAGAACCCCATACTAACATAAAGGAAGGATAAAGGGAAAGAAGTGGTAGTTCTAAGAAATTGATGGAGAAGAGATTCCAAAGAATTGGTGGATGAAATTAATGCATTAAACTAGAATTCTAGCACATGAGGAAAGCTCCTTACCATGTAAAAGAAGGAAGAATATGTTCCAAGTGTGGATGCAATCATACAAGGCATGAATGCCATGAAGACCTAAGAAGATCACACTACATTGCATTTTGCACTATGCAAAAATATGAAATATAGTAAGTTTAAGTGCACATAACCCTTGCCTCTTTCAATGGCACACAAGCTTGAATAGTTATGGCTTGATCTAAAACATTGGCCTTACCTCCAATAATGCCAAATCATTCAAGGAAACCTAACACAAATGTTCCACTTCCATGGTAGAGAATGCCAAACTTGAGAAGGAATCAAGGAATATTTACAATCCCTTTATCTGGTAAAGTGAAGAAAATTAGTGTGTCTTTGTGAGTAAAAACTAATAGCGGTGTATGCCTCCAAATAGGTGCATGTAGAGGCCAAAGAATGCAGTTGAGAACAAAGGACATTATCTATCATAGATGTTGATAGTCTCGTCAAATACCTCTTAATTATCCTTGCAAGAGCATAAATCCATTCCATTAAGCCATTAGAGAGTCCCTTTAGACTTGTGACAATATCAATTTATGTCATGACACAAGCACAACACACTCTATTAAAGTTTCTTAGACCTTAGATCTAGTTGTACTGGGATCAAAAGAGGTGGGCACTAAAAGAAGGTTGGAATAGCTCTTGAATTTTGACAAGTTTGATAACATAATAGTGGCCAAACAAGATTGACAAGAAGAAGCTATTTCTAGGTCTAGAATTAGTCCGTATGGCCTAGGGGAATATTTACACCAAAAAGAATAGACAAATAATAGAGTAGAGAAGTGCTAGAAGGAATTTCCAACCATGCCCTAGACCATCTAAAGCTCAAGAGGAGATATTTAATGAATCTAGAAACCCATAGTAAGAGGGGAGTATGAGAACTCTAAAACCCCATAATGAAAATACCGTGAAGGAGCAGATCCTTCTTTAGTAGCTACAATAGATTCTGCAAGGATATCATTTCCTTAGGAGCCCTTCTAAAATAGCTTCTACATGGGTAGAAGGTTTGAAACCAAGAGTAAAAATATTAAAATTTCCATCCATGAGAATTTTGTCAAAAAGGAAGAATCAAGAGGCTTCCAAGGAAGCACCTAAATTTTGTTCCAGCCTAATTAACCATAAAGCCAAAAAAGTTAGAACATGGATATTTACATTCTACCATTAAGGAATTTAGGCTCTCTCAAAAGAAAACTTGGCTAGATGTATCTTCCTCCATCACCTCATTAGTTGCTTCAGCCATCATGAGATCTTGCATGCTATGATACCATGGCACAAAGTATTAGGCCTCAAGTTGCAATTAATATACATGCGATTGGGCTAGACATGAGAGAGAGAGAGAGAGAGAGAGAGATGCCTTTAATTTTCCATCAAGTTTACATTTCAAGTATATTACAATTTTAAAGAATATTTTCATATTATTCTTCTAAAGCACTCAAAATTAAGCATACTAGTTCACACACACACACACACACACAATCTATAATGTTGTAGTAATAATTGGTTATGTAGTAACTATGCAAAACCTTAAATATAAGAAATGGGTACAAGATGGGCATTTAATTTATTTGTATAACTATTAAAAGGAGATTATACTATTGTCATACAATAGGGGTATTTAGAACTCCTTACTTAGGAAAGTGATGTCTCTTGTTTATAAAGTGTAAATACCTAAACCCCAAACTTCATAAGAACATTATTTTTACATGAAATCTATTATAGGCATCAACACAACACAAATAACACACTCAAATCAAGTCAAGAAAACTCTCTTAGAATTATAGTCACAGAGAATTGCACTCAATCTAGGAATTACATGCAAGTCATTCCATCTTCAATAATATTCACAACCTCCTCAAACCTAGGATGCAACTCCTATGTTATAGTTGAAGATTTGTAAAACTTCCATGAACATCTCTTGAAGTAACTCCTATGTTATAGTTGAAGATTTGTAAAACTTCCATGAACATCTCTTGAAAATCATAAAGCACTTTCAATGCCTCATGATAAGATTATTAATGAGTAAAAGAAGAAATAGGGAAAGTGTGGTCGAAGGGTAGGGCAAGAGACAGCCTGGAAGAAAAAGAAGAAAAAAGAAGAGACATCCCAGTCAATCAATACTAGCATGTTCGCCAACATGCCATCCAACAACCCCCAGCTGCACACACACCACACGTGTACTTAAGAAAGACAATGCTCCTAAAAATTTATAATCAACAAGTTCAGCAAATTATATGATAGAGAACCATCTTTTTGCATTTTTTATTTTCTCATGTGTTGTGTACAAAGTGATGAATGAACCATTGCAAAGCAAGGTTGTGATTGGGATTAACGGGTAGGTTGCATATGGGATTAATGATGGTGAGGTTGTGGCTGGGATTGGAAGGATCGATGTGCCATCTCCTCCATAACACAAGACAAAGCTTTCAATCTCTACTCCCCCCTCTCCACCTCATGTGACCTGATATCCACCACTTGTGACCTATTCTCCAAATCCACCCTTGATTAAACCCATCTGCCATATTGGCATCATATTACCATATGGTCTCTTCATGCACTTGCAAATCCCTTATGTGGGATATTCTCCTCACATCTCCTCTTCTCTCTCTCTCTCTCTCTCTCTCTCTCTCTCTCTCTCTCTCTCTCTCTCTCTCTCTCTCTCTCTCTCTCTCTCTCTCTCTCTCTCTCTCTCTCTCTCTCTCTCTCTCTCTCTCTCTCTCTCTCTCTCTCTCTCTCTCTCTCTCTCTCTCTCTCTCTCTCTCTCTCTCTCTCTCTCTCTCTCTCTCTCTCTCTCTCTCTCCACACCACCTCCTCCTTGTGGCATTCAAAAATTGAAGATATAGCATGTTGAAGGAAGCCAATGAACACAAACAAGCAATGATCTTGATCAAGCACTTATTGCTAATGGCGAGAAATGAAAACAATTCTCAGATCATCAATCTTCATGTAAGGAAATAACCTTAAGAGTTGGGGATATGAGGTGGCATGGTCTTGTAGACCCCTTGGTAGTAGTAGCAGATCAAGAGAATATATGGCAATTCGCAAATTTGGTGGCAACAAAGATATTATATAGCTATCAAAACAAGGGGGATTTAAACATTTATTAAAAGAAACATCAAGGGTTTAGATGCCTAGAGAACAAACATTGGAAACTTACTATTGGATAGAAACAATAATGGAGTCGATCAACTCCTCTTGATTAGGGTGAGAAAGCACCAAAATATCAATATTGTCGAGCTCTACCACTTACCACTACCCTCTCAAGGCTACAATAGCCTAAGTGGGAGGCACTGCCTATTCCAACTTGGCACACACTTGTTGAGAATGTTGTTGAGATCTCTATTAATGGCAAACTCCTCCTCTATCCAAAGTGGTGATTGATGATATTTGGGATGAGAGCTGAAGTAGGGGTGGAGGAGAAAGAAAGTGAGGCAGAGGCAGGGGCTGGCTCTCATCGGGGATTCTTCTATGGTTGGTGAATCTTGATCTGAGACTTGCACTTAGTCTTGTGGGGCTGGGCCTAGGGCCAGAGGGACTTGGACTTGATCCACAAGGGCTCCACCTAATAAGTCTCTATTGGGGGCTCATGGGGCTTGGACTCAATCTAGTGGGGCTCAATTTGGCATGCTCGAGTTCAAGCTCTATTTATAAGTGGGGCTCAATCTTAGACTCTGATGGAGTTCAGGCTCCAAGCTTGGGCTTCGGCTCTATTCAAGACTTGAGCTAGGGCATTGCTTGTGTTCTTTATAAGCATGTGTCCCTCTCATGGGAGATGGGGGATCTTGGACTAGCTTGTCATTGGTGAAAAGGTGAGATGGAGTTTATTTCTTGTATGTGACAATGTGAGATCTCCACAAGATTTTGAAGCTTGTCATACCGAATTCACAAATGGTGCAAGCTATGAAAAGTTTTGGGTATGACTATGATCCTATGACGTGGGCTACTACAAATGCATGCTACATTTGAAGTTCTATCCTACATAGCTTGCTAAGCACTACATATGGTGAGCCTCATATCTTATGAACCTTTTGTAAGAGGCACCCCTTGCCTTGAGCCTTGAAACATAGACCATAAAGAGTCATTACCAACAAGTGACAAAGGCTGGTGCATTACACTAGATGATTTCTTATAGGTGGACTCCCCGAGGATGAATCCTACAAAGATCATCATCAAGTGAGAGAGTCTTCTCCCATGAGTGGAGGGCCTCCATATCTCTTGGTGGTAATATTGTTTGGTGGTGACTCTCGTTTATGATGAGTGTGAAATTTTTATATAGGATGTTTGTTTAGACTTGATAAAATTTTCCACTTTTTTCCTCGAGGAATTCGCCTCAAAAAATGTAAGTATACCATGTGCAATCAATAGAAGGGTTATTTTATTCAGCAAAAGTTACGAGAGTATATTTACAAAAGGGGTTTTTAATTAAAATTTTGAAAAAAATGTACTTTTTTTAAAAAGGGAATCATTTTATTACCTCACAATATGTAAGAAAAGGGTATTTTCTAATATCCTTTCAACGCATGTGATATAGAGGGTTTACATATAGTGACTCTCCAAGCTTTTTGCTTATTTTCTCTATTAAGAATAGGAAACAGGACGAAGTTCAAGCTGGATTTTGAGGATGATGTGAAGGAAACCCTAGCGAAAAATATTTTTTTGTCCCTCTATAATGTGCATGCTCATCCCCGTGCTCCTGAGTTGTCGCATATATTTACTTCGCTACTTTCTATTGATAACTTTTTGTGTCCCTTGAAGAAATGTACTAACTATCCACATGGAGGACAATTGAATAATAATTTCAAGTGGCATATTGATCATAAAGGAACATGAATATATTCACACTCATGACTTTGCAACTAACAAAGTCGCGAAGAGAGAGCTACCTAAGGGTGTTGGATAAACTACTTGACAATGCATAGAAGGACACTAAGAACTATCCAATACACTCAAAGAGATGTTTTTTTCTACAATCCTCATTTGTAGTCCTTTGCTATTTGCATTTTCTAGGGAATAAGAATGACTCAAAAGGAACTTAACAAGCATTGCATGTTGAGGACAAAAGATAGCCTATGATTACTATTAGAGAGATTAAAGAGGAAAATGAGATGATACCCTTTGATGCAAAGGAGGAGAGAGTAAAGACTGCTCTCCAAAGTTTTAATTGAGCCCTAGATACTCCTAATGACCTAAAGAATGTGTAATCAATCTCAATGCATGTGAGGAATGAAGCATGTCTATCTCGTGTCGATCTACATTTATGAAGTCGGATGACCAAGACTATGTATTATTGGTTGATAGAATGAATTCACTAGATATTCATAAGGGTTACAGACTCGTTGCCTTAGTGCAATTTGGTGAGGCTGCCTTAGTGTGGGCAATGGATAAGACGTATCTACATCTCTTAGCCAACTCTTATAAGCGACAACAATGGCCTACTGAAGAAGAAAATGTTGCAATAACTTAAAGGCTCAACCTAGACAATATGGGAAAGTATAAGGCATCATCAATACAAGAGGATGGGAGTGATACAATCCCATTCAGGATGGCATGTTTACTTGAAAGTAATGAAAATCAGTTGGTATTTAGTTTGTGCTCTCCTTTTTCTTGGTGAGCCATCGTTCTTAGTTTTTTTCCAAAAAATGCATATTTGCAACCATGTCCTAGTATATAGTGACAACTTCCTTATGTGAGTAGGGGGCTCAATGACATAAGTTACTTGCAGCTCCAAGTCAACATGGCACAAAAAAGATGCAACTCTATCACAATGCATTGGTAAATTTGATCATTCAAAGGTATATTGCACAAATAATATGCACTGTGATGTATGGTAGATAAATATTGTATTGCTTTGAATAAATGATATACAATATGTTGTCAAGAAGAGGACGAGAGAGAGAGAGAGAGGAGAGAAAGACTATAAAAAGAGAGAGTGTGTGTGTGTGTAAGAAGAGAGAGAAAGAATGAAGAGGTGAGAGAAACACTAGGACAAGAGAGAGAAACACAGGAAAAGGACAAAGAAAGCAGTCATGAAAGGTGGAGGAGAAAGATGAAGAAGAAAAGAGACTTGTAATAATATTCAATGATAAAAAATGATAAGTTTCTATTCCCTTGTTTTCCAATATTTCCTATCCTATTTCCCATCACTTACATTCCACCCCCACTCAAAAGAAGTTTTTGTTCTCAAAAACAATTTGGGACTTATTACAATGGCTAAAATGTAGGGAAAGTTAGAATACTACTCTATTACAATTGCTACAATAATGGAAACATCTTGAAGATTTATCATGTAACAGATGGGATCTACAATGGAAAACCAAGTAGACCATATATACATCCATTTAAGATGATAAAGGCCAGAAATTAGCCACCATAACTTCATGAAAAGGCACTTGCAAAAAGTAGACAACATGTTGTCTACTATAGACTACACAAAAGTGGAACATTGGATGGACTTCTATTGTTTCAAAAGTTACAACTCACTTTGGTGACAATCTCTCACCTTGTCTCGCAACACTCTGCTCTAACTAACCATGCAAGAATGCAAGACTAGCTTTGAGGTGTAGTTAACTCACCTATCATACTTTCTCGCATTATAGTTTGGAATCTTCAAGGCTCAAAGATGGTTCCATAATCCAAACAATACAATTGGATATCGTCGCTCCTTCACATCCACCACTAAATACACCAACAAGTTGAGAAGCTAATAGAGAAGAAAAGAAAAGAAAAAATATGACAAAGACCTTCATCTTTCCTCAATCCCTTACTCAACACACTTCTCATACAAACTCTCTCAATCACTCTCAACAATGAAAGCAAGATAATAGAATAGAAAGCTTCAATAATCACATTGATGATAGAGTTTCCATAGCATAAATTATTGTTGGTTTGGGAGATGGGTTGAGAACTCCAGGCAAACGGAAAGTATTGACCCACACTTCAAGACCCAATCGTGAATAGGTTATGGTGAAAATATACAATGAGTGCACACACTTACTTAAGCTAATACTTAGTTAGAAGTCTGCTCTATGGGTTCTTCAATTGAGGATGATTGATAAAGCTGCTAAAGATAGGGAAGAATTGTCACTACCAAGGGAAAAGAGAGTTGTTGATAAAGATATTGGAGAGAGACCATTGATGAGATGGAAAAAAGATAAAGTCCAATCTAATAAGATCTTGAAGCGCATGGTTCTCTATTAGATCAAAAACATGTGACCATTGATGGAGTTGCAATCATTATGCTAAAGAATATATTCCACCTTGCTTTGAAGGTGATTGAGTGTATGGCAATGAGAGGAATGAAGTGGAAAGAATAAAATACATATTCCGCCTTGCTTTCAAGGTGATTGAGTAGCTGGCAATGAGAGGAATGAAGTGAAAAGGAAAAAGGTCATTAGGAAAAAAATGAACTCACAAACGGGCCTTTTAGTCTCCCCTCTCTCCTCCTTAAAACAAGGAAAAGAGGAGAGAAGAATAGTACAATAATCCTCTTCTCTCTCTCCACTTTTGCAATCTCGTTTTGCCTTTTTTATATTATCTACAAATATATACTCATATTCCTTCTCCCTCCTCATTCAAAAAGACTTTTTCAACCAAATTTTATATTCAAAAAGGAGTTAGTTATGGGAGTGTGGTGCTTCATTTTCAATGCAAAATGATTAGTAGATACGAGGTAATTTATTTTTTAATCGAGAACAAGGAAAATGAAATTTTGGAAGTTCCTTTTAAGATATTTTGGGGATTTTTTATATTGTATCTTTTGGCCAAAAAACAAACCAATTGGTCAAATTTCATGTTTTTTGGAGATGTTTTTGGAGGTAAAATAGAAATGTCTAAAATACAAAAAGTCTTGGACATCCCTATCCTCTAAGCTATCTTCCTGCATATCTATACTCTCATGGCTCTATTGTGACCTCTTCTCTATGTTTATGCAACCTTCATTAATAAAGACAAAGTGAATAACTTACACCCTCCTTTCCCTTGGCACCTTTGCCTGCCTCTCCATGCATCTTCACTCTACCTCTTGTGACAACCAAGTAGGCTCCCCATTTCTATTAATAGTAAAATGAATGCAGGAAAGAAGGCGCTGCATATTGAGGTAGAGATTGAATATGCCCCATTATTCAAAAGAACCCAACGTACCAGTGTCAACCCTCAGGTTTTTCAGAGTTACAGGCAAATGGGATTGAAACATGTGGATTTGTCGGTTGATGGGGGAATCTACCCAATTGACCCCTTAAACAATACTCCTCCAACTTTCTCAAGAATCACAAATTTGCTGAAGTATGTGTGCAAGGGTGAAAATGGGTTGATCAGTTATACTAGGCGGCTCAATGATCAAGCGTTCAAAGTATTTACAACTTGCCAAGCAACCATAAAAATTTGTCATGATGTAATCGATGCACATCAACTTCATATACAATAGCTCATAAGACAAGTGGTACAGCTGAATGACACTATAATTCAACAAAATAATCAAATTATTTCAATGTAGGACACTATCCATGGCATTGGTATCTCATATAAGGAGGCAAAGGCACAATCGGATGACCTGAGAAAGATCAACAACAAGCTAACACAGGAGCACAAACAAAAGAAGAAGCCAATCAATGAGTTAATAGCAGCCAGTGGAAGCGACATATCAAAGCATGTAAGGTAGCTCAAAATGAGAACCTAGGTGAGGGTGAGGTTGGATCATGTATTAGTGGATTGTGGAAAATGCTTTGAGCAATCCTAAGTTTAAGGCTGTGAAGGAAAAGGTGATTCAGTGCACATTAAAAGATGTGTCGAATGAGTTCTTATTTGTGGATGCACAATCCATTTGTGACAAGACAGGTATTAGTATAACAACTTACTCAAAGATATTCATGTGAATGTTGGGTTTGGTCATGTGCTGAAGAGAAATAGAATCATGCTTGTTCCTCAACCTTCAAAGTTAATAGAGGCCCAACAGCAACTTAATACAAAGGTTTTGGAGTTGATAAGGGATCCCATATATGTTCAATGTGTGGAAACACTAAAGGTTGGGACAAAAAATGCATATGAGGTGAAGTTCACCGAACTCAACAATTACTATTTAGATTTGTATAAGGTGCAGTCAACAATAGTAATGTACTACAATATGTATGTTGAGGAATGTAATGGTAAATTGCAGTTTGTTATAAAATTACATGAAAGTGAGGTCATCAAAGGAGTAAAGCTTGAAAGAGTTAGTGTAACTCTGATGAATAGAGCTTTACAATTCGACAAGAACAACCCAGGGAGCTTTAGTGTTCAATCCAAGCACCATGTGTGGTGGCTCACTGCATTTGAAGTTCCTAAGAAAACATTTGAGGTGCTACAGTTGTTCTTTATTCACATAAGCATTTCAAGCATCATCCATCATCAAGAACATGATGAGATGCTCTCGGTTGAAGGGTATGGTCAATACTTGATTGAATGGAATCTTGCAGGAGACTTGAAAACTTTAAAATGCATGTGTGGAATCTCCAATGGTGCAAATACAAAGAATCCATGCCTATATTGCTTGACAGAGAGGGTGGAAGGAAAAGATGGAAAGAAGAACTAGCAAAGGGCGACAAGTGTTGCACTGACATACAATAGAGAAGATCCCACTTGGAAGCCATCTTCAACATTCCATTGGATCGTATTCACATTTATTCATTGCATGCTTTTGTCAGAATCATGGAGAAACTTGTATACGAATACATTTTCTTTGCTTATATGATGCAACCAGAAAAAGAAGTCGTTGCAATGTGTAGGAATGTGGAGCGAGTGCTATCAGAAATTGGGCTACACAAGCATCAAGTGACGATTGAAAAAGATGAGAATAGATCAGAAAAATCTGCTAACTTTCCAAAAAAGCATTGTTTTGGAGGAGCAAAGGCTAGGAAGTTTCTCTCAACACCCATCAATGAGGAAGGGAATGTCAGGCCACATGACTATGATGGGTGGAAAAAGTTACATTTTGTAGTTCTTAATCAAAGTAATGGAGGAAAACAAGGTTGGCCAAAGTTAAGGTTTGGATAAGTCTTAACAAATTAGCTCCCTTACTTCACAAGATGGTGTTTAACAATGAAGATAAAAAGAATTTATCGATGTTGTGCATAGCTTCTACGAAAACATGGTGAAAGCATGGGGCAAAAGCTCTATCACACATTACATGGTGCGTACTATGTTAATATTTTAAAATTGTATGAATTGTATAAACTATTGAGCATAGTTTTACTCATCTGTGATATGTGTCTTTGTAGCATATCCTTGAGGCACATGGGCCATGCTTTGCAAAAAAGGGAAGCATTGGAATTTGGTCCACACAGGGGATGGAAAATTCTAATTGGATAGCGCATGGTGCATACTAAAGAAAAACCGATCATGGTGAAGAGGTGAATGGTAGCAATCCAATGATCCAATTGCTATCTTGGTGGTATAGGATTATAGTAGTGGATAAAGCTAAACTCTCACAAAAGAGAACAAATGAAAGTGTAGATGTGATGGAATCACGTCATGTCACTAAAAGTGCGCGTTATGAAGCCTCAAGTGCCAAAGAAAACCATGACAAGTGGCTAGAAAAAAGGCTTCGACAAGGTAGCAAATGGGTTCGAAGAGAGCTAAGATAGTAAGATAAACAAGGTGTCCAGTGTGAATGCAATTCATAGTTTAAGAGAGAAAGAGAGTATGCATCTATGTGAATGAGTTTTATAGTTTAGGGTTATATAAAAGAGGGTTTCACTTTCTATCTTATTCATTGAGTTCTCACATCTCTTGTATAGGAAAGATGGCTAGGTCTAAGGTAGTTGCAAATAAGCTTCGGCTCAAAGCCCCATATTGTGTTCAGCCCCTTGGAGTAGCTACTAGCTCAGATGCACCCCCTTCTCAACCTAATCCACCTTCCTCAAGTCGCCCTCACAAGGATCCTCCTCAGCATCCCCCACAAGAAACGCAAGTGGAAGCCAAGTACAGTGGCCTTGAGAGAAATTAGGAGGTATCAATGCTCTTTTGATCTCATCATTGAAGGATGCATTTGTTCCAATGAAATGAACACAGTTTGTAATGTTATCTTTTTTGGCATAGTGTTATCCTCGTGCATTGGACATATGACTATGTCCCAATGCAAAACTATTGTATGCGCCCTTAAAATATGAATTAAAATTTTACTCTTGTCCTTCGCTCTCAACTTTGACTGTGCATCTTCACTGTATTTTCAATTATTACTTACAATTTTTGTTAGCACTGTCAATTTCAATAGGAAAAACATGCAAAAATTTGCCATTTCTTGTTGCAAACTTTACTCCTGATGCCTTTGTATAGTCTATGTGGTGCGAAGTTTCTAAGGGCCAGTAGTCGCGATGTTGATTTCTCAATTATCAATCCACCCATAATTTTGGTGTGGGATAATTTTTAAAATACTAGACTGTATCAGAATGCAATGAAACTTCACATGCGCACTCGTTAGGTGGCCAAGAGCCCAAATTTTTTTTTTTGGAAAAAATGCATACCGGGCCCCTGTGGCATCTGGAGCCACTTTCCTTGCCAGACTTCGAACCAAGGGTCTGCATGCATTTATTTTTTCCAAGAAAGTGGCTTTACATATGCCAAACTTTGGACCAGGGGTCTGCATGTATTTTTTGTTCAAATAATAATAATTTAGGCTCTTGGCCACCTAACGAGTACGCGTGTGAAGTTTCCTCGTATTTCGATAAAAGGTTATGGATTTACGATCACATGATGGACAGTGCATATGAAGCTGCATTAACTTGGTTTTGGGGTTTAAATGGGTTAAAAGTTCATTCTTCTTCTCATTTTCACATCTGTCTTTCTTTGGTTCCTCCATTCTCACATCCCCAACATCTATCTCTTCTCCATCTTGCCCTCCTCGAGCTTGCATGGCACGCATCAAGCAAGCATGTCATTGTTTCAGCCCCGGAAGACCTCACGCCAAGGCCCGCCACCTAGAGCACAAGGTGGAGCCTCCTCTAGTGCAGGAATAGGTGCTCCCCATAGAGCACAAGGACCACCACAGAAGAAGAGGAGATGAAAACCGGGCACTGTCGCCCTTCGGGAGATAAGAAGATTCCAACGTGGATATGAGCTTCTCATCCTGAGAAGCTCTTTTTATAAGGTTGTTCAGGAAATCATGCAAGACTTGGAGTTGAAAGGGATGGGAAGATTTTGGGCGCGAGTGTGGGATGGCCCACCAGCAGGAAGGTGGATTGCTATAGCTATGGAGGCCCTACAAACAGCTACAAAGGGGTTTCCCATTGACTTGTTCAATGATACACAACTTGCGGTCATCCATGCAAAGCGTGTCACAATCACAAATAAAGACATGAACTTTATCATTCCGCTTCGACACGGCAAGGAGACTCCTCCATAGGTTACGAGATTAATGATGCAAGGTTTTGTAATGAGTGTTATAGCACCACATCATCTTGGAAGGCTAAAATTTTTTGTATACTCTACCACATTGGAATATTTATTTATATATACATAATATCTTAGTCGATGTGTATTGAATTCAAATAATTGAGTAAAGTTGTTTTGTTTTGTTTCTTGAAACGCATGACTCTTAATTTTTATTTAATGTACAAATGCATCAAAAGTAGTAATACGTACGGATATGAGTTACGTTATTTCTTATGCACAATCGCAAGAGCAGTACTACGCATTGAATTATTTTAATATATGTGAATACATCATTCACATATCACACATTATCATCACAATTACACAATCGCAAGTAAAGTACTACCCGTTGAATTATGTTAACGTATGCAAATGCATCATTCACGTACCACACATTATCGTCACACTTATACGATCCACACATTTATTCAATAAATATTTATTTATAGGGACAAAGTAAAATATCTTATATTCATCAAGAAAAATGCATGCGATGGCTGCTAGTGATGGTAGATACAAAAAGTCGATAGCCAACAAGAACTCTCAATTGTTCCTTGGCTTTTTCATCGGTGGGGAGAGGAGGGGCCACCTTCCGATGAAAATGTAAATTCCTTCTTTGCTTCAAAAATGTTGCGCTCCCTCTTCAGGTCTTTCTCCAGGAGAAGCGGATCTGACACTTTAGCAAGGTCATCTAATGTAGCAAGCACACACATTGCTCCACCATGCGTTTGGTCAAACAAGTAAAGAAGCTTTGACTGCTTGATTAGCATCACCTTCTCCAAGCTAGATGTCATAGGTATCGCTTGAAAAGGTCCAAACTTGGTCGAAGCTTGAATTTTATTAATAATTTATTGCCCTCCTGGTGAGCACTTCTTATGGAAGACCACCAAGTCTGCAACAAGGTTGCCAATGTAATCCTTCAGAGCTAAATCCTTCTATCAATCTGCATGTCGAGCTCCTCCTTGCTTGATGCAAACTCATCTATATACAGTATATCCTGAATGGCAAAGTCAAATCAAACAATATATTTAACGACTAACCTAGATTTATCAAAAAGCAATGAAACTTGACGGTAGGGTGCGTCGAGTCCCCCGGAGTCCAGGATGAAATCTTGGCCAGAAATAATGCCTGCAGCAGCTGCCCTATCCAAAGTCTAGCGTCTTGGGCCACTACCGTCAAGTTTCATCGCATAAAAATATATGGTAGTTAGAAATCTCACCTTCTCTAGATCATCTTGTATCTTCATTTTCTCATGTGTCAGTGAGGCACCTCTTTGGGCAGAGGGATCTACTAAAAAAGACTCTTACAATAGCATAAATCTTTCAAGCCACAAACTAGTTTGATAACATTCCATGTTCAATTTGATGTAGCCAAAGTGACAAATTGGAGAGGTATTACACCAAAATGGTGAATCCAATATGGATTTCTCTATGACCTTTGCTAGGAAATAAATCATTAATGCATAGATGATTAGCAACACCATTTATCTTTTACATACACCATCGAGTATTGATGTACAAGGTGAAGAATTCATGCGCTACAAAAAGGATATTCTTTTGAGAAGATGTGTTTAGGAGTACAAAATGAGGGATATGCTTCATGAAGCACAAAAAAAGGATAGTTGGAGGCCACTTTGATGTAAACAAATTTGTAAGACAAATTCTTCAACTAGGGATGCAGCTAGATTCATCAAGCACTCTGATAAGCACAAGTTTCTAATGTACTTGTGAATAGTTGAATGCTATTATGTTACTATATCTGAGAGGAAGCGTTGATGCTCTAATGCCATGTTTTAACTAAATGTTGTGATTTTCATAGCATTTGGACACTGATATAATCATTATTTTTGGGTGGTGATTCATTTTCTATCTATCAATTCGCAAGGATAAAATAGATTGGGCATCAAAGCATATTAATCCTTTGAGAAATAGGGCATTAATTTCATTTGACTTATTACCCCCCACTGCACAATATTCATAGCGAGATACATCATAGTCAAAAAAATAAGCAGTTTCAAGTTGCAAGCACTTTGATACAAGTTGCAAATTACAGACTTCACAGTTTTGTAGGTTGTTATTGCTTGCTACTATATGCATCAAGTGTTACAAGTTTGGAGACTATGATTTATATGCTAGAGCAATCATTGAGCTATGTAGATTGGTGTTGCAAAAAGTCTATGAGTTTTATAATGCAGTTTGCTAATTTTCTAATTGATGTCACTTGTCAGAAATGGTTGTTTTGCACAAATGGCTTCACCATATGCAATGGATAGAGAATTGTACAAAATCAAGAAGTTTGATAGGGCCAACTTCAATTTGTGGAAGGAGCATATCCAAGTTTTCCTTATTCGAAAGAAGTAGTTAAGGCCCATAAGAGGAATAGATGGAAAGCCAACAAATGTGTCTAAAGATGATTGGTCAGAGCTTGATGCATTAGTTGAATCCACTATTAGGCTGCACTCAACAGAATCTGTGTATTCTATAGTTGTGAATGAGACGATTACCCACAAATTCTAGAAGAAGTTATGTGAACTTATGAGAAGAAAACTACATCTAATAAGGTGTATCTCATGAAAAAGTTGTTTGAGTTGCAGATAAAGGAGAGCTCTACTATCTCCTCCCACCTTGCTAAATTCAATATTATATTCAATTTGATGTAGACTCAAAAGTTGAAGTTCTAAGATGACATTAAGATAGTCTATTTGTTGTTCTTCTTGCCTACGTCATGGGACACCTTTAAAACAACCATTAGTAATTCAGCTCTAAATGGTTAGTTGAAGTTTAATGATATTATAGGCAATTTATTAGCTGAGAAGACATATTGGAGATCCATGGATCAAGGCAAAAATATTCATGCATAGAAAATTCAAGAATAAAGATTCAAAAAACACTATAAATGTAAGAACCAAGACCATAAACGGTCACACACCAAATTCAAGTTCAAAAAGACATTGAATGCTTCCATCATGTTAAAATATTTCATATCAAGGACTATTACAAATGGAAGTGAGAGAAAAAGGATAAGAAGAAGGATAAGGATGCTAATAGGAAGTAAGGTAATAAAGAAAATGTGAAGATTGAAGAAATCAATGCAGTGACTATATATAATGATGATTGTGAGATGCTATTTCCTTCTACTCTTCGTGCATATATGTTAGTTGTAGTAGATAGACAACTAGCTCAAGATTAAATTCTTCATTTTGTCATATCTTTTCATGTAACTCCTCACAAGGAGTGGTTCTGTTCATATGACAGCAACAAGCGTGGATCAATCCATGTTGGTAATGACTATGTTTGTGATATAGTTGGTGTACTGGCTAGCTAAATAACTTAAGATCTTGATATCTACCGATTAGTTATATAACTTAAGATAATCTACTATTTTTGGGAGTTGCGTATGGAAAGTCCACAAGGAATCATTTGTTATTGTTAAAGGAGCCAAATGTGGTACTTTGTATTCCCTTCATGTATCTTTTGTCAAAAATCATATAACTGCAGTAACTAAGCAACCAAATGTATCGTTGTGGCATTGCAAGTTGGGACATATGTCTAGAGAAGGAATAGAAACATTATCTCATTTGGGTCACTTATCTTCTCTTGATTTTTCTGATCTTTCAATTTGTGAGCATTGTATATACAAAAAACATGTGTGTTCAATCCATAAGAAAAAATTAAATGAGAAATTGAGTGAGACACCTAATTTAGTACATAGCTATATATGTGGACCTATGCCTATAATGTCTATTGGGGGAGTATCATATTTTAAAACATTCATTGATTATGCAACTAGGAAAGTGTGAGCTTTCACTATGGGTAGGAAAGATGAGGCTTTTTCATGTTTTCATTAATTTCTAACACTTGGAAGAGACCTAAGTGTCTCAAAATTGATAATGGTGGAGAATATATATCTCCTGAGTTTAAAAAGTGTTGTGAAGCATGCGGAATAAAAAGCTAACTCACATCACTTGGTGATGCTATCCAAAATAGTATTATAGAACGTATGAATAGGATAATAAATGAATGGATGATCTTACTCAAGGATTTTGGACTGAAGCTATGACAACTATTGTACACTTGATAAACATGTCACCTGATACTACTTTGGATAGTGGCATTCATGAAGAGGCAAGGTCTAGCCTCTTATGATCACTTAAAAGTATTTGATTGCAAAGCTTGCATGCATGTGCCAAAGGGAAAGCATAGTAAGTTAGAACCAAAATCCACTAATGTATATTTTTGTGCTAAGGATAGTGACAAGATGGATTATTGCATTTAGGATCTAAAAGGTAGAAGTAATGATGTGATCTTCAATGAGAAGAAGGTGCATAAGCAATCTCTTAAGAAAGTGGAAACAAGAAATGTTACTTTCCAAGATATAGTATCTCCTATTATCTTGCCACATAGGGCAAGTACTAGTGCACCAAGTATGCAAACAAAGGACAGATATTACTACTCTAGTGAGCAAGAAGTAAGAAGATTTATTGAGTAACAAGTTGAAATCCCTACAATGTCTTGTGAAGAAAAGAGTGGAGGTTGAAACTACCACTCTAAGTGAACCCATTGTTGTTTGAGAAATCTTTGGATTCATGAGTTACAAAGTCTATAAAAATGGATAACGAGTGCCGGGGGGGGTGGGAGGGGACACTTCTAATTGAAAAACAATTACAATTAAAATTATGTGACATCAATTTTTAATGAAATCGGCATTGTATATAATCTCATCAATAATAAAATTAATAATCGTATGACATCAATTGCAAGTTCAATTGGTGTTGCATTAACTCGTTTCTCATTAAGTTAATGTGTGTGTGTGTGTGTGTGTGTGTGTGTGTGTGTGTGTGTGTGTGTGTGTGTGTGTGTGTGTGTGTGACTTATTCCTTTCTTAGTTTAAAAAAAATACAATTATATGATATCAATATTGAGTTAGATTAGTGTTGTAGCAAATTTTTCGTTGAGAAACACAATTACATGATGCAATTTTAAGTTGAATGAGTGCTATATATAATCTTTAAAAATACAATTACATGATTTTACTTGAGTATTTCTTATACTAATTCAATTAAATTACACAATTGCATGATATCATTTACATATTAAAAATGCAATATAAAATTCCATCAAGTTATTACTCATTAAGTTAAAGAACACAAAAACATAATAGGATTATTAAAAAAACTATACATAGATGAGGACATTCTCTAGCCAAGTATATGACCTAAATGCCTATCACATCACATAATACAAAACAATTAGCATATGAGGATATTGTATAATTGAATATGCCACTAAATATCCTCAACACTTCTTTATTCATGTGTAGCCCATCAAGACACTATAGCCAAATTCAAGACCAAGTATCCAAGTATCCCTTCATATCCAAGGGAGAAGGGAGAGTGTCACAAATAAAAATGACACCTCGCTAGATGATTGTTACATACTTGTCAAAAGACTCATTGAATTCTTGGCCAAGTGTCTAGTTAACAAGCCTCTTTCAACCTTACACATAGACCCATCATGAGACAAGTATCATGACATGTATATGTCGAACACACGATACATGCCAATCCACAAATCCCACGAGTGACAACACAATACATATACAAAAAGTCAAGCATTACAAGTAATACATGATTAAGGAGAATTGTCTTATGATATGTATAGCACATGCCAATCTTGTTAATCCCCCTACCATGCAAGTGTGCAAAGAGTACACACATATACATAGTATGCAATAGGAGAGGATTGTCTCATTAATCCTCATAACATGCATATGCCAAACAACACATGCTAGTCATGACCCCTCATATTACACACATGTATGCATGTATACACACACATGCACACACACTAAGTGATAGGACAAGACTACCTCATGACATGCATGCGCCAAATTTACAACACATGCCAATCAATAGGCCTATCCTACCACATACACTACATAAGATGTGTGTGTGTGTGTGTGTGTGTGTGTGTGTGTGTGTGTGAGGAAGGGAATACTTAGAAAGAATAATCAAAAAGAGGCACAAACACCACCCCTAATGCATCATGTTATTAGGAGTTATAGTCCATCATGGCCCAAGGACCCATTGAGCTTTTTCGTTTTCCTATGGGCTCAATGGGATATATAAAAAGCCCAATTGGATTTTAGCTAAAACAAGCTTATCAACTCTCTCTTAGCATGTCTTGCTAAGGGAGGTAGTGGAATTTTGCTTATAACATGATTCGTGCTAAGAGAAAGTTGATAAGCTTGTATTAGGGAACACACATGCTAACTATGTCAGTGAACTATCCATATTAGGAACTTGGAGCTACATTGGATATCTGATTTATAGACATAATACTAAGTATTTACAAACAATAGTACATGAAGCATTCTCTAACATTTTTACTTGAAACAAAAGTATACAAAAGAAGAGAAGCTTCTTTAATACAAGACTCCCCTCCAAATTCCTTTATTTTTGGCAAGTAACAGTGATATGAAGGCACTTGTTTGTGTGTCTTTAGGCTAACACACTAAGCCTTTACATTGTAACCAAATTCTTGCAATTGCACTCGTAATAAGGTAGAAGAGCGTTACACAACCATGTCCAATAGACTTCAACTTTTCAGCTAAATAGCATCCCCCTAATCTACATGCTCTAATTCCATATCACTTGTTTTCCTTAATCTAAGTTCCCGTTAACAAAATGAAGTTTCTGATAACATAAGACTGTTTAAAGAAACTCTCAAATTTGTTATCAGAAACTTCAATATCTACCAAGCATCAAAAACTGCTAACATTGAATGACTATTGCACATCACCTATCTTCTTCAACATACCATCTTGATTTCTACTCCAACATTTCCAAATACAGCACTCGTCGTGACTAGCAGATTTTTCCCCACTTCAAAGGAAAACTTGTGCATGACAAAATGATTTAAAAAGTAAAACAGGGATTAATCATCCCATCCAAAAAAACACTAGTTACTCCATATCAAAAATCCCCATGAAATTTGCAAAACACTATACTAAAATTGCTTTCAACCCACTTGAAGGATATCAAGCTGTATACATATGTGCCGATTCACAGCCTATATATGCAGAGGTAATAACAAAAAAGGCCTACTTGCCCCTCTCAGTCTGGCATGGCACATGTATGCATGTGCATAGAACCAAGGGTATGTCTCCGAACAATGAAGGTTGTGTGCTTGAAGGTATGCATAGTAGAGTTGAGGGCAAAGTTGAAGACTGGAAATATCCATTTCAAAGTTCTTCGCAGTCTGATGTAACAAGCATTAACTTCTGACAGTGCTGGAATGGAAAGGGATAGCAACTGTAAAATCAAGCATCCAGTGCCCTGGAATCATTATTGCCATGCATTAAAAAAAGGCATGTGCAGGTCACAGCTCCCAAGACAAGACCAGAATCTACTTTCGTTTTTTCTTTGGCCGTGTACGCTTGCGCCGTGGCTTCTGATGTGCATCAGAGTTGGAGCTGCCAATGGTTGGAGTTGTTGCCTTGGTAATATCCCAACTATTGCTTGATGATGGATTGTTTCCTGTTACTCCCATGTCTATACTGTTACTCGATGATGGACCTGAGATGGCCATTTTAGAGCTATTACTAGATGATAGGCGACTTCTTGACTGAAAACCACCACTATTGCTTGATGATGGGTGGCTTCGTAGCTGAGGAGGTGGCATTAAAATTCTTGCCGAGCTTTGCCTCTGCATAGACAAAATGCACATTCAAGGGGCCATTTAAACAGGCATATCACAGCTCCTGAGACTTTTGAAGGCTCAAGTCAAGCAATTGCAAGCTATAAGATCAAACAAAAATGAGGTCAAACAGTGGATCTTGATAAAGAGGTTATCAGTTCCTCACAGTTCTTTGAATAAGAGGAATGTGTCTCAGCCACATGAGCAACATAGTGCATCATTTTCGTGCAGGCACAATACAGGCAGTGCCATGTGCTGTTTCATATGAGATGCCTTGCAATTCGTTTATGAAGTTTCTCAATCATCACAAGCATGTGACTGTTAAACAGGCATATCACAGCTCCTGAGACTTTTGAAAGCTCAAATCAAGCAATTGAAAGCTATAAGACCAAACAAAAATGAGGTCAAAGAATGGATCATGACAAAGTGGTTAGCAGTTCCTCACAGTTCTTTGAATAAGAGGAATGTGTCTCAGCCACATGAGGAACATAGTGCATCATTTTCATGCAGGCATAATACAGGCAGTTCCATGTGCTGTTTCATATGAGATACCTTGCAATTAGTCTATGAAGTTTGTCAGTCACACGTCTCAATCATCACAAGCATATGCCTGTTCACTAGCTTTCTAGTGCCATTCAGGCAGCACATTCCAACATCACATCAAAGTCTTTAAGGACCATATGTTACAAGCCCATCATACTCCAAGCATGGATGTGCATATAGTGCCCACAACACACACACACACCTAGCTGCCTACAGACATCAAGTAACTTTCATGCGAAGCGTTTGACAAGACATGAGACCAAACAGAATAAGAGGAAAGAAGTATTACCTGAGTTTTTTCTTCAGCACCCCTGTGGATAGGAGCCTTGCCTAAATTTGATAACCTTTGAAATCTATGTTGCTTTTTGTCTGGAAGAGCATCTCTCAGATTCAAGGGAGCCACTTCTCGTGATGTGTCATCCCGATCATCTCCTGGCCTGAAAAATAATAAGACCAACTTATTTATAAAATCACTGTTTTTTCACATCTTCTAGTCAACTTGTGCTAAATTGTCAAAGGTATTTCAATACTTAGCAGCCCCAACAAAACCCCAACTTTGACAGCAAATAGAAAAGAATGCTTATTTTTAAAAAACCCAGTATAGACTCTGTCAGTGAAATGTCTTTAGAATTCTTACCTGGAGCTTTTATCAGTCCATTCATCGTCTGCATCAGCATCATCACTGGAGCTTCCAACCAAAAAGAAATCATCTTCACTCATGTCCATTGCTCCATCATCCTCGCTTCCAGTCTCTGCAGGGCCCAAAGAAGAAAAGTGTTGAAGGGAACTCCCTGCATGCTTGACCAATTTAATGAATAGCATTTAACAAGAGTTTTATTCCTGGATACTCTTCTTACCTTCCAGCTCCACACCTGAAGCTGCAGCAGCAGCAAGATTGGCCTTGATTTGCTCCCTCAACTTGTTCCGTTTCTCAATGACATTTTCATCATCTCCACCCATAAACAAAGAAACATATTTCTCTGTTTTAGGGAAAAACTGCAGCAATTATCAATAGATAAGGTACAGGATGTTCACATGAAAAGAATCACAGATTCAACACTGGTAAAAAAACAAAGCTGCCTAGGATGAATCTGGTTAGATTTTAAAAATAGGAGTTATTGTTTAATGGATATTACTGGTAGAGACATTGAGCCACAGCAAAAGATTTGAACACTAAATGACAGATTGAAACACGGTGAAACCTTCGATTGGACATGGAAGGGGCCATACTACTTTAAGCAGTAAGGTAAACCATAAACCTCTAGCATCATGTTACAAGCAAAGTTCTGTGTCAGTTCGGTACTGACTTGCAGTTGCAAGGAGGGGGTCTGCAAATGCGAGCTTCTGAGAATTAAAGGCAGCCACTTAAATTGTCAGGCTCTGTTTGTAATCCAGTGACGCAAGGCTTAGCTTTTAAGTGTTTGTCAAAGGAAAGGTGTGAGTACAGTTCCTTCCAAACTTGAAGTGAGGTGAGGAGTATTAAAGGATCTAAACTATAGTAAGCCGCATGTGAATATGCATTGAGGACACATGCAAGGCGCAGAATGACGAGTGAGCCATTGTTTCCACAAGGGGGGCTTTTTCCAAAGACTTGTAGCAGGCACCTTCGCCCAAACATGCAGGCACATCCATGACAATCAATGTACTCTTGGATACCCCTGAGCTTGAAATGACTTGAGAAAAATGCAAATAAACTGGGTAATCCAAAGAGCCAGACTTGCTTTCTGGAAGCTCCCTACTTGATCACAACAGGTAATGCTTACAATAGTAGAAAACTTTGATCACTTATGTGTTCTTCCTTACGTTGCTGATGTGGAAAGAATGTGAAACTGCTTAAGTGCTGCTTTACCTGCAATTGCTGATATGGATACAATTTAAAAGAGCATGGGAATATCGACACAATTGCAACCATAGACATGCATAATCTAGGAAACCCACATTGCTAATAATGTACCTTGAATAGAAACAATCCCAATCTCACAAATTAAGTGGAACTTGAGTCATATGGCACTTGGACGATAGATCATGCTGAAATTGGCTAGGCAGTGTAGAGAAAGTGCTCAAATAGTCAAGCAACTAAGATTCACAAGGTGAAACTTGAGAATATACATTGAAGCTAATTGTCTCCACAATGCTGAAGTAGGGCACACTTTAATCATGCATTAAGGCAGAGAGGTACTTCCATGCCAACTCCTTTTTAGCCAGTGCCATTAAAATTCATAAGATTGATCGGCTGCTTTGAACCATAGCCACAAAGAACGTCAAATTCACTATGGATCAAATTTTAGTTTCAAATGCAAAAGCATTTCACCACTCGGAAAATATATCATAATAACAAGGGATGGGTGTGCCACAGCCCTGGGATGCCAAAAAGACATCCCCAGACGAAACTGTCTCCAGGACACTACCCCAATAGTGCTGGAGCAGGGTGGGATGCAGGTTGTCCCTATCCCATCCTTGACAAGGGGACATGTCCTGACTCCCATCACTAGGAATAGGAAAAGGGGATGACCAGGAAACAGCTGGGGTGTGTTTACATGGCCATTCAAACACATAAATTCTACTCTTCTGGTGCAACCATTGTCACATACACTAACCTGCATGACCCTTCTTGCACATGCGCACAAACACACACACTCCATGCACTATATAGACAGATAAATATTAACATTTTAGATATGTCTTTATATAGAGAGAGAGGCCATCCCACCCACTATCCTCGTCCCTTGCTTTTGGCTGTTCGTCCCCCCCTCCCATGTTTCTATGAAGCAAGGAGTCACAAAAACAATGGGCAGGCAATATATGTACTATCCATGTTGCCATTGAAATCCTTCGGCATTGCTTGATATGTGCTTTTAAAAAAGGGGAACCTACAAGAAGAAACCTTGCGCATGGTGGGGAGCCTTGACATGTCCTTATCTAACTTCCCTACCTTACCATGTGGTTAAATAGGTCATTTGGGTACCACCCATCAATTAAGCTCAGGCCCAATCTGAGAACAGGAACAAAGCCATCCAATATGCACTTTAAGGAACATCAAGCAAGGCAGTCATCTGTGCCTTTGTGACTAAGCTGCTCAAAATCATCCATTGAATAAATGCAAAGATAATTACAGTTTGAGGGTATCTTATAGATATAATGGAGCAAATAATTCAACCTAAAAATTTTCTTTTTCATCATACAATGTCATATCTAGCCTTCTTTCTATATTTCCTACTCTTTCATCAGTGTTTCCCCTTTCAGGTCCCTGCCATACCATGTCTACTTCAGATTCCCACTTCTAGTTACTGTAGTTTAAGGCTTCAAACAACATGAACCATAGATTTTATTGTTGTTAAGAACTTTGAACAAGCCATGATTATCTTAACAAGTGAAATTAGTTCTGCTAAGCTCAATTATATCAAAAGCGTGCATTTGCATTTATAAGTCAAAAGCATGACTTTGCATTCAGTATTTCAGACCTAAAACATCATGGAATTAATATCACAAATACTTTATTCAGAAATGTGAGTGGTGCTGATACTTACACGCACATACTCTAGATCTTCTTTAAGCTGCACTAGTTTCTGAGCTATGTCTGCAGTCTGCCTGGTTGTTTCTTCACTAGGATTATCAGAGGCTGCCCTCTGTAGCTTCTCTAACCTTCGAATAGCTCGTTCAATCTTCCTCCTCTCTAGGATCATAAAGTAAGCAGTCATATCTGCAATGCACGTTTGTGGTATAAACAATATTAAGAATAGCCAACTTACTAGCACTCACCAAAGAACTTAACTTTCCGATATCGAAGTGCCATCTTCCGTTCAAGTTCAACACGGGCATGGAGTTCAGCTTGCTTCTTCAAGTCTTCTAATCTCTTCTGTTGAGCATTCTTTACCTCCACTGGTAAAGCCTTTCAAAATGACGATATGAAATTATGACAACATTTAGGATTTTTCTTTTTCCCAAGAACATTGATAACTTTATTTAATGACAATTTATGACTATGGGAAAGCCTTTCAAAATGGCAACAGTATTTTAATCATATTGAGAAGTTCACATAAAATTTTGCTGCACCTTCATCATTTCTTTCAAAACACAAAAGTCAACAAATGAAGGATAATAACCAGAAAATCAAGCACATTCCCTTTCCATTCTTACCGATATGCTAGAACTAGTATCTCACACCAATTTTAGAACTTCAGACTTCTTTAAAAGTATAAAGCACAGTACAAAACCCAGGGACTAAATAATAGCAAAGAATTGGATGCAAACATTGTGAGCAATTCCCTGGCAAATGGAGCTTAAAACAAAAAATCAACATTTGCAATGTCCTAGTTTATCAGCACCCTATAAAGAACTGTTTAAAATATTAACGTGTCAATTCAAATCTTTCTTATTAATTATTTACGACAGATTCCTGTGAGGGATGTCATGGATTGTGAATGCATCATAGCCTACTTGCTAGGACATATGATGAATCCTGAAAATGACCTCGGAGATCAAAACAAGATCCGAAGACTGGTATAAAGGATCCAATGGCCAAGGGATCAGGACAGCGACTCAAGAATGTTCTAAAAGATTACGTCTTAAGTGAAGAAAAATTAGTTATTTATGACAGACTCCTGTGAGGGATGTGATGGAATGTGAATGCATCATAGCCTACTTGCTAGGACATATGATGAATCCCAAGAATGACCTTGGAGATCAAAACAGGATCCGAAGAATGATATAAAGGATCCAATGGCCAAGGGATCAGGACAGAGACTCAAGAATGTTCTAAAAGATTACATCTTAAGTGATGAATGGCATTCATTACATTCGGTTCAATGCACAGTACCATTGAAATACCCAATATTACGGACACAACAATTGGACCTAGATCATGAGACAGTTATAACACAGATGGGAAAATTCTAATCTTCATTGTACTTTCCCGGCACATGCACATGCATTCGTATGAAACCATGGTAAGCGTGAACCGTATTTCACTGGCACTGAAATGCAAATGGCTGAAACAGCTGAAACATTTCACTGAAACACAAAACACCCTAAGTGAAACTGCTGACCAACACATGATTTTTAAATGGGAAAAAATGGTTTTTTCTTGCTTTTTTAAGGGTTTTTGGACACTGCGTTTACAGGATACAATTTTTATTGATCGTGTACCCAAAAAAAGACATCATTTGTTGACATGAAGGATTTGCATGGTATACATGCATAAGTTGAAACTCATTGTTTATCAAAACAACTCTCTCACATGTATTATTCTGTTAACAGTCATGCTTTGTTATCTCCTACCTGTGAGCCTCAATCTGAGTCAAATGAGGACTTTAGGAGCTCTGACCTGTCAATCACTTGTTCTAACAGAGGAGGTAGCTCATTCTAGAGCACTTAGTTTATTGCATTTCAGTGCATTTTCTCCTCTAGTTGGTATTTTATGTGCATTTCCCAAGGCAATTTCTGCATTCTTTAACCTGCTAGACATTGTCCACCCTTTTTGGGATTTTTCTGAGCATTTCTCGCATTTTTACCAGCATTAAATGCTGATTAGCCATATTTTTGGCCCTAGATTTCAGGTCGGCCAGTTTTTGGGATATTTGGCTATTTATAGCGATATCCCACTTGGCAATCACATATATATTATCATCTTCCCTCCTTCCTTGGCAGCAAGTGCACGCTCCAACTCCATCATCTTTCTCTATCTCCAATGCTGCCATCATCATCAGCTTGATCCGGTGCCCTCACTGACACTGTGAAACTGCGTGCAAGACTAATCAGTCCTCTTCCTGTATTTGGCATTTGTTCCTTGTTCAGTGCAGGTTTCTTTTCTTGCAGATTGTCTCTCTCTCTTCCTCTATGTTTGTGTTCCCTCTTCCGTTGTGCACTCTCACATGGTATCAGAGCATGGTATCATTGCCTAGGAGAGACACAGAGCTGACTTCTCGTGGAGAAGACCACCCCAGACTACCAAGCGGCCTTGCCACATCAGCGTTTTGTTGAAAACACAGCTTTCTACTCTGAGGCGTCTTCTTTTCTTGTGCTAGGTACCCGTTTTGCTATCCACTTCCTCTCCTGCTGGAGGTGACAAGCTTCCTCAGTCAAGCAACAGTCTTCTACTACAAACGCAATGTTCCTTGGTTAGGCAACAACTCTCCTTAGCAAACGCACATAGTACTTGTGTAGGCGACAGTAAATCTTCCCCAAGTGGATCCTGTATATCGACTTCCTTGTCATCCTGTAGCCGTTTCCTCTTGTTTCGGAGCTATCTACTGCCAAAACACAAATTTCTTGTGGGTGTCTTCTAGGATATCGAAGATGTCTTATCACCAATTATTTGTTGACTCAAAGGATGAGGTCTCTACTCCTTCCTCTGAGAGATCGAGAGATTTTCGTGCTAGTTCACATGACGACCGAAGGTCACCTAGCCCATTTTTACGAGATCCCTCTCCTCCCCATTCTCTCCATGTTTCACAAAAGGCCCTGTTCTGCTAGCCTTCATATGCCTTTCATGGCACTCTTTATACAGGTGCTCATCCTTCCTACTTTGCCCAAAGAAGACCAGCTTGATGGTTCCATCTACTCGCTTTGGTTGTGCAAGGTGGAGTGTATCCTTGATACCTTCGATCTTTGGGAGTTTGCTACCCAGGTCCCACCCTATTACTCTCGAGAAAAAGTTACGGACGCTCGTTGTTGATGACTCTCCTTCCATGAAGGATCATATCAACAAGTTGGAGGATATAAGGGATGAAATTGCATCCCTTGACAGGATGATCTCTTTAGAGGATATGGCCATGATTCTTTTGACTCAGTTGCCACCTCCCCGGTTTGATGTCTTCTACACCAGCCTTCTTACATCAAG